>NW_027223764.1:34776893-35376893 GCF_028538775.1 Myotis yumanensis | reverse complement strand
ACTGATAAGCGCTGTAACTATCTCACCAAGAATTTCAGTAAAAATATTACATTATTCTTGCATGCTCTTGACATTGGAGTGCATTTTATTTTTTAAATATGATGATATGCAGAAATAAGCCTTAAGGCAAGAATTGAACAGCTCATGGAAGACCCATTATAGAAAGGTTATTAAAAGATCTCAGTGTTATTTCTGTATTTAAAGAGTTATTTTAAATGTTGTTCCTATCATTGTTTCAAACAAGATTTGAGTAGATCTATTCATAAAATCAGAGTTACGTTAAAACATAATTGATAGTACTTAGGAGACCATGAGAAATGTACCCAGACATTTAGCTTTACGTGAAGTATATTCCACAAATATGTTTTAATGATCCTTTAATGTTTTACTTGGTTGGCTGCTTTCATGGAGTACAACTTTTAATTTTAAAAGGCAGAAAATGTGCTAATTTCCTATAATTTATTTTTAATAGGTTTATAGCTTTGCAAACTGTATGATTTTGGCATATTTCTGTCACTTAGTGACAGGATACCTAAATTATATTTCTGTTATGTTGAAAGGTATTTAATCCCCATTTATAATGACACTATTTTAACTGCAAAATGAATGATTGATTGTAAATATTTCAGGATTACTGTTACAAAATTCACTTAAAAAAACAAAACAAAATTACTTTGCAGAACAATGACTCCTGACATAACACTGGTGTCATTTATTCAAAATTGATGTCTTAAAATCTGAGATTACTTTAGGTGAATTCTATTAATGAGGCAGTTTAAAAGGTCCACCTATGTTAAAGCTGCTTGTTTCTATAGTGCTAACTTCTGTATCAACATCTGTATCATTTCCTTTGTCCTAGACCTCACCTCTTAAAGATTAAAATACTTTCAGAATTTAGATCATAAACAACAAAAAGAGCCAATAATTGAAAAAAAAAAGATTGTCACAGAAGGTATGATACACAGTACAACTTAAGATGCGAAATAAGTCTAAAAATCATTTGTCTGCAATACCTTTTATTTAATATTAATTGCATCTAACATAACATCTTTTATTTAATATTTTAAAAAATACTTTGTAAACGATATTAAATATGTCATTTGCATCACATTATTTTTTATTAAATAACTTTTACATTTCAATGACCAACAACATTTGGGATTACTTAATAAGAGAAAATAATATTTTACTTAAAGCATAAATAATCAGTGATGCTGATGAAATGAATGAATTTTACTAATCAATTCCTACATTAAAAGTCAGAATTCCCAATGAGCATTCATTTCTACAAAAATGGTAAAATCATCATGAAATACTTGTTTTAAAATCAGTAAAGATTTTTATTGACTAACTAGAGGCCCAGTGCACGAATTCATGCACAGGTGGGGCCCGGCCAGCCTGGCTCCAATCTGGGCGGACTGGGTCTGGGCCTGTCAAGAGGAGAAGGAAACAACAGGAGGTTGGCCGGCCGGTCTGCCCCAATTGGGGTTGATTAGGGCAGGGCCGGGCTGGCTGGGGGTAGGGGCCACAGGCGATTGGCCAGAGCCGCGCCCCTGATTGGGGTGGGGGGGGCGCTGATCAGGTGTCAGTGCCTGGGGGAGGGGCTGTGGGAGGTTGGCTGGCCAGCCCCACCCCACATTGGTGTGGGGGGGGACCGATTGGGAGCAGAGCTGGCTGGGGGGAGAGGCTGCAGGCTGATCGAGGTGGTGGGGGTTGATTGGGAGAGGGGCCAGCTATGGAGAGGGGCTGTGGGTGGTGGGCCAGCCGGCCCCGCCCCCAAATGGGGTTGGGGAGGCCAATTAGGAGCCAGCAGTTGGGGGGAGGGGCCATGGGTGGTTGGCTGATCAGAGTGGGGGGGGCCGATCGGGGTCAGAGTTGGATTGGGGGAGGGGCTGTGGGCCAAACGGGGTGGTGGGGGCCCACTGAGGGCAGGGGTTGCCGGGGGAGGGGCTGCAGGAGGTTGGCTGGCCAGCCACGGCCCCTATTGGGATAGGGGGGGTGATCAAGGGCAGGGCCAGCTGGGGGGCCACAGGTGGTTGGCCAACTGGCCCTGCCCCTGACTGGGGTCGGGGGGCTGATCTGGGGTGGGGCCAGGTGGGGGGAGGGGCTGCAGGAGGTTGGCCCCACTCCTGATCGGGCTGGTTCGCGGGCCACAGTGGGCGTCATAGCAACTGGTTGTTCCAGTCATTAAAGCGTTCTGGTCCCTGACTTTTTATATATATAGATACTTATAAAGATGCAGAGAGTCAGTAGTATGGCCGAATCACACATCACCAGCATTTCCAGCAGGATTTGCAGGCGCTGGAGGTGAACAGCATCTTGGGAAAAGGCCTGTCACTGTCATTCCTCTGCTCTTAATATGCCTTCCCTTCTCAGACTTCTCTCCCAGCCAGTACATCTGTCATATTCCTTCTCAGTAGTAAATTACCTCTATTCCATAATATTTGTGAGATTTGCAAATGATAACCCCTGACAGAGTCATTTTCTATTTGCCCATTACAGTCCACAATTCCCTGCTAAAATGTGAAGGACTGGCCTGCAGAAATCTTACACAGGGATATTACAATCCAGAACAGCACATTGTCCCCACTCTCTACACATTACAGCCAATCAGGATTCCATTATTAGAGCTGATGATTTTTAAAATCAATGGTTACTAAAAACACCATTTAGGAATTTGTGTGTTGGATATATCTGACTAGAGTTCAAAGTAAATGCTCTACTATAGAAATCAATAATATGTACACTTATTAGCATTATTGCTTATAAATTCAGTTATATCACATTTTTAAGCAAATGTATAAAATCAGAGTACTCAATATAGCTTCATATCCAATAAAAATCAGAGGTGGATGGCTAATATTCAGAATTTCCAAATAAAATATATTATTAATATTACAGAAAATCACAACTTATTCTTTTCAAATGACACAGAAGACCTAAAAGCTCTTGTAAATACTTATGGTTTTATGGATGAAAGAGAAAAAGAAATAGAAGACAGCATATGTTGAAGGCTGCTTTTAACAATAAATCTCTGCTCTCAGTTAATATTAACAAGTTGGCTTGAAATGCATTTCTCCCATAAAGAAGACTACTGAGTAGTGCAAAGTTAGTTGGTTAAGAATTTTTGTGTTCCAGAGTCTGAATATATATCTATATATAATATACAGTATATTATATATACACACACATATATATATATATGTGTGTGTGTGTGTGTGTGTGTGTGTATATATATATATATATATATATTTAGAAAAAAGTTTAAAATGTGTAGTAGAATATTGTGGTCATTTATAGATGCAGAGCTAGAACTGTTCTGCATTTGGGTGTAATACTGAAGTGCTTACTGTTGAACTCCATCTATGTCCTCTGCTAGCATTTCGGTGATTTGGGCAACTGAGAGAAAATCTGGAGACAGAAACTTGTCATGCTCCTGCAATTCAGCATCTCTCTACAAAAAAAAAAAAAGTGGAATGAGTTATCTCAGTCATATCTTTTACATATTAATCCCAAGGATATCAACATTTGTTCTTACCGTGAGACCAGGAAAATCTTTTTTAGAACAACACTCTCCTAGATAATTCTTTTCTGTTTTTAAGTAAAAATTGAATGGCTAGTCAATCTATCTTTTGTGCATACTTAAAACTGGGTAATGGTTTTCAATTAACAAATAGTTTTTAATATCTGTGTGGAGAGCGGCTACAGCGTTCGGACAGATTCAAGCCTTGGACTGACTTGTGGCCAAGCCACATATAAGTCCCAGCTTGTAGGGCAAAGCCCTCCCAGCACAATTATAGCCAAAAGGCTATGATTGTAAGCTCGACCTTATAGTCCAACCCTGCATTCCTAGATCGCTAAGGGATGTGGGCTGCAGGGGGTGCAGCAAGTGCTGCCTAAACAAAGCTTGATAGAGTTCAGAGAATGGCAACAACAGGAAAGAAGATTTGAAATTCGCAAGAACACAGTAAACATCTTGCCCTTGTTTTGCTTTGTGTGATCTGACTATAAAATAAAGCTTCGGCTTACAGGCTGTGTCAGTTTCCTCATCCAGGCACAGCGATCCACCTGGTCCCAACTGTATTCTCTTGTCTGTTTTCTTTAATCCTTCAACGCCCCTCCTCAGGTTCACCCCTGGCCGTCCTGGACTCGGTTCATCTACGCATTCCTCATTGAACTTGGGGCTCAAGAGGAGGCAACGGCAAGTAAGAAAGACCTGCTATCCTCAAGAATCTTAACATCCAGTGGGAGGAACAAATTAAGGGTGACTATAAAATAAGAAAATAAAATGGTGAGCCATAAAAATGTGGCATTCAGTTCAAAAGAAGAAACAAGAATAGGAATAGGACAAGGAAAGTCTACAGACAGAAGGTCCAGGAATGACTTGGTGAGATTAGGCATGCCCCAGGTGAATGAGCAGCAAAACCAACGTGACAAAGACATTGATGTTGGGTACCAGTTCTGTAAATATCAAGTAATTCGTAATGGTACCTAGGTTACAAGTGGGGGACTAGTTGGACCTAAGTGGGAAGTTGCCAATGGGAACCTATTGTGGGAGATCTTAAATTTAGTAATTCAGTAAATATTTATTAAATGATTACAGGATACGAGATACTGTGCAATGAAACATAAATATTTTAAACCCTAGCTAAAGAATGACATGCTAAAGAATGTGTTCTTGCTAATAGAGTCAATAAGGCATCCATGAAGTTTTGAGCAGTGAATGGCATAAAACTGTGCTTGAAGGAAGGGTAATCTTTAGCAGGGGCAGAGTAAGGGCACAGAGGAGGAGCTAAATGAAAGGGTTGTTACAACAGTTCAGGAATGAGGCCTTAGGCCGTACTAGGCTCCATGTAGTGCACTTTAAAAGAAAGAGGTGAATGCACCATATTATATATGGGGGACTAAAAGAGTGAAGAAGGAATGGAGATTCTGAGTTTCTGAAATAGGCGACTAGAAGAAAAAGGGCCTCCAATAGCATATATGCCCCTCTGTGCGACCTAGACAAAGGCATCCTCTCTAGGGGCAGCAAGTTAAGAGTCTTAAGGCTGGCACAGCCCTGGCCCAAGTGCAGCACTTGTGAAGACGGTATAGTTTCAGCTCCTGCTCAACCCTCAGCTGAGTCCTATTGTTTGGAGTACAACCTGCAAAATCCATACATGGTACTCTTGTTACACAGAATAGAAATAGGAGTTTTGGAAGATGATGCTAGTTTTAAAAAGGCAAGTTAGTGAGTTTGGTTTCAGTGGTTGAGTTTAAGCTGCAATATGCCTATCAAGGAAGAAATGTGTACAGGTTAATTAGAAATGCTGGAGTCAGAAAGGTCAAGTTTGAAGATCCTGGTTTAGGAATCCCTCAAAGGTGAGAATGGATGGAACTGCCCAAAGCAGAGCAGGAGGAGAAGAGCTGTGAATGGGGGTGAAAGAGGAGACAGACACAGTAACAGCAACAGCTCCATAAAAATCAAGGATTGTGAGGTTTAGGGAAGAGAGGGGGCAAGTGTTTTCCATTCAACAAATAGTAATATATCCTTCCATGTGAATGGGCTCCAATAAATAAGAAAAGCAAAGAAATGCTTTGCTATAGTAAACAAGATCATATCACAATTTTTCCTTATTCTTTCCCCAGAATAGAAAGATTCCAAAGCTGGCACTTACTAGGAATGGTAATCAGTTTAATGATTGTATTTAAATTAGGTTATATTTTTGTTTTTAAATATCTAACTTAGAATTAAAATATGCTACTTCATTAGCTATCTTTTTTGTAATCTAGGGTTAGAAAATTAACCTAAACTACATCATTCTATTAGATTATAATCTCAATTAAGCCAAAAATACCTTAAGTACCTAATATATAATGTCTTGCACCTAGTAGGCACTTAGATACTTGGAAATTGAATTAAACAGACTCAGTTTTTAGAAAGGATAGTATTTTAGTCCACAATATATGGCTGTATACTTGTTAAAATGTTTGCTGGTTATATATATTTTTATTAGTAGCAGTATTCCTGTACTGTCAAGCCCATTAGATTATGAATTTCTCAAGGACAGTCATTCAATCTTTTACTTCTTTTGAGAATTCTGAAGATCCTACTTATGTCAACATAGGTTGTTAATAAGCTGCCTGAATTCATCTCCATCATTTGATGACACTGTTGAATGATGCAGCTTAATGAAAAGCAGGACTTAGATTTGGAAATCTCATGAGGTTTGACAACTGATTAATTTTGTGACTTACAGCAAGTCATTTGAACCTAAATTTGAATTCATGTTAAAAAATCATTTTGATATGTTTTAATATATACAAGATTGCTATCATTATTAATAATGAATAAATATATACATGAAAGGTTCATTATACAGATATTTAGATCAATTTTATTAGATTTAAAATTTTATGGATAGGAAAAAATATGTCATACAAGAACTATATGAAAAAGAATACAATACTCAACCTTTTGTATAATAACAGTTCTAGCTAAGATGCCTACGATCAGTGCATTTTTTACTAAAACTTGATAGCTTAAGATAGTCATCTTATAGGAGGGTTTGCCTCTGGTTTCTTATTTTCTTTGTTTAAATTGAATTCCTGGACCTATTTTAAACTAGAGCTCTTTTTTGTTTGTTTATACACTGCCTTGCATTAGAAAGGATACAAGATGGTTAAAAATCTTTAATCTTTTAACACATACATTCTCATTTGTACAAATCAAACGTATAATAGAAAATTCATGAATAGGCTAATAAAAATGTAGATATGTAATTGTGGCTTTCTCTGTAAAATTACATCTCTGACTAGGAAAATCTGTAAGCTAAACTGCACTGTAACTCATTTTATTCCACCACCTGGTGGATTTTAGCAGTTATTCCAGAAGCAATAAAATTGAAAGCCTGATATTATTTGCCAGATAATGTTGTCTCTGAAATTTTTCTCTAATGTCACCTAAACCCTGTATACATGTCTTCCTTCTAGAATTTAAGGTTTCTGGGGGTATATTTGTATCCATCACTGACAGTGTCTTAAAAGATTATTTTTTAAAAATATATTTTATTGATTTTTTTACAGAGAGAAAGGGAGAGGGATAGAGAGTTAGAAACATTGATGAGAGAGAAACATCAATCATCTGCCTCCTGCACACCTCCTACTGGGGATGTGCCCACAACCAAGGTACAACCCTTGACTGGAATCGAACCTGGGACCCTTCAGTCTGCAGGCCAATGCTCTATCCACTGAGCCAAAGCGGTTGGGGCAAAAGATTCTTAAGGAATGTTCATTAAAAGAAAAATACATTTCACCAAAAATGACTACAGAGGCATTTCAGTCATACAGTGGTCTACAATTTCCACATTTTAAAAGACTTTCTTCAAGCCTGAAAATAAATGAACTAAGGAGCAGCACTGTGTTGAACCATGTTGGAGCCTGAGGCAAAAGGGAGGAAAAAATCAGTAATACTAATGCTGTCTTTATTTAAAACTTTGACCATTAGGGATTTTTTTTGCATTAACTTTGATTTTTTAAAATATTGCATTAAAATATAATTTATCTTGACTACTGAATTTTTTTGGCACCCTTAAATTTTGTGCCCAAGAAGAGTGCATCACTCACCTCACTATAGTCCTGACCATGCTAAAGAGCCAATTTAAGAAAAAGAAAGAAGAAATAATTGAAAAAAGGATAAGTTAAAGCAACAGCTAATTCTTTAAAATAATAAAACAGGCAAATCTCTAGCAAATGTGATAGCTTAAGATAAAAATATATGCATGTAAGTGGAAATACATTTTAAAATTACAAGGAAATGGGTGATTTTGTAGGATTATGTAAGTTATCAAACTTGACTAGGGTAAGAGAGAACTGACCAAACATGAACTAAACGGAAAGTCTACTTTTTAAAAAGTCACCATGCCCAGTAGTTTTACACTTGAAGTGCTACGTAATAAACAAGAACACAAATTCGGTTAAGTGTAATAATTATAGACTGTAGATAACTCATTCTTAAGAGCCATCATAATCTACACACAAAAACCTGAACTAGCACAAAAAGAAAATTATAAACTGAAATCATTAATAAATTCAGATGCAAAAATTCTAATTAAAATACTGTCTTAGAAAACTGAATCCAGAAATGTTCTAACAGAACAATAAGCTATCATTGTGACCAAATTAGGATAAATTCAGAAATGCAAGGATGGATCATCATGAATAACTCTATCATAACTTTGTATGTATATAGCTGTATATAGGAACTAAATCTTTAGATCCATTGAATTGTATTTATAATGTGGGAAGGATTGAATTTTTTTAAATTTGAAGGTTTCCAATAAGTCTTTTTATCAACTCTTGTTATTAAACTTTTAATAGTTTATAATTTCTTTAGGTCCTATGCCTTATTATATTCAAAACCAAGATCTTGCCATTTCGATTTCTAATTAATTTCTAATATAGGGAATAGCAATTGGCCTTGTATTTTTATGTTATACGTAACGACCTTATCAAATTTTGTATTAGTTCAAACCATGTTAATACAATGTCAGGTTTCTTAGGTAAGCGACCATGTAATCTTCAAATAAAGTGTTTTTTTTCATTTAATTTCTAATACTTAAGCCACATATTTAGTTTTCTTATTTTATTAATTAGAAGTTCTATAGTATGTTTGATTACAATAATGTTACTAGCCAGAATTCCTTTCTAGTTTCTGGCTTTTATACAAATGGCTTTAAGTATTTCACCATTCAATATGATGATGTTTGGCAAATAATTTCTTCTTGTTTAGCTATTCTTTTCTACTCATATTTTACTGAGAGTTTTGTCACTGAATTCTAGCAATACCTGTTTTATAAAATATATATATGAATTCTCTATTCTATTCCACTGACTACTTTGTCTATTTTTGTGTCCATTCAAGTATACTGATCCTATATAACAAAAGCCTAATATGCTAAGTGTCTGGTCGTCAGTTCAACCAATCAAAGCGTAATATGCTAATGATATGCTAAGGTGGCTCAACCACTCGCTATGACATGCACTGACCACCAGGGGGCAGATGCTCCGACCAGTAGGTTAGCTTGCTGCTGGGGTCCTGCCAATCAGGACTGAGCAAGACGGGCCAGACATGACCTGGAGCCCTCCCATGGTCCCTCTCTGGCTGCCAACCTCCCGCATCCCTCCCCCGCCCCAATTGTGTCCTCTCACAATCCGGGACCCTTCAGGGAATGTTGGAGAGCTGGTTTCAGCCCAATCCGCAGGCCAGGCCCACTGATGCACAAATTCATGCACCCAGCCTCTAGTAATGTTACAATGTGATAGTGGTAGTCAGTCCATTCTCTAAGAACAGAGAGGATAGTTAATTTAGTTAAGGAAGCTAATTTAATTGATGGTTCACATCTAGAAGAAAACAAAATGAAATCCTCATTTCAAATAAATAAAATATATCTATCAAACATTAATTTTAGCTGTGTTAAAAACCTAACTTTAGAATATTAAAACTTTAAGTATTAGAAAATGATTGAAGATTATTTGTGCAATCTGAAAGGGAGGCTGGAGGGGAGAGAAGAAGTAGGACTTTTAAAATAAGACAGGAAACGCAAAGAAATGCCCAAATGTTTGTCAATATTTTCATACCCACAGCCACTATTCCCAGAAGTTCTCAGCGTTTGATAAATAATAATATTGTATAATAACATTTTGAGGTACATTAGTAGCATTTTCTCAATGATATTTTAAGGAATATTTTGGAGACCTCCCCTTGGTCGTGCATAGGTTGACCTACTCTATGTGATGTGAATGGCTTTAATAAATAACTCTTCAGTAATATTGAAATAGCAGAAACCTCATCATTTTGCTGTTCATGTTAAGCCCAAAGTGTTTTCTCTCTAACCTGTCAATAGAGGGGGGCTGTTTTCAAGTTCTGTAGAAACCACCTACAGTAGAGAGAATCGTCAATGGCCTCCTCCAGGACATGATGAGATCTCTTAGACAAATGGCATTCACCTTTCCACGCAAGATTATGTAAGTGTTCTCCTGTGCTGATAAAGCCCAGAAAGCAGTAAGAAAGTGTCATCTATCAGGGGATATGGTGACACTAAGGGACATTATTCAGAAAAAGCAATTGGGTGGGAAATAAACATTTACATTTTCTTTTAGGTCTCTAATATGAGTTGAAGTATAGTCCTTTTAAGTATACTACTTAAATAATTATATTTCCTAAATAGTGTTTTCAAAAATATTAAAAAAGTCAGTTTATGAATAAACTAATAATAAAAGACTGATGAATGAATTCCTAGTTTTCATTTTTAAATTCAATGACAAATTCACTTATAAATTCCTTTCACTTATATATAAACATATATATGTCTACAGCAAATATTTATTTTCAGATTTTTGATATTTTTCTGTTCTTGTGCATTGATACATATATCTGCTAAAAGTTTGGTCTCACCTTTTGCAAGGAGTCATTTACTCCAATGCTATTAAAGAACCTGGAATGTTAAATTCAGAGAGTTGGCAAGAAGAGTTTATACAATGTCATAGGAAAAATATTTTCCTGGACCTGCATTTCATGTCTGCTTGTTCACAGTATCTGATCAAGTAGATTTTAGTCTATGATAACTACTATCTCTCCTGGCATACGTCAGTCCACCTACGATTTTAACAAGTTATATTTTATTGAGTGCTTACTATGTGACTGCAGTAATTGGTTGTTTTTATTCTAGGTATTGGCAACAAACAACAAATGGGAAACCTGAGACTCCTGGAAGCTTATGTTGTATTTCCAATAGACTTGGCAAGAAAAGAAATTTCACTACTGCTTGGCTGAAATGACTCCATGGTCTACTGGCTAAGTCAATTTGGATACCGAATTTATTAGAAGTGACACCATAAGGGACCAAGTCTCAGGGGATCAACTCTGGAAAGAATCTGATCTGAGAAGAATCTTTCAGTATTTAACTGAAAAGCTGTGGCCTTGGGAAGACTCCCAGGAGAGAGAGGTTTTGCCATCTTTTCCATCTCACCCCTGAGCCCTCCAGTCAGCACAAATGGGTGGCTGGCAGAACTTGTCATTCAAATGAATGACACAGCTCTATGGATCAACTCTCTCCTCTGTGAACTACAGGAACTCTGCCTCCATTAGACAATGCTAACATGGTAAATACTCATCTAAGGCCTATAACTAGCTCATTCATCTGCCTCATCATCCATTATAAAAAGTGAATTTTTTCCCCTAGACCAGTGGTCGGCAAACGCATGAGTCAACAGAGCCAAATATCAACAGTACAAGGACTGAAATTTCTTTCGAGAGCCAAATTTTTTAAACTTAAACTATATAGGTAGGTACACTGTTATTAACTTAATTAGGGTACTCCTAAGGCTTAGGAAGAGCCACACTCAAGGGGCCAAAGAGCCGCATTGGCTCGCGAGCCGCAGTTTGCCAACCATGGCCCTACCATGGTATTTATTTGCATCTTTAAAAACCAGTGTGGGGTATTTCTTTCTTTTTCTTGAGGACAGATACATTAGGACCTCAAATTATCTGTCTTCTTAGAAAGGACATTATCTACATGGATACGTACACTGAAAATTACGTATTGTCATAAGTATGTTTTTGTATATATTTAACAGAAATGTATTGGGAAATTTCCTATGCCACTTTTGAAATTGTATTACGTTAGAGATCACAAGGGAGTAACAGGCAGTTTATCACATTAAGATGTGTTTTTAAAGTACGCTAATTTCAAAAGGCTCACAGGCGAGACAGCATGCCTTAGCGGTCTGCAGATAGTAATGGGAAGGATCTGGATTGGGAACAACTTTGCATACCTCTGAGCAAGGAACTGAATTCTTGGCTCTGTGTTTATTTATAATATTGCAGCTAATACTTCTGCACAGAGATCGTTGTTTAGGCTAATGAGGGAGTTGAGCATACAGTGTTAATTATAACATTATTTACCTTTGGGGGCCTTAAGAAACTGAAAAGCACTCCGCAGGAACAACGTGGCGGGCTCAGTGTGTGAAGACAAACATTTTCTTAGTGACATCTGGCATAGCAGGTATGTTCTTAATATCTCAGGATACCAAGCTTATGAGAAATTAAAGTGACCTAAAGCCCATCTATGATTGAGAGGTGATGTTGGGCGGGGCCTAAAGGTAAGTCTTTATTGTGCACAGGAAACCACTGGGGCCTGAGGAGGTGAATTAACTTCCCAGGAGACAAGCTGATGATGAGCAACACAGCCACAGCCAGAAGGTCGATTTTCCAGGGATGCCTCCTTTGTCCTACCTCTTATCATGTATTTATTTAGAGAAATGGTAAAATAATAAGGGAAAAAACAAGCCCTAGCCTTCAAACATTACTCAATCCAGTATTAATGAAGAGTTAGTCCTTGACACCTATTCAACAATCGGAACTGTGATCGTTAAAAAAAAAAGAATTAGTAGAAATTTCCAAAAGGGACTGATGGCCTACTTCAAATGCCAAAATCCCTTTGTAAGTGCAGAGAATCCGGGGAAACGCGCGAATTGGAGATTCTTTGGGCCTAAAACCAAAGCAGCCCAAGAGGAACCACTAGTTTACCCTCGAGGGCCGGACGGGCAGCGTGCCAGGGCGGGTGGGGCCGGGCGGGCGGGACTCCGGGAGCGCGGGGCGGTGCCTCCGGGCCCCTCGCACCGCCCCCCGGGGCCCCGCGCAGCCCCACGCCTCCGCCCTCCCGGCCCGCCCCGCACCCACCCCAAGCGTGGGACTCGGGCCCGGGCCTGGCCTGGGCCGAGGGTCCCGCGGGTCCTGGAGCGGGGCGGGGGCGGAGGGGGGGGGGGCGTGCGCTAGGGGGTCGCGGGCATCGGGAAGGGGCGACGTACCTCCGACTCCGGTGGGGTTTCCGTCGGGGTCAATGCCGCGCAGGTCGTCCCCCCGACAGTTGACCCCAAAGAAGTCGCCATGATCTCGCCTCGCGGAGCGCGGAGCGGCCCCTCGTCGCCTAGGCAACCGGGGCGGGGCCGGGATCGGGGCTGGGGAGTGAATCCCAGCGTCAAGCGGCTTCCGGTCGGAGCCCGGGCTGCAGGCGGAGGGGTGGGACCTGGCGGTGGGGTGGGGGCACTGCTGGGAAGGCCCTTTGAATCTTTGAGTTGAGACAGTAAGAGTGAAAGCAGGGGCAGCAATTTAAATGAGCTCATATGTGGAAGTTTCTTATGCCAATGCATTAAGGTCTCAATAAATAGTTAAGTGAGATATATTATTGGAACTTTACCATAGATTGAGATTTTTTATCCTTACCTTTCAGAGATACAGACTGAAAGATTTATTGATGATGAAATGATATAATGTTTGGATTTACTCCAAAATAATAAGGAGAGGAGCATGGGAAATGGGTGGAGGAATAGAAAATTAATCAAGATTGAGTACATGGTGGTGGGGGAGGGGTGGTGGTCACATATTATTCTTTCTAGTGTATATATGTTTGAAATTTTCCATAATAAAGCATCTAAAAACAATATAGCTATTGGCCTTATGAGTATTCCTTTCTGGGTAATTCCTGCTTTGAAAGTGAAATGTACTTTGCTTGCAATCACCTGCATGGGAATGGCTGTGCAGGAAGCTTCCTGGAAAAGTCAGACACCATTTGTGTGCTTCAATTTTCTCATCTGTAAAATGGGATAATAACTGCCTCACAGCATTACCATGAGGATTTCACATGTTAATGTATGGGAATGTCTAGCAGGGTGTCTGGCACCTTCAAGTGTTAGATATTGTTAGGATTAGGATTAGTTTGCATAATTTCTCCTGACTGTAGCCCATCGTGAATACAGCTGCCAGGATAATATTTTCCCATTGCCTTTCAGACCAAATTAAACACATTAGCTTTACATGACCTCCATAATAGTGCCTCTAATTAAAATTGTCTCACAGTTCATCTTATGCACACAGTTTGTATTTTCATCTGGTGTTCATGAATTGTCTCTGGTTTTGTGTATGTTTGGCCAATTTTTCAAGTGGATTGTAGTGGTATTTTCATTCTTAAAGAAACTGGTTTAGTTCTTAAAGCACTATTCACTCAACAATGCATCTATGACTTCCAATCCCCTTTAAAAAGGACTACCTCAATTAGTGGAAATACAGTCAATTTTTAGTGATTGCAGAGTTGATACAAGAGCTACCTAGCACCTTACAAACTCATTACAATGTGTATTTATTTGATTGTTTCCTTCTGATGGCTACTTCAAAGACACTGAAAATAGCAAGTCACCTTCTGCGAGGTAAAAAAAAAAAATTTTTCTCTCCACTTTCCTTAAATTTAGCATTTGGTAAAGTGCTAAAGCGCTTATTTCTCTAAAATACAGTTCTAGTTTCCTCAAAGATCTGATTTGTTTTTCTTGCCTTTAATTTTTCCTAACAGTCTTTGACAGTTTTTATACTCCTGCTCCCCCTTTTTTTGGACCCCAGAACTAGATGGAGTACTCCATTAAAGATAAAGTCAATGTTAACACAGATAGGAAGGGGGGAATTGTTTTGTAGGAATTCCAATTTTACTGTATCTAATGTTGCAATTTATTGGAGAAGTCAGTTTTGAGGAGGTAATTTAATCTTGTGCGGCTCAATTAATTTTGCCCAGTAAGGAGTGGTGTTGAAAACCCATTAGCCTGAAGGTTATTTTTAATTTTCACAAGTCGAAGCTGATTGTAGTCTCCCACTTCTTTCATAGGGAGGTGCCAACAAGGAAGACACATCTCAGTAGATGATATGCCTTCTTACATGGGAAAGTCAGCCGTCTTTCTTCTCAGGTCTTTTTTGAAGATAAAGGCTTCTAACCAAAGCCTGCGAAATTCCATTTGTTATCTTAGTTTATTGTTTCAGGACTGGAAGAGAAAAGGAAACATATGGGTTTTGTAGTTTACAATTACTTTTTTTAAAGCCCTCTGACTTTTACCTCATTACAGCAAAATATGGGGTAGCTTAAGATATTATTCTTTGATCAATTGGTTTGGCCCCTGTACCAATGAAAGTACTCCAATCTATACATCTATATACCTATGAGTAGCACATTTTACAAGTGGAAAATTAGATGTTAAAAAAACCCATACTTTTATTTATTTATTTTGTATTTTAAATCTTTATAGTTGAAAGTATTACATATGTCCCTCTTTTCCCCCCATTGACCCATTCTAGCCCATCCCCGCCTCCCCCCAGGCCTTCACCACACTATTGTCTGTGTCCATGGATTATGCATATATCCATATGAGTTCTTTGGTTGATCTCTTCCCACCCACCCAGACCTTCCCTCTGGGATTCAACAGTCTATGCTTAAGAAGACCATACTTTTAAATACCAGAGACACATTTTTAGGAAAGGCCTAGATACTTCTATGGTGGATATGGATGGGCTAGTGTGGAAATCGGTGACAATGAAAACTGAGATTTCAGCTGTCTTCTTAGGATGAGGAAACATTTCTGCTCCACTCTTCATGGTTCCTAAGTTCCTGGCTCATTTTAAGTATGAATGAAGTTCTTTCACAATACACGAAATAATGTCCCTAATGTGATTAATGATCTATTAGTAGTTCAAGCACTGTGATTCCTGGAGTAACACCCCTGATAGTCTCAAGTGGATAAAGCTAAAAGAATTCTAATTTGTCCTTTAAATGATACTGAGAGGCCACAAAGTTCTGGAGGTAGAATTTACATAACACATTGTATCTTAGTCTTGAAATACCTTGAAATTGTTAAATGTAGGAAAAATATATAAAGCATTTTAATTTGTGAATAAAATTTAGTCTTTGTTTCATATTTAATTTTTAGCAAAGAAAGTATTCCAATAGCTAATTATTCTTGAAATATATTTAATTTTCTTAAATCTTTACCTAATCCTTAAATCTGGTCTTATTTCAATCAAGTGCCTTAATCTGTTCAAGTCATATATGAGAACATTTTAAAGTCTAACCTTAATAAAAACACTTTTAGGAGATGGCATAGTAAACCTACTGTAGCAGAATGCATTCTAAGACGAAGGGAGGTAATGAATTCTAGTAAAGGGAGGTAATGAATTCTAGATTAAGGGAGGTAATGAATTCTAGTAAACAGTTGGTATAATTTTGACAGTGTTCATGTAATACTGCAATTTGTCTTCAAAGCTCTACTCTCCCATTGTGGTTATATCTGTTTATTCCTTTTACAGTGGGTCCTTATAATCTTCACATGAAAATTCAAAGTTTTCCCCCCCAAATCAGAAAATACTCTCTTTTCCTAATCCAGATACGTCTTTCAGATAGTTTTGTAACATGATCCTTTTCTTCCTGATCAACTTACTGAAAAAGTGGACTCTTATTCATCAATCTCTATGCCCTGCCATCAGTCTCTTACCTCCTTTGCTCTCCTAAAGCTGTCCTGTCTTTCCTGGTATGTGGACATTCTCTGTTTGCCCTCTTATCCACTCTACCTTCTCCACTGGACAATGTGCCCTGGAAGGCTGACCCTTATGAACTTCATCAGCTGGATTTGCCACATTCTTTGCCCTCTGACTTGTTTGCGGCTGGGTTTGGTCAAGGGGAACACCAGCAGGAGGTTGGAGAGGGGATGGGTGAGGTCAGGGTCCACATTCTCCCTGCTGTATTACTCAATCGCAGTAATACAATCTCATGCAGGATTGTAGGTTGGGATTAGCAAGTTCCTACACCAAAGCTCTTGAAGTCCACTGTATGTCCCTCAGCTTCTCCACAGCTATAGCCCTCCCTGGGTTTTGGTAATCATCACCCCTTTGCCCCTTCAGGCCTAAGGGTGGTAATGGTGGCCTCTTGATGCTAGCCTGGGGTTGCCTCCCCTTCCCTTGTTGGTTCCCTTATGTCTGCCCACATTTTTACAAGTAGCTCCTTTACTAAACTATTCCTTATTCTCATCTTTATACCATTGTTTCCTGTGGGTACCTTGACTGATATTAGCAAAAATGAACTCTAAAGCATTTAACATGGAAGACTAAGTCTAGCTTGCCCACCAATGTTGCCCACCACTTAGTTGTCATGCAATGAGCAATTATCTGGATAGAACTGCACCCCACCTCTATCCATTTTCCACCAGGAGGCACCACACCCAAGTTCCACTACCTTCAGAATTGATGGCAGACAGAGGGACTCCTCATGGGACCTGTACTAGCCATGTCCTGGGCCACTCTCTATCCCAACTTGTGTAAACTGCTGGCTCCCCAAGTCCTAACTTTCTGATGTTGAGCAGTCTGTTTAGTTATCCGGTTGACAAGACTTCTTGAAAACCTGACCTATAAAACTACAAAATAGCAGATCACCTGGGCCCTGGCATGCCTCGCCATGGATGATGGAGAGTGTGGGGAAGGAATAGTGCCTTCCTCTTCTCTTTCTTGCAGATTCTGGCCTTGAAGCTTTGACCTTTTCAATAAAACGTTATCCTGTGTCATGTGATGATGTGGTATTCAGGAGGGACATACCAGGCAGGGGAGGTTGCTTGTGAAAATGCATGTCATTCACAGATTCACACTGAAATTTATAATCTGTATTTGCGCACAAGTTAATTATTTTCACTTACAAGTTGTTCTTTATTATAGTATTTGCTGTAGAATTTTCATCATTCCTCTTATGCTTCATGAACTACTGTTGAGTCATCAATTCATATTTGTGGATTGGTACTTTAATGCAAAATACAAGTTAAAAAAAACCTGAGCAATGATTTAATATATATTAAATAAAAATGCTTCCCCTGACAAAGAAAGTGTACCTGTTTCCAGAGCATTATCCAAGGCAGACTGACTCCAATTAAAGTGCAAGCAGAATCTTTAGAAACATGAGGTGAGTTACCCATAAACATTTTCTTTAAAAATAAAAATTCATCCTACATTGTGTATTTGTGAAATATGTGTTATCAAAATAGTTTCACTGATTGTTTTTCTTCTAAATCTACCTACCAGTAAAAGCGATTGGGCGCCACTCAATTAATGGCAGTGGACTCCCATACTCTTTGAGTATGTTTTTCAGAATACTTATCCTGGGTTCTTCTGGAAAGTACCTTGTCTGAGCCAGCATTGCCCCTGTCTGTGTACTACCTCCCACCTGATCCACTTTTAAATGTAGCAAGTCTAATTTTACCTGTTTTACATAATAGCTTTCTTGTAAATTTCATTAGAAGGGAGGGTTTTGAGTTTCAAAAAGTTTGAAAGCCAGTGGATAATCTCTAAGGAAACTTTATCTCTGAAAATTTGATTACATTATAATTTCCCAAAGCATTCATTGTCAGAAACATTCACTGACAAATACACGGTGTTATTAAACATTTCTGATGAACATGCATGCTTATGATTCTAGGGAAGTAAAATGACATACATTATCTTCTTTAATCATTAGAATCCACTATCATGATATTCCACACAGCAATTGCCTTTTTTCTCATTATTTATTTATTTATTAAAAATCTTTATTGTTGAAAGTATTACATATGTTCCTTTTCTTGATCAAAAAAATATTTCACAGCAAAAGAAGTGTGGCAATGGGCTAATGCTTACGGATTCACTGGTCTTACCATGTTCACCTCCAGCCAGAGGTAGACTTGACGGACCAGTGGAATGGCCTTTGGAAGACTCAGTTACAGCACCAGCTAGGTGGCAATACCTGGCAAGGGCTGAGGCAAGGTTCTCCACAAGGCTGCATGTGCTCTGAATCAGCATCCGGTATGTGGTGCTGTTTCTTCCGTAGCCAGGATTCATTGGTCTAGGAATCAAGGAGTGGAAATGATTATTATCCTATTATTATTCTAATGATCCAATAGCAACATTTTTGCTTCCTGTTCCCATGACCTTATGCTCTGCTGGCCTAAAGTTTCCAGAGGGAGAGATGCCTCTGTCAGGAGACAAAAATAATCCCATTGGACTGGAAGTTAAGACTGCCACTTGACCACTTTGGCTTTCTCATGCTCCTAAGTCTACAGGTAAAGAATGGAGTTATGGTGTTGGCTAGGGTGACTGATCCTGACCCTGAAGGGGAAATTAGGCTACTGCTCTACAATGGAGGTAAAGAAGAGTATATCTGGTATACAGGAGACCCCGTAGGGCTTCTCTTAGTATTACCATGCCCTGTGATTAAGATGAAAGGAAAATTACAACAACCCAATTCAGGCAAGACTCCTAATGGCCCAGACCCTTTAGGTCACCCCACCAGGTAAAGAATCACAACCAGCTGAGGTGCTTGCTGAAGGCCAAAGGAATACAGAATGGGTAGTGGAAGAAAGTAGTTATAAATACTATGGCCACTAACCAGCTACAGAAACAAAGACTGTAATTGTCATGGGTATTTTCTCCTTATTTTGTTATGAATACATGTGTGTTTTCTTTTTTTAATTTTAATTAATTAATTAATTGATTTTTTAAATTTAAACTCTCTATTGTATAAAGTATTACATAAGTCTCCTTTTCCCCCCATTGACCTCTCCCCAGCTGCTCCCACCTTCCAGGACATGCCCTCACACCCCTACTGTCTGTGTCCATTGGATATGCTCATATGGATGCATACAAGTCCTTTAGTTAACTTATCATCCCCCCCTTCCCCTGCCTTCCCTCTTAGGTAGGTCATGTGTGTTTTCAATACCATAAAATGTATTGAATTTATATCATAGTATTTACGTATTGTTAAGTTTACATCAGAGTATTTAAGTTACAGGATATCAAAGAGAAGACTAAGCGTCACTCAAAGACTAACTTCTGGGGAGGGGTTAGTGCATTTTCAGTTGGACAAAGGATGGTTTTGAATCATGTTGGGCGGAATTATGACTGTGTTATTTTCTTTAGTTGGAGGTGAAGTATGGTTTAAAGAGGTGTATACAGGTGACAAGTTGACAAGGGATGAACTTGTGATGGTTAATTTTATGTGACACCTTGACTAGGTCACAGGCTGCCCAGATATTTGGGGAAACATTATTTCTGGGTGTGTCTGTGAGGGTGTTCTGGATGACATTAGTATTTGAACCAGTAGACTGGGTAAAGAAGATTGCCCTCCCATAAGTGCCCAAATAGAACAAAAAGGCAGAAGAAAATGGAATTCACTTTCTATGCCTGACTGTTGAGCTGAAACATCATCTTTCACCCTTGGACCCACTTTGGGAGTTACACCATCGCTCCCTTGGTTCTCAGGCCTTCAGTGTTGGCTTAGAACTACATGACTGGCTTTCCTGTGTCTCCATTTTGCAGAAGGCAGATTGTAGATGTCTCAGTCTCTATAATCATGTGAGCCAATTCCTCAGAACAAATCTCTATGTGTTAAGCACATATCCTATCTATTCTACTTCTCTGGAGAGCCCTGACAAATACAATGGTGTTATTTCATTTTACAGATGAGGACATTGAGGCTAAAAGGGCCGAGGTAACTGATATAATGTCTTGTGACTAAGTAGAGAGCATGCAGGCCCAGGTGTAGACCAGTTCTATGATTCCACTGCCTACTCACTGTGCCCCACTACAGTACACGACCTCAGCTGTGTCATGCACTCAAAAACCTGGTGGGTTGATGAAGTTTATCACTAGAAGCTTTCCATCATTCCCTTCATATCTCTCCTCTTGTCTCCTGCCCCGATTCCCCAGTGCCTTTGCAATAATTGCTAATTCATTTAGTGTTTTCCTCTTGACAAGTTATCTACCAAGGTATACAGCAATAACTACAGTGTGAGGTGATTTGGCATAGCACCTACCAGGGGTATTTATATTTCACTAGGCAACTCTTGAAGATGGAAAATTCTTTTGCAGCTCAAACGAAAGAGGTTTTAATAGAGGATTCCCAAGTTGTGGAGAATATATTGTGGAAATAGGAGGTCTTTTCTGTTGCCTGCTCACCTCAGACTCAGCTGTACTTTACCTACGAGTGTCATAAGATGTTGTCATGATTTGTTCTACCGTCCATAGCATCTATTGCACTGTTCTGGTAAGCATTCAGTTAATAGGTAGAGCATGATGATGAAAGAGTAAGTCAATCAATAGAAACTATTTTTGTAGCTATGATTATCCTGATTCTAGTACTATAGATGACATAATTTGCTCCTTTTTTGGTAGATGAAGTTATTTTATCTTTTCCCCATTTTTATTAGGATATAATTGTCACATATCACTGTATAAATTTAAGGTGTATGTACAGCATTATGGTTTGACTTACATATATTATGAAATGATGAACACAAGTTCAATTAGTATCCATCATCTCATACAAATTTAATGAGAAGAAAAATTTAAAAAGGAAAAAATTCCTTATGATAAATCTCTTAGGATTTATTCTTCTACCAACTTTCATATCTATCATTCAGCTCTGTTAACTATAATCATCATGCTGTACATAACATCCCTAGTATTTATTTATCTTATAACTAGGAGTTTGTACCTTTTGACCACCTTCCTCTAATTTATCCTCTCCCCCCAACCCCACTCTGCCTCTGGAAACCACAAATCTGATTTTTCTTCCATGAGTTTGGTGGGGTTTTTTTTTGTTGTTGTTTTGTTTTTAGATTCCACACATGTGTGAGATCATGCAGTATTTGTCTTTCTCTTTCTGGCATTTCATTTAGCATAATGTCCTCAAGGTCCACCCCTGTTGTTGCAAAAGGTAGGATTTCCTTTCTTTATATAGCTAAACTATATATATATATATATATATATATATATATATATACTTTTTTATCCATTCATCCGTTGATGGACACTTGGATTGTTTCTCTGTCTTGGCTATTATAAATAATGCTATTATGAACATGGGGGTGCAAATATCTTTTTGGGTTAGAGTTTTTATTTTGTTTGGATATATTCTCAATAGGAGAATTGCTGGATTATTATAGTTCTATTTTTATTTTTTTTGAGGATCCTTCATACTGTTTCCCATAATGACTGTACCAGTTTACAGTCCCACTAACAGTACACAAGCATTCCCATTCCTCCATATCCTTGCCAACACTTGTTATCTCTTGTCATTTTTATGCCCACTGTAACAGGTATGAAGTAATATCTCTTTGTGATTTCAATTTGCATTTCCCTATGACTAAAGATAAGCATCTTTTCATGTACCTATTGTCTATTTATATATCTTCTCTGGAAAATGCTTATTTAGGTTGTTTTAGAATGTTTTCATAGAAAAAGAAAATATAGGATTGAAGAAAGAAGGAAAGGGAAAGTGTATGGTAGAACAGGCTTTGGAGAGAGAAAATGGACTAAAATTAAAAAGCTGAGTCAAAATCACCATGTTATCAAGTCATACTCCTGTCATTAGTAGTGAGCCCATATGAGATTAAGCCAGAGTGTTCTAGTAGGTTTGGCTTTGCTCTGAGCTACCCTGGTAATTTATAGGAGAGTTGCTAGAACAATCCCCTCTTTGGGACCTAGATCCTCTAAACAAATGATATACTGAAATGAGACCATTTTTTTTTCTTTCAACTATTAGACCCTCTGAAAATAGTTGATGTCATGGCATCGATACAAAGCTGACTGACACAAGTTTATTAAAACTCAGCAGCTGAATTAAGTATTCAAGATCTGTTTAAAATACAGATTTTGAAGGACCAGTGGGCTATTCTTGGTAGGCAGCCTACTTCTGAATGCCTGGCCATGCTTGGTTTGGCAGCCTTCTCACTTAAACTTGACTATGCTCAAGAGGAGTCAGACTACTCACAGGACTCCATAAATGTTAGAGCCCAATGGTCATAGGTCCAGGGTTCAAGGATATTGTAAGACATCAGGGAAGGTCTTTATTCTAGTTTCTTTGTTGCCAGTGTCCTTTGGAACCCACTGGCAGAATCACCACTCCTCCCTTGATTGGACAAGGAAGGGCTCATTTTTGTTGTGAAAACTTAGGTTATTGGAACAATTCTACCTCCTCTTCTCTGGAAGCAGTAGGGGCTCTTGCTCTGCACGGAGTGGTGAGGCTTTGTAAACTTGAACCTGCCTCTTTGCCTATGGAACCTTCCCCTTCTTCCCTACTGGAGATGCGCAAGGAACTGGCTTGGGCCATATCCAGGCATGGAGAGATAAACTCCATCTTAGAGTTCTGCTTCTAATTTCACCTTCAGTGACAAGCACTTAATTATATGATTATACTGAGTGTTAGGAACATAAAAAGGAGTAAAAGGTATTTCTCTACAAATTTAAGACTATCTAAAACTGATAATATCCCTCAAGGCATTTTCTTATTATTACTCATTCAACAAGCTTTAATTGACTACTGACCACTTGTCAGGCACTGTTCTAAGCATTTGTTGCAAAAGTAAACGACAGAAACTCTCTGTCCTCTCAGAAACTCCATTCTAGAGAATTAATAACTCTAGATTCTATTTTAAGAAATAAGAGCCCACTAATTAGTATTTTGGAAGGCTTTTTCTCTATGTGAGTGTGAGAAGTTAAGATCAGCAAAGAGGATGATAGTTTATGTGATGTGATGTCATTATAACTGGAAATCATATCCTACTGGTTGATGTTTAATAGTTTGTTAAAAAGTGGTACATGTTATGGAAAAAAATAGAGCAAATGGATGAGGTCTCACAAATGTGAGGTTGGGAGAATATGGGCATATTACAGTTTTAAGTGGGATGGCCAGGATAGGCCTTTGAGAAATGATGACAACTGAACAAAGCTTATTGTCACCACCATCATAACTCATCTTCTGTCTAATTGCTTTTCGTGCATATATTTCTTAAATATCCCAACAGGTGTGATCACTGAAGCTTAAAGAAGTTAGTTACTTACCCAGTATCACACAGCTATTTAGTAGAGGTGTGATACTGTTTAGTAGAATTTAAACTCATGACTGTATGAGTAAGGGCCCATGTTAACACTCTGTATTGTGTCTGAAAACAGTGGTTTACAAACTGTGATTGGAGTTTGTACTAAAATTTGATTTGACACTAATTTTTTAAAGCATCTATTATTACCCATATTTTAAAAGCTATATTTAAAAACATGTACTCAAATATACTATAATCCACATATTAACATATTGGAGCATCTCCACCTGTTAAAATGTGGGGTAGGCACTTTTTGCATATGTGCAAACATTTTCTACCTCGGTGCATATATTTGGACATTGTATACATGTTTCATTGCCTAGGAATGTTTAAATTTTGCATTATTTAAAAGAAACTCAGGTCTTAGCATGTCTGTTCAACATAAAATTTTTAAAGAGCTCATGTGTAGTACAGGGTAGACTCAGGAACATCTGCTGGTTACATGTTCTCATCCTGGTAGAATTGCCGACAGCTCATTCACAAGGGAATCCATAACATGTTTATATAATGTCGTGAAAGGTAATTCTAGTACTATTTGTTAGGTTTAGATGCTTTTTGAGAAAAGCTGAAATGTAGTTAGTGACTGACCTTGATTTTATTTTGAGCTCTGAATTACTTAATTAAAGAATATCCTGAGACTACAGGGAATTTTGTGTATTTTTGCAACCTTCTATTTGAAATTACTTATATAGATCAGGCTTCCTTTTTTTAATACAACTAAATCAATTCAGAATAATGGAATAAATTAAATATTGAGACTGACGTGGCTGGAAGAGTCTCATTATGCTTATTTTTAAAGTTATAAATAAGTATATTTTATAGTAACTAAATATGTTTTTAGTTATAATGCACATGTTAAAATAGACTATAGGCAATATATTTATATGAATAATATAACACTTTCATCAATTTACATATTGATTAATTTTTTAAAAATCAGCAAGAGAGGGGAAAAGGTTGACATCCATTGATATAAACATGGAATTAGATTCTAAAATGCCAACCACTTAAGGAATTAAGCAATAACATAGATTGTGCCTATGGTTGCACTAAATGAAACTATTGCTCCTTTTGTGAATATAAATAGTCTAATAACCAAAATAATTTGTGTTTTCCTTCACCTATTTTAATGTATATAATTGTACCATTAAGGAAGTAGAATGGTACAAAAACCTTCACAATTTTATCACTCAGCCATTGACTTTAGGTGATTGAACTTGGAGGACGGTTATTGCTGGAGTGTTGGAGCTAAAGAGACAATTCACTGGAGTTTAAGATTGCGATTGCTCTGTCCACAGGCTTCGAAATTGTACACCTCACCCCTCAACTCACTTGCAGAATTACACCTCAAGTTCACCTTGTTATGTAGGCAGAATACAAGCTGTTTTCTGCCAGTGATATGAGAATTGGATATTCATAGTTTCATTTCCATAATTATTACTTTGGCCACTAGAACTGAATTGTCTTCAGTGGTTGATTAATACATTGAAAATTGTTTCATTTATGTGGAAACCATGTCTCAATGTGAAAAATTTAAGACATAAAATATTAACCCAAAACTTATTTTGTGCTGAACTAGTAGAATTATTGAAATGGATATGAAGTAATAAGAAAACAAAAATTGCCTGCCCTGTTTCCAGTAGGAAAATAGACAGGGGTATATATGGGTACATCTCAAAAGAAGAAATATCAATGAAAAGAAGCACATGAAAGAGGTTAAACCTCACTAATGATAAAATAAATGCAAATTTAAAAATCATAATATCTCTTGCCTATCAAGATTCACTAACATGTGGGGCAGTGGACATTCTTAGGACACTTCTTGTGGACATGTGAATTAATAGCATTTCTGGAAGTTGATATGACCATATACATAAAAATATAAACATTTGCATACTCCTTGACTTGGAAATTACATTTCTAGAAATGTATCTTAAGGACATAATCACAAATATCTGAACATATCATCTATTTTATTTTTTTGGTATAATATTTTTTATAATCTTGGAGTGAAGAAGAGAGAAATAAAGTAGACTTATATAATAAAAGCCTAATATGCAAATTAGGAGACCCGGTGGAACGAATGGTTGCTATGATGCACATTGACCACCAGGGGGCAGATGCTCAATGCAGGAGCTGTCTTCAGCCCACAGGCCCCAGGCCAGCCAACGCAGGTGCCAGTGGGGGCCCCCTGATTGTCCCGCCAGTCTCCCCACAGATTGGTCCTGATTGCCAGCCAGGCCTAGGGACCCTACCTGTGCATGAATTTCGTGCACCAGGCCTCTAGTGTTTAATAATGGGAGAAAGTTAAAACAAATCAAGTTAGATCCATAAAGTGAAATTTTATATTCTTACAAAATCATGTTTGAAAAATTGTTCATGATAAATTAAAAGAGATAACAGAACAAATTAAGATATAAGCAGCATGATACTCATACATAATCTGTGCATATGTATATTGTTTTGTATGTATTTAGTAAAAGAAGTGGAGCAATGTTCACTAAAAAAATTAGTGTTATTGCATGATTTCTTCTTTTTGCTTATTTGTACTTTACAAATTTTCTATAACAAATAAGCAATATTATCTTTTACTCTTAATAGAAAATTTCAAATTATACAAAAATAGAGAGAAGAGGACACTACACCTTCACTTAACTATCATTCATTTCAACTATCAACCAAACCCCTTTAAACACCTTTTTTTTTAATTCAATTACACACAAACCATTGTGCTCAAACCTCCTGGAGCTGCATATTAATTGTAATTCTTCATAAAGAATTTCTCATCTCTTCCCTTGAAAAATATTTTGTTTCCATTGCCCGAATCCGGTTTTCAAAACATTGGATTAGTCACCCAAAATTTTTGTAAGAGAAAGCTAAAAGCATTTCAGTGTTGTTAATGAAAACAGTAAATCAATAATGTGATTTATTATTTTTTTATCAAAGTAAAAAACACATCTTTGTTTTCTGGCAGTTTATCATTGTTTCTTGAATATACAAACAAGAAGTTTTTTGTATAAATGACGTTTGAACAATGACAACTAAAAGGCAAAGTGGCCAGTTGTGTGTGGTCCTTGCTATCTCTTTCTTCATCTAGTTTAGGGATTACTCGGAATTTAGGAAAGCACATTTAAGGAAATGATTTTAAGAAGTGTCTAGGACAGTGGTTCTCAACCTTGGCTGCACATTAGAATCACCTGAGAATCTTTTTAAAATCCTGATTTCTGGGCCCCATCCTCCGGAAATTCTGTTGCTTTGTTACTAATGTTGTGGCCCCAACCCATAACAAAGAAACAGAATTTCTGGAGGATGAGGCCCAGAAATCAGGATTTTAAAAAGATTCCCAGGTGATTCTAATGTGCAGCCAAGGTTGACAACCACTGTCCTAGAGGAACAGTCAGGTGATTAACTTAACCATGAGTTTGTTTGGTTGTTGTTGTTGTTTTTCATTTTAAAAAAACCTTCAAATATCATAAATAATATTGGATATCACTCCAAAGCGTTAGTGAGTGATTAACTGTAAATACTGAAGTGGGAGGAGTGATGTGAGAAGTTAAGAGCCATGTTTGCGCCAAAGGATTAGGTGCTTACATGTTTTTAAAAAAAGACTCCAATGAGTTTAAATATTTTCCCCACTGAAAAATAAGACACAAAGAGGTGCATCAACCACCATCTAGTATATTTATAACTGAAAACCTCTCCTCCAGACTTCTCAACCTCTGAAGGCACATTTTTACACTGTGTGTTAGGAGTGTATGTGTTTTGACAGACCTACCCCTCTAGTGAACTTTAGTGTGTTGTGTTTTTTTAAATTCTGGATAAGTTAGTTTCGGAAAAATGGAAAGTTGTTGTTTTTTTATTTCCATAAGGCCCAATACTGCAGTTCCAATGCACTCGGTATAACTGGACCTTAAAAATCATAAATATCTGACAACATGATATAAACATAATAAATATCCTGCCTTCACATGGCAAATTGTCAATATCTATTGACATTTGTTCTTATGGCATCTATTAAGGCCATACCATATTTATTAACTCTGGTTTGATTACACTGCTCCATTAACTTGCTAATTCCATTAGAGCTTAAGAGGGATTTTAGCTGCTGGATTTAGTTTAAATTTTATGCACAAACCCAGAAGTCCTTGGGCAGTAAACACATTTCATATATATCAAACAAATAATTAACAAATAAAAACTACTTTAGAGAAGCAGAAAACAAGAGAATCGGGATCAGATAACTTTTTAATAAGACAATCTGAGAAATTGCTCATCAAGAGTATATTCATAAACTGTGTCATGTGTATTCATATGCTTGTTAGTAACACACTGTGGAGTAGAAATATCCATATCATAGGGAAACATTAGTTCTGTCAGAAAATAGATGTTAAGCCCATGTAGCATGAAAGGAAAGAAAGAAGCTTATATGGGGGTAACAGGCTGAGTAAATTTGTTTCTGAACTAGTTTCAAACATGACATTCAGATACTCAATGACTAAAATGTTTCCCTTCTGATAAATCCCACGAAAGTTTCCAAAAAGACCAGTCAAGAGAGAATATATTGGCTAAAGGCATCTCTGGTCTGTAGTTAATCTCACTTGCAAAATAAATAGAATAATAGTCTGTGTTATGTTAGCTACTATCTATTAGCAAGTCAAAAACTACATTTGGGTTTGACCTTTCAGTTCTCAGCTTGCTAAATTGTTTAATTTATTGTCCTCTCTAAAGGCACTTAGAATCTATAAAAAAAAATGTTTTAAAAGCCTTGAAAAACAAATGAGTAAACACATGTTCTACTTACCATTTTGTCAGACTGAACAAAGCTCTTTGGATGTGCTCAACAGCTCTTGGATAAAGACAAACACAATCCATTTAAATAAATGAATGATTTTATTGGGATCAGAAAGTTTCAGCAGAAGCTATTAATTTTTATGAGCATTAACTGACAAAAATCTATCCATTTGACATAACCTTGTATCTGTAACACACTCCGTCCATGTTAACATCAGGAATAGCGAATCAGGCAATTCAGATAAAAATTGTAGCATATGGTAGAATCTCTACAATGGTGGGAAGATACGCTAAAAATTATGTTTGTAAATTTCTGAAATGATTTCCAGAAATGCATTACAGGCTAAGTGCTTGATGCAGTCTGTATTGTTAGCAGGTGTTGCGAGGACTTTATTTCTTACACACAATGCTGACATTTTACTCCGTTATACTCTTTAAGGGAACAAGCAGCATAATTGGAATTCCTTTGAGGATGATTTGTTAGTTATTTTGAACCTTTGCAGGGAGTAAATGGTAAATAAGAGCTGAGTTTTTGGACATTAGTGTCTATTGGTTGAGCAGATTATGCTGTAAATTTTTAAAAGGAAGGGCAATTTAGGCAATGATACTAACAGCTGTACGGTTATTGTGTAATAGTGGCCCACCTGGGCTGAGTTGTGAATTGCAGAACAACACTGAATGCTTTCAATTGCGTGATGTATTATGCTACACTGGAAGCTCTCCGCTAAGCAGACTGTAGAGCTACTGTCAGACCATCCCTCTGCCAAATTACTACTGCACTGAAAAATGACTACAGTGATATCACTTGGTGAGATCATCGCAGTCCACTTCTCTTAATGTTTCCATCATTTCTGATCCCAATTTTACATCTCAGTAATTTATTTTTGGTGATGAAGTGTTTTTTTCCACCTTTACTTTGGTAGAGCTTGTATTAGAAAATGTACTCAGCTCTTTGAGAATAAAATAACATGAAGTTTTCTCCCTCCTTCATCAAGAAGAGTGTAATAGGTGAACAATATCTAGGCAATGACTCACATGCTATGAGATATATATATATATATATATATATATATATATATATATATATATATGATCAAGCAATTTTTTAACTTAAAAATTGATTTTTAGACACAGGAAAGAGAGAGAAGAAAGAGAGAGAGTGAGAAAGAAAGAAATATTTTCCTATGCACCCGCCTGGACCAGGGATCGAACCTGCAGCCTGGGTATGAGCCTGGACTAGGAATAGAACCCGCCACCTTTTAGACTCTCCAACCATCTGAGCCACATTGGCCAGGGCATAATGTGCAATTATTTTAAACATAGAAGAATGTTTCTAAAAGTTGGTTAAACTGAGCAAAAGGAAGTCTCTTTGCACTTAAGAATTTATTACAAAATGAAGTGATTCATTAGTATACTACAACTTAAAAGGAGAAGAAAACAATATTCTCTACATCTCCATCAGGATCCCAACTCTGCATTCCTTTAATTTTCCTCTATACTTCCTAGTGGTAAAGATAATGGATGCTTCTAGAAACATGAGTTCTTAGAAAAAGGAGTTGAGACATAGGGAAACCATGTGGTCTTGCTGTGAATCATCACAAATAGGAGCCAAAGAAAAGTTGGGCATTCTACCAAGCATTGTTTTCTTTCCAGGTTTTGTTAAGTCTGGCCGAGTTTTACAAACACTTCAAGGGAAGTGCAGAGTTCTGCATCTTTTTCCTAGATCTTTCATATGGCCCTGAGAAGCCACTTAGGCTCACAGATGTGTTTGAGATGGGTTTTGAACCACCTTTCCAAATATACCAGAAAAAAAGATGTTTGTTTGGATGTTTTCTCTTCACACACACCCAGATAAAAGCACGGGAACTGTTATTATATTTTGATGTAAGGAATAATTCAAATTTTTAATAAAGCCAAATGGCTGCCTGGATAAATCAGTTAATCAGTGTTCTCTTTCCTTATTTTCTTTCAGTAATGTGGTTTCCATTAGACATTTCAATTCTGTCTCATTGCTGGTAAGCATCTGTTTTAAAATACAGTTAAAAATTGGCACTCTTGGTCCAATTCCAAGGGGCAAAATCATCAAGAATAAGTAATCCCACAGCTTTCAGAGAACCTTCTAAACCATGAAAAAAAAAGTATTAAGTACTAAACTTTGAATAAAAGAGCCATAAATGAGTCTGGAAGCCTCATTTACATTGTAATGTGCATACCAGCATGATGTCATTATCAATTAGTGTGAGTATTTTCTAACAGCCAAGTATGTAGTCATTTAGTTTATGGTATGATTGCAGTGTGTGTGTGTGTGTGTGTGTGTGTGTGTTAATATCAGAAAGTGAACACAAAAGCGGCAATGTCCATGGAAAGTAGTAATACAGAAAAAATTTTTGCCAGCCATGAATCAGTCCTACTTCATTTAATGTTATTTATTGATACGATGTAGATATAGTACCTCAATAATCTATGCATGTTGAATAGAATAATAAAATCTGGCTGTAATATAATCTTTCTATTGTATGAATTAAAGCAACAAATATATATATTCTTTTTTTGTCAGTCCCATCACACTGTACTTTTTCTTCTTTTGGGTTTTGGAATGCTGGAGGTATTGTTAAGACTCCTATTTCATTCTGTGTTTTAAAGTCTAGCTCAGTTTCTCTGCTGGTTTCAAGAATCCCTGTGCACTGATTAGGGAAGTGGTGTCTGAGGTGTGAGGTGAGACTGTCCTCTGGAGTTTATGGTTTGTTCTTTGTAACTCCAGGCTTTCTGGGAGGGTAGAGGGGAATCTAGAGCAGCTTGCATGGACATTAGTGTTGTGAGCAAAGCAATCTTAATCAGACATAGTGCTTCTCAGGCCTGCTTTCTTGGTTCTGGGCTGTCTTTTAAATTTTAATTGGTTTCTATTTCTTTTTGTGTGATGTGAAATATTCCATAGCTTTTGCAAAATTATTATTATTGACCTTTTCTGCTTTGCTGCATTTCTACATATTAACTCATTCCAATGATTAGGAACTTGGTTAAAATTTCTGATTTTAGAACATAAATACTTAGGATGACTGAGAGTCACCAGTGAAAGATATGCAAGTAGTTCCTATATATATGTGGAAGGCATCCTATATAATAAAGAGCTAATATGCTAATTAGGCCGAACAGCAGAATGACTGTCCGGACGAAGCCGGGGCTATGAGGGCCGAGCCCCTTGCACAAATTTCATGCATCAGACCTCTAGTTTCTCAATAATATTGATGAAATGTGTAAGAGCGTCACCTGAGAAATGGATATCTTGTTTAAAAAAAGATGACTTAAAATGATCCTTGATTTATCCATGTAACAAAGGGAAAACAGTTAATAAACAAAATAAAACAGCAACAACAATACTCTGTCTCTGGACTCCGTGAAGTGGGCATTTTTAGCAATAAGGCTGGGTTCCCTCTGGACAGTGCACACCTTTCATTGTCTCTGCTTTCAGACCAAGCTGTGGTGCTTCGCTCTGAGCGTGCTGCAGGTTAGTGATCTGTGTAATGTTCTGTGTCTTTGTTAATCACACTATGGAAGGATTCAACTTACTGAATCATTTGCTTTATTGCATCTCCAGAACAGCACTGTAACTGCCCTGTGGGAACTCTTGGAGCGAGTTTTTCGCTGCTATGCAACTACATCCCTACTATTCCTGAAAATGGCACCAAGACATTCTGCAACAACTCACTTAGAAAAAAAAAGACCCTTTTGATAAGCTTTCCTAGTGGAAGTTCTTTAATGCTGCATTTAATAACTTCATGGTGTTAGCATGCTAAATTGCTAGAGTAGTAATTGAACGGGGTGATGTATGTTGCTGGCTAATGCCCATATTTCTTACATTAAGTTTCAAATGGGCATTCATTTAAACTGTTGTTTGAAAATTTGGATATGCCCTCCCCGTTTTTTCCCAGTGCACAAATGTGTATTTTTTTTAAGTACTACCAGTTAATAATGTGGATTTTTTTCAATAGATGGAGTTATATATATGTTGATATAGATGCGATTTGATATGATGCTATTTTGTTGTATTGACAGCAAGCTTCAAAAGTTCATATGTCAAATTTGCTGAAGGTGTTAACATCATAGATATTTTTATGCTTAAAAATGTCGAATTTCATGCCAAAAAAAAAAGAGCGTTTGCGGGAAGTTTTAATTCATTACTTTATTTTGAAGAAAAAGTTACTGTATACTTCGGGAAGCTTGTGGTGAACATGCTCCATCTCAAGATACTTGTGAACACTGTTTTAAATGCTTTAAAAGTGATGATTTCAATGTGAAAGACAAAGAACATCCAGGTCAACTAAAAAAGTTTGAAGACCAACAATTACAAGCATTATTGGATGAAGATGCATGTCAAACTCAAAAACAACTTGCAGAAAGATTCAACGTTGCTCAGCAAGCACTTTCCGATCATTTACAAGCAATGGGAAAGATTTTAAAGGGAGGAAAATGAGTGCCACATCAACTGAAGGAAAGACAAATGGAAAACTTAAAAGTCATCAGTAAAATGTTGCTTCAATGGCACGGAAGATAGTCTTTTTTGCATCGAATTGTGACTGGCGATGAAAAGTGGATTTATTTTGAGAATCTCAAATGCACAAAATCATGGGTTGATCCAGGTCAACCATCAACATTGACTGCAAGGCCAAATCGCTTTGGACAGAAGACAATGCTCTACGTTTGGTGGGATCAGGAAGGTGTGGTGTATTATGAGTTTCTAAAACCAGGTGAAGGGGATTGGGGGGGGGGGGTAATGTGGGGATAAGGACACATATGTAACAACTTAATCAATAAAGAAATTTTAAAAAACAGGTGAAACCATTAATATTGATCGCTATCGACAACAAATAATCAATTTGAACCATGCTTTGATCATGAAACGACCAGAATGTGCCAGAACACACAGCAAAGTAATTTTGCTTCATGATGATGCACTATCACACACTTCAAAACCAGTTAAAGACACTTAAAAGATCTTGCCTGGGAAGTATTAACCCACCCGCTGTATTCATCATTGCCATGGTGACGATGCAAGCATCCTGCCCTGCCCCCAGCTGCTTAGGGCCTGTGTATGCAAATTAACCTACCATCTTTGTTGGGTTAATTTGCATACTCACTCCTGATTGGCTGGTGGGCATCGAGAAGGTACTGTTAGTTTGCATCTTTCTCTTTTATTAGTGTAGATAAACAGAAGAAAAAGGAGGGCCTTTGGTTAGGAGAGGAGTGATGGCAGATCAAAGCTGGATCTAATGGCTGGATCGAATGTGGCAGGGTTGAGTACATAAATTTCCAGATGTAGATATGGGTGGTGATGGAAAAGGTAAAACGTGTTTGGTAGGTAGAGAGGAACAATCTATCTAGGAAAGAAATTCTTATGTGAGAATGGTGCAAGTCAATGTAAGAATATTTATCAATTTATACTTTATTCAATAAATATATTCTTGGAAAATAGGAGAAAATAAGAACTGGTGTATCTAGTTTTTTAATAAATAATGACAACTCGCTCTCTCAGCAATGAATGGATGCTTAAGAACCATGTTCTCATAGTCTCCAGACTTACCTTACTGTAAACGAGGCAATTGTGTGAACTCTTTCAGGCCTTTAGGTGATCTACCATCTGCTGTGTCAATAATTAACTAGCACCTGCCATTCAATATACTGATAGTGAGCATGCAATGCTACATTCACTGCAGTGTGTCATGGACCTCTTGGATGTTATTTTAATGGATATTTGAATGCTATTCCAACTTCTAGTAAGATTTATTTCAATAAATCTGTGTACATAGTAAAAATTGGGTTGACAGGTGGAACTCTGTGGGGCAAATTTAGAGAGGAATTGTGCCAAATTTCTAAATTACCAGGGCTGTCCCAGGTGCTGGGTCATTTTCAAATCTCACCAAGTTCATGAAAATAATAAGAATAGGGCCATAAAGTGGTTCAATTAGTCTAACTTTCCCAAGATGTAACGTCCTCTTCAGAGCCACATATCACATGGCTGAAGGTCCATTTAATAAATAAATAACTTCTGTGCACTAGATAGGACCCAAGAGACCTAAAATTGTTCAGGTGGCTTCATGTCATCCACAGACTTTCTATGTTTAGTTACTCCTCTGTGGCAATATTTTATTGATGTCCTATATGTCAATTTTCAGATTGGGTCATTCTGTGTAATGTTGCAAATTATTCTGATTTTTTTTTCCTCCTGAAAGACAGTGTTCCTCTAAAAGCTCTCTAATATCTATCCATTAGTAATTTTGAGAGGTGAAAGGGATTGGGACTAGGGCTCTAGGGGGAAAGGGTGCAGCCAGGTTTCTATTAAAACTGATAGATGTCTATGAAAGATAGAGTATTATTATTGAAAACATTAAATCAGGTCTTAATTCAGTGACTCGATAGTAGTCTTTCATCTAAAATTGCACCATCAAAGGAATACTATGAAACATTTATCCAACTCTGATCCTTTGAAAGCAATCAATCAGAGTAGATTTTCCTTTAACATCTGAATTTGACCTACAGTTCTTGAGCCAATTTGGAAAACAGTGTGTTAAAATGAAAATAATAAGACTTAACAATAATACTTGTCTTTCTGATTTTTCTATTGGAAACTCAAAATGAAGTTATTGGCAAGCTCCAAATGTTATAAGTAACATATTTTAAAAATCTACATAATGTAATATAACAGAATTAGCCAGCAATTAATCAGAAAAATCAGAGCTAGACCAAACAATATACATGGAAGAGCATCAGCCACATTCCTTTGAATAGAATCTTATTTCCTGGGTGTATTATTCCTTTGATCAACTAATCTGGGGATTCAATTTGTCTAGCCATGATTCAGAAGCCCTTTAATGAAGTTATAAAAGGATATCTAAAAAAAAAGGAATATCTACTTAATTACCACTCAGAAAGATGAATTTAGCTCCATATTTAAAGGCTGAAAATGTAACGTCACAGGAGTTTGTTCCGAAATCTTCCCCTGACAAGGCTTATCAGACACTATGAACTGGGAAGAAATTTTAAAATTATTCAGTCCACCAGGTCACTTGCAAGATGAGGAGCCTGAGACCCAGGGGAGAGCTGAATTACTGAACTTCTGTAATGGGGCCACATCTCTACCTGGCACCACCCTGCCACTTGCTTGAGGATGTGGGAGTCTGAAAATTCTCTGAGATTTTACAGGTTCATCATTTTGCTGTGGTTTGGTATTATTCGATTATTTTTCTGATCAGTGAAGAGTATATTTCCCTAGAGATGCAAACTACTGTTAAGCAATAATTATAGTTAGTCTACTCAAGTTCAGACTATGAGCTTTGCTATCTGATAGACATAGATTCAAGTGCTGGTTGGTGACATTTGATACATTACTGAATCTAAGCCTCAATTTCCTCATAAGGAAAATAGCTTTTGTTTATTATTGTGAACAAAGTGAGTAGTCAATAATTATTGCTTTCATTATTATTTTTCAATAAATGCTTATTGTTCAGTTGAATCTAAGAAATTTTCTGGTGCTTCATTACTAACTACATTTAAAAGCATTTCTTTTTCTATATTAATCAAAAAGTGATAGCGAGATGAAATTTGTGAATGTGTTCAAGTATGTTCTTTGTTGGTAGTATTTCTAGATTTATAGACTTCATGACCTCATCTGTATAATATAGAAAAAAACAGCCAAAAATGTAATTTATTGAGTTGGTGGTGAGTCAAAGGTAGGTTGGAGTTTAAGCAAGATTTGATTCAGAAATTAATAGAGGATGGAGTATAGAGTTTCCTTAAAAAATTAAAAATGGAACTACCAGATGATCCAGCAATCTCACTTCTATGTATTTATCTAAAGAAAATGAAAATACTAAAAAAGATATGTACTTCCATGTTTATTATAGCATTATTTATAATAGCCAACATATGGAAATAATCTAAGCATCCATTGATGAATGAATGAATCAAGAAAATGTGGAATATATATTAGAGGCCCAGTGCACAAAAATTGTGCAAGAGTAGGCCTTCCTTCCCCCGGCTGCCAGCACCAACTTCCCTCTGGCACTTGGGACCTGGGCTTCCCTCCGGCCCTGGGTTCATCCAGAAGGATGTCTGGTCTAATTAGCATATTACCCTTTTATGATATAGATATAGATATAGATATAGATATAGATATATACCCATTACAAAAAGAATGAAATTTTGCATTTGTGACAACATGGATGGGCATTGAGGGCATTATGTTAAGTAAAATGACAGACAGAGAAAGAAAAAATAACCAAGTCAGGGGGTATAATGTACAGCATGGTAACTATCTATATATATAAAAAGCCAGTGACCTTAACGCTAAAACAACCAGAATAACCCATTGCTGTGACGCCCACTGTAGCTAGCAAATCAGCCCAATCAGGGGGTGGGGCCATCGGTCAACCTCCTGCAGCCCCTCACCATGGCCGGCCTACCCTTGATTGGACTCTCCCACCCCAATCAAGGGTGGGGCCAGTGGGCCAAACGTGCCCCCCCCCCATGCTCTTCCCCCTGACCAGCCCCGCCCCCGATTGGCCTGCCCCACCACGATAGGCCTGCAGCCCCTCCCCCCAGCCGGCCCCACTCCTGATTGCACCCCCCACCCCAATAGGGGTGGGGCCGGCCAGCCAACCTCCTGAAGCCCCTCCCCCTGGCCAGACCCGCCCCCAATGGTTCCCTACCACCCTAATCGGCCCACAGCCTCTCCCCCCAGCCAGCCCTGCCCCTGATCTCTCCCCAACCCAAATAGGGGGTGGGGCCGGCCAGCCAACTTCCTGCAGCTCCTCCCCCAGCCCGGCCCCACCCAAGATCGGCTTCCCCACCCCAATCAGGGGCAAGGCCGGCCAGGCAACCACCCATGGCCCCTTTCCCAGCCGCTGGTCCCCGATTAGCACCCTCCACCCCATCCGGGGCGGGACCAGCCAGCCCACTGCCCACAGCCCCTCCCCATGGCTGGCCATGCCCCATTCAGCTCCCCAACCCCAATCAGGGGTGAGGCCTGCCGGCCAATTGCCCATGGTCCCTACCCCCAGCCGGCTAGTCCTGATGGGCCTGATCAGGGTGGGCTGGCCGGCCAACCTCCCACCATCTCCTCCTCCCAATAGGCTCAGTCCCAATCTGCCCCAATTGTGATTCATGCACTGGGCCTCTAGTAGTTAATAATACTGTTTGCTTATTTGAAAGTTGCTAAGAGAGTACATCTTAAAAATTCTCATCACAAGAAAAAAAATTGTATAATTATGTATGCTAACAGATGTTAACTATACTTACTTTAGTGATAATTTTACAATTTATAAAATCATTATGTTGTACACCTGAAACTAATATAATATTATATGACAATTATACATCAATAAAAAATAAATTAATTTTAAAAAGAAATTAAATCATGTTATTAAAGATCCCATTTTTTTTCTTATTATCTTCTCTACCTGTCAAAGTGTCTGCTTCATTCGAGAAAGGCTCAGCTTTAGGGTACTAAATGCTTCCTAATTCCTAAGCAGTCAAGAGAGAAAATCTCTTCTGGAAGCTCTCAAAGAAGAAAATGGAAATTTATTTCCTCAGAAACTTTCAGCAAAGATCTTCTTGTATTTACTGACATTCACTAGACTCTGGTCATTATATGAGAGATTGAATTTGTTGGCTGGTTTTAGCCAGTCAGGATCCGGCTCTGGTGTTGGCTATAAGTCAGCTGTGTTGGAGACAGAAGAATTCTCAAAAGGAAATTAGGATATGCTTACTAAAAGAAAAAGACAATAAATAATAGTTAGACTAAACTGTTTGCTACAAAGTAAGAGATATGTCTCAAGTTTGAGACCAAATGTTAGATGTAACCATAGTTATTTTATAGATCATCAAATTCTTTGTTTTTGCAAAGATTATTACTTATTGTGGATAAAAGCATGTCATCATGGAGATAGTTAAAGAATTATTTGTATTTCTATTAAAAATTTCTCAATCTTTTCCAAAAGCAGTGGCCAATGGAAGAGTTTACTGTTGTTGGATAGGAATTCTAAATTAATTGTATTAAATATAGCACTTTCTAGAATCTCTGGAGGGTGGTGTTTGAAACTTTGAACTCAAAGACAAGTTATTTGCATTATTTTGTATTATACAAGATAAAAATGAGAATTGAATGAATTAATTGGAATCATTTGGCTGCATTATTTCCACTTTTAGCAAATCATAGTGTTACCAACATGTCATCCTTATTTTCACACATAGTATTTAACAAAATACTGGTCAAGTTGGAAATTCTTTTCTTTTCTATCAAGGAAATTTATACTCTCAATTCTCACATCCTCTAAACATCATGGATCACAGTGTCTGACTGTCTGAGTCTACAATATGTACCCAAGCTACAGTAGACTAAAAATAGAATTATGGCTCAAAAGTGTTTTGCATTCCCATGGAGAATGTATACCTCAACTTACAGGAAAATAATCACAGAACCAAATGATGCTAAGGACAACAAAATGATGCAACCATAGACTCTCAGAGAACTTTCAGAAAAGAAATCTGACTTATTTTGCACTTCATGGTCTTTGCATGCACCATGACCTTGTGATGCTTACTGAGTAGCTGCAATAAGGCATACTAGTATGTGGGCAGTCTGTTAGTGGTCAAGACCATAGATTCTTTGGGAATCAAATGATAGCTACAAATGCTCACACCAGAAAAATGCCCCCTTCCAAATTTCACTACAATTTGGGGGTTTCAGGAACTCCCTAAAACTCATTTTTAGTTATTTATTGAAGTGAGACTGGTTAACAAAATTATACAGGTTTCAGGTGCACAATTCCACAACACAGCATTTGAACACTGAATTGTATGTTCACTACCCCAGTCAAGTCTTCCATCACCATTTATCCCCCCTTTATGCTCTCCCACATAGCTCCCTTCCACCTCCCCATGGAAATAAATTTTCTCTTTTTCCCCCTTCTTTTGCTCAATCCCCCACAACCACCCTAAAGCTCATTTATAGATTCAAGCATATATAAACCATTTTTTATCAGAATGCAAACACTAACCCCTCTTTCTTTGAATTTTAAAATTTGATATCTGGCTTCTTAGAGGCATAGCTTTAGGAAGTTAAAAGAACTGAGTTCATTGCTTCTTAAAGTATACTTCTAGTAGTTCAGTCTAGTAGGACTAAGAACATGTAAAGGAATAAGAAATGGGGAGCATTACTGAATTCTTCCAATGCGTTGCACACAGTAGGTGCAATGAATCTTGTAAAAAAGAAAAATTGGTCTTAGAATTCTGCCTAAGATAGCAGCTCATCTAATGTCATAAAAGTAATACTAGGTGAATACTTATTAAAATAAACCCCCTTCATTTTGTCATAAACAAAACAAGCTACTTCACCATTATATAATTATTAGTCATCTAAACAGAACTTTCTTAACATGTGAATTCATTAGCTTATACAAAATAAAGTGCCTGACTACATTCCTTCAATTTCTTGCCTTTATTTGCTTCAGTGAAATGTTTTTCTAAATGAATACTAGATTATGTTTATGCGTGTACTCAAATAGTTCCACGAAGAACGTTCTTTACAGTTTGCATTTTTCAGGGCTATTTTAATTTTTTCTTTTGATCTTTATAATCTTTAATAAGCTGTTTTCTAAAATCAGTGCTCTCACTGGAGATGATCCAACATGTCGCCTCAAATGACTGAAAAAACATGATTGGCCCTAACACTGAGTGAAACTATGTGGAAAATTTGTAATGATTTGTAAACATTTCACACTTATTATGATTCAGATATGGACTGTGGCCCAGAAAAGATTTGGATTTATTTTGATAGTCCCTGTAATTAGCTCAGCAATGTTTTTCTAAGTTATGATTTCATGCTGACTATTAGAAATTGCACATTGTTGAGATGCCACATGCAAAGAAGGTACGGTATTATATGGCAACAATTAAAAACACCATAAAGTAAATTAAATAGGATTTCAAACTGAGAAAACGTAAATGTGGCATAAATAGAATTGAAAGGGAAAATATCTAGCCTTAACGTTTTAGTTAAAATTCCAAGCACATAGCCCAATTTAGTTTCGAACAAGTAGAGCAAAACTAGAGCTCTGATGAGACAATAGAAAATGTGGCCTCTCCTCCTAAGTCATTAGCATAAGTATGGAGATCAAGGAAACACTTCCTGGCCTGAACATTATACTACTGATGTCTTTTCTCCCAGGATGCATGACGGGCAGAATTGGCTACACAATTGGTGGGGACCAATACAAAATGAAAACGCAGGACTCCTTGTTCAATATTCATTAAAAAAATCAAGCCCAGACAGCATGGCTTAGCGGGTGAGCATTGACATATGAACCAGGAGGTCATAGTTCGATTCCTAGTCATGGCACAAGCCTGGGTTCTGGGCTCCATACCCAGTGTGGGGGATCCCCAGTACAAAAGGCAGCCTATCAATGATTCTCTCTCATCATTGATGTGTGTTTCTCTCCCTCTCCCTTCCTCTCTGAAATCAATTAAATATATATATATATATATATATATATATATATATATATATATATATAAAATAAAGATGACAACAGACATACATTAAACCAAGCATAGGGTCCTGTGCCACTGTGGGTCCTGGTGACAGGGAAAAGGAAGTTGTAGAGACACTTTAGAAGCCTGTCTATCCATCCTTCTGGGCTCTGCGGGGATCCTGACCAAGCCCAAGGGATGGGCCAGTGCTCAGTTTGGGACAAGTTTTGAAGGCGGTTGAGATGACAAGGCGCTGCTCCCTTCTGAAATCTATCCTCTAGATAGGTTGTGCGGATTAATGAGTTAATATCAGAAACTGCTCCAGGGCAAATCTTCACTTGCCTAAAAGAGCATAAAATTTTTATTTTGCCTTTTATGCTTTCTGACAATCCCTTCAGTCTGCCACTAGGCTTTTAGTGGAGTGTGTGGAGAATTTAGGACAAGATGATGAATCTTACTCAAGGGCATCTCGATAGCTTTGCAAACTTAATGCAATAATGTAGGTCTTGAGCCCTGTGTCATGGAGTAAAGAAAGACAGCCAAAACTTCAGATAAAAGAGGCTATAGTTCGTTTTTGTTATTATTTAGAAGACAAATTACAACAATGAATTTCTTTTTATCTTAGAATCTTTTTTTTATCATTGCATGTCTACCTAATTTTATTTAAGAAACTACAAAGCTATAAAGATATTTAAGTATTTAAGGCCATATTTTTAAATTTGTTATTTATTGATTGATTTTAGAGAGAGAGGAAAGGTGACACAGGAGACAGAGAGAGAGAGAGAGACATCAATTTGGTGTTTTACTTATTTATGCATTCACTGGTTGATTCTTGTAGGTACCATGACTTGGGATCAAACCCGCAACCTCAGCATATGGGCATGATGCTATAACCAACTGAGCTACCTAGCCAGGGCTAAGGCCCTATTTTTTTAAACAGTGCATAACAGATACACTTTGGCTCCTTAAAACAAAAGAAGAAGAAGAAAATAGCCAGGTTGTACAACTCAAAACTGGGTACAGCCCCAAGTGAAAGCTACTGGGACAACTTGTAGGGAGACAAAATTATATCCTTTGCTTTTGTACACACTTTTGAGCCCAGCAAAACCGAGAGCAAATTCCTGCCCAGTGCCATAGCCTGGGCTGTGACCGTAGTCTAAAAAGCCACTTGAGGGCATCTACTCTCCCAAGTCACTAGAAAAAAGGTACTCCAGGAACTGAGCTGAAAAAGGTAGGCTGACTACAGCCTACCTTTTTCAGCTCAGTTCTGTAAAGGAATTGAAGAGGAGGAAAGAACAAACAAAGTGCTCTTATGTCTGTGTTTATAGATATTGTTATAGGTTTGGGTAGTTACCTTAGGTCCTGGAGGACGTAAAGAAAAAAATAAAGGCAAAATAGGAAGTAGGTTTGTAGTGCAATGTAAAAGGAACATACACAATATTGCAGCTCAATCAAGGCAATCATCAAATGTGCCTGGGAATGAGCTCTCTGGGGAAAATTGAAGGACAACACTGATTTATTTAGGTGATGGGGCTATGGGTAGTTTGGGCCATGGATTCCTTCCTTTTATGTTAATTTAGTTTTGCTCTAAGGTAAAATAACAAAACAAACACAAAAGATTTCCCCAAATCTGTATGCACTTGGTTGTACCTATAGGTGTACAGCAAGCATGTCAAACTCAAAGGCTAATACAGGCCAAATAAACAAGGTTTAAGTTTATGTGGGCCGCAAAAAAAACGAAAGCTTCAATTTTCATAGAAACATAGGTTTATTTCTATAGAGACATGCTGAATACATGTAATCATTTATTTCGTAACATAATAGAACATTTTAATAAAAATTAATATTTTTCTTGAACATTAACTTACCAGACACTGAATAACTGCACAAATTAATAAGTGTAACACAAATAAACCTATTTTTCTTGTTCTCTGAAAGCGAAATATTTCCTGTTGTGCACACCAAACAAGTCAGTCCAAGACTAATGATGTCGCAATTGGCTGCTAAAGCATTTGCTGCTAGTATTAGTGGAGAGAAAAGTTGCGCCTGCGTGTAAGGCGCGTAAGGAAAATGAATGCAACACAATTATAGTAATCGGTCACTAGTGAATGTTGTCGTTCGTTATTAATAATTATGTATAACAGGACATTGTAAAAATTAAGTTACGATATTTTTATTAAAACGTTTCTTCCATACCGTTTGCTATATTGGCTGGGCCACAAAAGTATTTGTTGTGGGCCGCATGTCTAGTGCAGCTTGCCTAGCACCTTTTCAGATGTGATTTAGTTCCAATCACTAACAATGAAGAGCGTCCACATACAAATCTGAATTTTGAACCTGAGGGAGGGCCGCGAGTTTGACATGCTTGGTATACAGCCAACAGTGACACATCTCTGGCTCAGAGGCCCCTGCTCCAGGACTCTCAACACCCCCCCTCCGGTATTTCTGCATGGGGAACTACCCACTCTGTTCCCACGGTTACATGCTGGCAGTGATCAAAATCCCTAACCATACCCCTTTCCCCACAGTAAACAGTTAAAACAGTGGAGGGCACCTTCTGGGAGCTTGAAAAAGGACCTTATGCTCCCTGTTTAACAGGGGCAGCCCCCGCTCCAGTCCTGGAGCTCGTTGTGTTGATACAGGATGGTGAGCCCAGTCCTTTGTAATCATCCAGTTCCCATAGAAGAAGAGTACAAAATTCAGATTTGTATGTGGACGCTCTTCATTGTTAGTGATTGGAACTAAATCACATCCGAAAAGGTGCTAGACAAGCCGCAATAGACACATTTGCAGTCATACATCATTGTGACTTGAAGGGGAAAGGGTCTAGTTCAATGTTTTGACAAGAGCTCAGGAAAGTTCTGGCTTATGGCTCTTGGGTGGAACACAGCACTGTGTGGGTGGTGTGGTTAGGATGGGGAAATTTAAATATAAAGGGAATCACAAAGTCACGCACCATAGAAAGACAGCAGTGATAACTTTTGCTGATTTCGTTTTGCTGAGTGTCTATCTTTTCGCAGCTATTTATCCTCTCTAAGATCAGTTGTTAAAATCAAACCATGTAGCTCAAACATGGAAAGGGGTCACGTCAGTAAGGAGTGAAGACATTCTCTCTTCAACCCTAACCACATACATGCGTGTAGGGAGTGGCTCTAGGGTCAAGCCTCGGACTGACATGTGGCAGGCCCACAAACAAGTCCCAGCTTGGAGGGCAGAGCTCCCCTAGCATAATTAAGCTTAACCTTATAGCCCTCCCTAGTTCCTTCCTAGGTAGCTAATGGGCTATGGGAGGTGCAGCAAGTGCTGCCAAAACAAGGTGAAACTCACAAGAACATTGTAAACATGTTGACCACTATCTTTGTTTTGCTTTGTGTGCTCTGACTATAAAATAAAGACTTGGCTGCAGGCTGTGGCCTGTCTCTCCATCAGAGAAGCAGCATCCCACCTAGACCCAGCTGTATTCTCTTGTCTGTCTTTAATCCTTCACCGCCCCTCCTCAGGCTCACCGAACCTGCCCGTGAGGATGTGGCACACATGTGTAATCCCACACATCTCAAAGCATGTAGAAACATGGAGTGTTGTTTTGCTCTTTTTTTATTTTTTTATCACTTAAGAGTTAGGGATAAGAATGAACTGAAGTAAAATAGTATAGTGTGTCATTGCATGTTCTGGATTCCGGCATAATTCAAACACCTCCCACTAAGATTTGTCATTCTGCTTCCAGGCAGGACCGTTCTTAAAGTGTTCTTGACATATGAGCACCTGCACTAGTCATTAAGCGCCCCCTTAAAAATACTCAGCATCTCCTCTTAGAGAATGAAGTTCTATATCTCCATCAAAAAGATAAAGGTATAACCCTCACCCTGCCATTTAGCATAGGGCAAGAGAAGTAGGTTAGCATGTAGCAAGTGGAATTAAGTCTGTGCCGGCATTATTCATGACATATGCCTTATATCACTCGTGACTTAATATCGTGAAACCCTCCTCCCCGCTCTACCTCTGCAGAAAAGGGATTCAGGAATCCTGGAACATCATACTCTATTAATTTTTAAACACCACTAGATGTGAGTTCTTTTAGACATGGAAATATTAAGAATTGTTCTGAATCCGAAATGGATATTCTTATTTTAGAAAGTGCTTCTTCACCAACTATCACAACATTCTTTTGCAAGGAGCTAGCTAAAAGGGAGTGAAGTTTTTTTCTGTATGCAAGTCTATCTTCTCTGTTCCAGTTCAAGCCAATAACTCATTTTATGCAGCCACGGACCAAGAATTTTGACATTTTGGAGGCATTATTGGAATAGCATATTCTCCACGATCCCAAAGATACATTTTTTTTTGATGACACATTGACTGCTATATTCCTAAATGGATATTTCTAGTCCATTGTCTGTCTAGCAGCCATATATTCCCACCTATTTGTCTGGGTAATTTCTGGCTCCAGAAGAACATATGGGCCATATTCACAACTTCTACCATTTTTAGTGTTTATCTTTATTCTGTCAAATTTCTTTAAGAGTTCTTTCCATTTCCCTTCTGTCTCTTTATTCTCTTCATTTTTCTTGAATGTGCTGATTAGTAATTTGTTTTCATAAAGCTCCAGTTTTAAAGTTTGTGGGCTAGGCAAGCTCAGTGCTAAGAAAATGGTAAATCCACAGGTTAAAGTTTTAGTCCCTGCTCTGTCATTATTTAATGTTAACAATTTGCATAGTTGTTTAAGTACCTCATGCTTTAGATTCCTTACTCACTAAATATAATGAAGGCAGTTTCCTCTCACCAGCTTAGCAGAAGTACAGTGGCAATGAGTAATGTATACGTGTTACTTTGAGAGTCTTTGGAAAAATCTGAATTACTGAGTTCACTGCCAACAGCTCTGTTTGCAGCCTGTGCAAGTCACTTGGATGTTCTTTGCTTTTGGTTCCTCCATTTGACCAATCTGAGTAATAATTTCTCTCTCTACCTATTTCACAGAGATGCCCAAGTCTTGATAGGCAATTGTGATACTTTGAAAAGATAGACTGCTAAGAATTTCAGGCAGTGTGGCCTAGCTTCTGGATTAGAAAGAGTCATGAGCACTATGGCAATCAATGACCTATTAAGTACAAGTTCATGTGTTTTGTGTTAACTACATGATCTTGTTACTATCTCTGCAATGTGGCTATAATTATCTCTATTTTTATAGGAAATCAGGAAATTAAGACTTAGTGTGTGAAAAACTAATCTAAAGACACAAAACTCGTAAGAATTTGAACCTGGATTTTTAGTTTTTAAGTATTATTTTACCTTAGTCAATGATGGCTACTTATTTGTCTACATTCATTGTTACTTACCTATATTCATGTTTGCACAATTAGCTTTTATTATTAAAAAATTGGACTATATAACAATTTTATCTAAACATCTGAATGTCACCTGTCCATTCATCAAAGATGATACTTCAGAAATGACTTTAGGGCCAAACAAAGTAGCTGGTAGTGATTTCTAATGTGGGTGTAAATGTAGATAGGGGACTGCCTCCTGTATCTAATCTATACTGATAGCAGATCATTGTTGCCAGGGGCCCGGGTGAGTTCGGGGTTAGCTTGGAAAAGGAACAACGGCATCCTTCGGGGTGATACAGTGTTCTATATCTTAATTATGGTGCTACTTACACAGGTGCATACATTTATTAAAACTCAATCTCTACACCTAAAATGGGAATGTTTTACTATCCATAAACTATGTCTCAATAGGCTTGAGTTTAAAGTACAAGTACCATCATCTATTTGCTGTATGATTGGCAAGATACTTAACCTATCTAAGTCTCATATTCCTTCTGTGACAACAGGGATACTAATTGTACCACCTGTAAAACGTTGAGGAATATAAAATAAGATCATCCATGTCAAGAGCGTACCATCAAACTTATCCATAGTAAGCACTCAACACATGCTTATTTAACAAAAAGATGTCAGCGGGCTGGAAGGGTCAATGAGGGGGGGTTACATCTGTATTACTTTCAACAATAAAGATACATTTTTAAAAAATGTCAGACAGTGTTCTAGGTATGGAAGCATGAGTGGTAAATAAATAAATAAAAACCTTCTGCCCTCACTGAATTTATGTCTAGACTTGGGGAGGCAGACAATAAGTAGACAAAAAAAAAAAAAATGACCATGATATTATCAATAGCTATGAAGAAAGTCCAACAGTGATAGGATGATGACTGTGATGGCCATTTCCATGAGTGCTTAGTGAAGACCCCTGTGAGGAAGTCTCATTTAGAATGAGATCTAGATGATATCATGAAGATTCCCACAGGAAATTGTGGAGGCAAGTGTTTCAGGAGGAAGGGACAGAATGTGCAAATGCCCAAAGTGGGAACAAGGTTCTCTTGAAGGAACCAAAGGCTGGGAAAGAGAAATAAGATGAGAGTTTGAAAAGCTCAGTAGTAGGGCAATGTACGTTGTGGGGAGACACTGGAGGAAGTGAAGCAGGGGATAATGTGTTCTTATTTAATTTATAATAATTTCTTTGACTTTTGTGTAAAGTATGGATTCTAAAGGGGCAAGAGAATCAACAGGAAGACCAGGCAAGAAATAGTGGTGCTTGAACTAGGATGTTAGGAATTAGAGATGGTGAAACTTGGCCAGATTTGGCATCTATTTTAGACTAGAAAAACCAGGATTGCCAACAGTTTGGATGTGGCAAGGGACAGAGAATTTGTTTTTGGCTTGAACAACTAGGTACTAGTTACTGGATTGACATTTACTGATATTTGGTTATAATTACAATAATTTTTTTTTTCTGAGAAGCCATTTGGTGAGCTCTTAGGTATTATATCATAAGGCGTTTCTGGGTTAACTACTGATATTAAAGAATTTGTGTGCTAAGTGCTATCTTGGGGCCGAACTCTTAGCTTTAAGTCTTAAGCTGTCAATTGTCGCTTGAACCCTGGAATGGCGGTTCGTTGAATTAGCCCAGAGTACTACTAATTCCTTCACATGGAGGGAAACTCCCAGTGGTTCCCAGAGGAGGAAGCAAAAGCAGAGGGTAATTAAGTGATTGTGCTGAAATCAATAGGATATTGTACTTGTGTGTGCATGTGCTAGTGAGTGTGCATGTGCGCGTGCGTGCACGCAATGTTTTATTGAGGCTACTGAGCTCTGCTTGCCAAAGTGACATTCAAGGACAGAGCTCAGAATTCCTTATCATAGGGGTTTTGAAGTTGCCCCTTGCTCATCTCACTTGTACCACATCCTGTACTCTGCACAATCTTTATAGAGCTAAGACTTTACTCAGCTGTGGTTTGTGTCCTTACTGGTTTATGATTCTAAAACACCCAGGATTCCTCAGTATCTGTGGAGTGGCAAGTGGGGCATGTCCAGGAGACACCAATAGTTCTATCTCACAGTTCAGAATTCAAAGGCTGAAGCTTAATTTTATCCCTTTGGTGGAGAGGTTCAGTCAGCACCACATCAGTCGACAGTAGTGCTTTCCCTGCCACCTCCACATCCTCCCTCCCTGGCTATTCTCCCTCTGTTTTTGCTTCCTCCTCTGGGAACCACTGGGAGTTTCCCTCCATGTGAAGGAATTAGTAGTACTCTGGGCTAATTCAACGAACCGCCATTCCAGGGTTCAAGCGACAATTGACAGAACCTTTAATTCAATAACATAAAATAAAGTTGTTGCCTTCCATCAAGCATACCTTGGAGATGTTGCTGCTTGGCTCCAGACCACCATAATAAAGGGGTATCACAATGAAGCGCGTTGTAATCTTTTGCTGGTGAAGGGTCTTGCCCTTAATTTGTCAAAAACACAACATCTGTGAAGCACAGTAAAGCGAAGTGCGATGAAACAAGGTAAGCCTATATTACCTGCTAGTACTTAATAGGAATTCTAACTTAATCCTTACAGCAAATTCAAAAGCTCTCTTGTACAAACTTGTAAAGCTCTCTTATGTTCTACTTCTAATGGTTGAGTGCACAGGCTCAGAGAGTAAAGTAATTCGCCCAAGACCACACAGCCAGTAAGTAATAGAACTGGGACTTCAACTCAAGGCCATCTCGCTCCAGAATTCCAAATTTGTAACTGCTAAGCCACAGTAGTAGCTCAATCCATCTAAGCCTGTAAGTGTGGGATGGAATAGCAAGATTCCCCAGAATCCTGGCTTGTTACTCAATCAACTATTGTGAGGCTGACTATGAGGCTTAGAGAACATTGACACAAACACGACAGCTGCTGTCTTGATTAAAGACCAGTTTCTGTGTTACTTATATGGAAGGATCTGTTTGTTCTGGTTTTGGCCTTCCATCAAGGCATGGAAAATAGCATCACCTTCATTTTTAGACCAAAGTTCCCTGATTTTCTGCTGAGAGGTACTCTTTTTTTTTTTTTTTTTTAAATATATTTTATTGAATTTTTACAGAGAGGAAGGGAGAGAGATAGTTAGAAACATCGATGAGAGAGAAACATCAATCAACTGCCTCCTGCACATCTCCCACTGGGGATGTGCCGGCAACCCAGGTACATGCCCTTGACCGGAATCGAACCTGGGATCCTTGAGTCCGCAGGCCGACGCTCTATCCACTGAGCCAAACCGGTTTCGGCAAGAGAGAGAGGTACTCTTTTTAAGTGCACCATGACTTATTGGTATTAATTTTATAATAAACTGTCCAAACATTATTAACCCTGAAATTTTGCATGCCCCAAATCTCAGTCATATTGAATACTTATCATACTTTCTATGCTTATATGAGGGAAATCAGATGGGTGATGTGCAGCAAGTTAAATTCAAATGGAAGCATTGTTGATTCACAAAAGCACAAAATAATATTTTTCAGATTCATGTTGCTTTAAAGCCTGGCCAGAACTTGTGAAAGGAAAGGAAACACACACACACACACACACACACACACACACACAGAGAGAGAGAGAGAGAGAGAGAGAGAGAGAGAGAGAGAGAGAGACAGACTGGAGGAAGTTAAGCAGGGGATAATGTGTTCTTATTTAATTTATAATAATTTCTTTGACTTTTGTGTAAAGTATGGATTCTAAAGGGGCGAGAGAATCAACAGGGAGACCAGGCATTCATATAGTATTTCTGGCATATTTGAAAGCATCTTAGAAATCCTGTTTAAAAGCATGATCTCATGAGATTTCTACCATCCTGCATTTTAGCACAATGATATATTTGGTTTATATAGACAACAAACATTGGAAGCTGGCTCTAGAACTAGCCCAAACAAAAACCTGCAAATTTTCCACAGCTACTTGCAAATTTTATTTGCTGGAATTGGGGGTGTGGGGGAGGTAAAGTTATTTTCCCTGCTATGACAACTTTCTGTTCAGAGACAATGTCTGTATGTGACTCAGATGTACTTCATTCCAGTGATGGAGAAACAAAAGTCTAAATCACAGATTGCTAACAAAGCGATGCAGATGAATCTATTAAAGCATATCTCCTCACTGTTTTGTTTTGTTTTTTTTACTTCCAATTGGCACCTTTTCTTGCCTCTCAGCTTTGAAACTTGAGAATAAAATGCCTCTGGAAACAAAGCAAAGTGAGCTGAAGTGTGTGTGTTATGCAGAGCACCGCGAGCGATCTTTGTGCCGCGCACAGCTACAGCTGTCACCAATTTTTCATCTACAGTGAGGTCAGCCAGACAAAAAGGCCCACGACAACACATTCAGTAGCATCTTTGTTCTCATCTCAATCTAAAAGAGGTAACTTGTAGTGACTTTCAATTATGGTCACAGTGATTTTTTTCAGCACATCATTGGTTTGGAAATTAATTGTTGGTCGGATGGGGGAGTTTTTTCAAGCTCCTCAAATAAAATAAATGTAGCTTTCATGAAAGATGTTAATCCCAAAGCTCTAGAGATAAGTGATTTATCTCTCCATGCTGGAAAATGATGGTATACCTCCAGATTGTTTTGTGGGGATAAGGATTAATTATGAATTCAAGATGATTTTCAATCATAAACAGCCTACTCTATTATTCAGAGGGCTTTTGAAATTATATTTTTATTGATTTCAGAAAGGAAGGGAGAGCGAGAAAGAGATAGAAACATCAATGATGAGAGAGAGTCAGTGATTGGCTGCCTCTTACATGCGCCACATTAGGGGTCAAGCCTGCAACCTGGGTATGTGTCCTTGACCAGAATCAAATCTGAGGCCCTTCAGTCCACAGGCTGTCGCTCTATCCACTGAGCCAAATCGGCTAGGGCTACTATTCAGAGTTTGTTCATATAATTTATTATTGAGATGCTTTCTGTACTTTGCTGTCTTTTTTGTAGTTTTCTTCATCCCTTTCCATATCAAATGGGTAAATGGGATCAATCTTTTACCTATTAGGTATTTAAGGATCAGTTAATAAATTGAGATTTCTAAATTGTTCAGTGATCAATGCCATCCATATCCTTCTAATTACCTGTGGCTATTAAATTTTTGCACATTTTTATTAATATTAACAATAACACAAGTTAATTAAAAAATTAGGAAGCTGTTCATCTTGGTCTTCAAATTTTGTGATTTCAAAGTTATGATTTGGAAAGAATCTTCCTTTTTCTTGAATCATTCTTCATGATAAGGATATTTATTTTTTTTAATTATTATTTTTTAATCCTCACCCGAGGATATTTTCCCATTGATTTTTAGAGAGAGTGGAAGGGAGGGGGAGAGACACACAGAGAGAAACATTGATGTGAGAGAAACACATCAATTGGTTGCTTCTCACATATGTCCTGACCAGGACTGGGGATTGAACCTGCAACCCAGGTATATGTCCTTGACTGGAATCGAACCTGTGACCCTCCAGTCCTTGGGCTGATGCTCTGTTCACTGAGCCAAACCAGCCAGGGCAAGATGTTTACTTTTGGTGATTAAACAAAATGGAAAATGCCAATGTAATTTTCCTAATGTCAAACTTTATCTTGAATGGAACTCAGTGTCTTCTCTATTTTCTTATGAAAAGATTGCTTTATGTTCTGTCTACTTCCAGAGTATTCTATTTTATAAGAAGTTCTAAGGAAGAAATCGCATACCATCGTACCAGGGCCAATGCAAAACAGTCTTTTCCTTGTGCTATTATTTACCTTTCTCTTTCTATTACTCTGGTGGTTATGCACTGAATGGAAAGAAGTAACACAAGCCTTCGCAGACCTGTAAGTCTATAATTAAGAACGGCATTTCATAAGAGTTTTTTTTTTTTTTCCTCCTGAGAAATAAATGTCATGTTTAAAAGGAATATTACAGGAAGAGTGATAAAAAAAATAGGCAAAGGGGCAAAAATTGTTCCTTCTCTTCTTTGTGGCAGAATACAGAGGGTGGTGTGTGTGTGTGTGTGTGTGTGTGTGTTTGATAAGTACTTACAATGACTACACTGTTGAGTTGGCATGCAGATCAAAAGACTGACAGATTTAATTCATGTTTCTGTGCTTTACAAACAATGACATGTACAAGCCAATCTGTGCTGCTTTCAGCAAGTAATTGAAGGTAGTGCAAACACAGTCTTTAAAAGATCCATGGTGCCCAACTGAACTGTTGGACAAAAAGAGATCCAACGGCCCATATTCGTTTTACTGTTTCCTTGGGATTCCGCTTGGCCTGCCCTCTGCCCTGCCCTCATGCTCCTGGAATTAATAGCGACTGATAGCCTTTGCACGCGTCACTAGAAATGGACACACACATACACACACACACACAGTATATTAACTCACTTGTCTGCTGCTGGTGAAGAGATAAGCTCCAAGAGTGCACAAAAAATAATCCGAAGATGTTTGGAAGTTAACCACGAGAAATCAATGTTTGCATGAGCTTCCATTACACAGGCAGCTTTTGCTCTATAATGCCGGCTGGCCTGGGTAATGAGATAATAAATTCATCCACGAGTGCATAAAGGATGACCCTGCAGGATTTTGACATGACATTTTCTGTGGATCTAACTTGGTTGGAAACTACGGGCAGCATTTTTCTCCAGTAATTTGTGTACTTGATGTGTTTTTTTTTCAAATTGCATGGTGCCAGCAATTTGGGTTTTAAATACAATAGTCTTTTGAAAAGTACTGAAGAAAATGAATAGAAAATCACCAGCATCATAGCAAATTATCCTAGGTCAACACATAATGCCTTCATTTTCCAGATGTCTCAATTCAGGCAGCTACTTTGGGCATTTTTGTCTAAGGATGGTTTTAAGTATTCCAAGTTTAATAATACGTTTTCTGTTGTGTGTTACCATAGGCTAACATCATTGTATGAGTGTCTTCCATATTCAGGGTCCAGAAGAAATGAATTTAAATCAATGTACCCAGAGGCGGTGCTTTTGTTTGAATGTTTCCAATGACTTCTTTGTTCAAAATCCTTGCCTTTACTTAAGGGTCATGGATAATTTTTTATGATTCTGCCTCAATTATAAAACTATAATTGTTTTATGCTAAAATGTCTTCAGAGATAGTTTCCAAGTTTTTTAATGTCCAGAGTTTAAACATTTGGGAGTTGCCTATGCCATAACAATTAATTGATACATTGTTTTAAGAATACTGGGTCTTTGTTATGACTGTCTTAAAAAGAGTTACATAAATAATGCTGGCTTATTGTAGAAAAATTAGACGTTTCAAAGAAGCAAAAGCAACAAAAAGTATAATACTTTCACCTCAGAATAATTATTGTAATTTTGATTCTATCCTTTCAAGCTTTAAAAAAGAATATCATGCCCATTCTTTTAGCAAGTAAATAGGAATCTTAATTCATTAGTTATTGTGGAATATTTTATTTTATACAGGGCTGGGCAAAAGTAGGTTTACAGTTGTTCATATGAAAGATGATACCATAATTAGTAAATAATATAAGAATAAACTCTGTTTTACATACTCACAACTGTAAACCTACTTTTGCCCACCCTTATTCACATAATATATATAATATAATTGTTTCTTCTCCTCTAGAGTTGTGCAGAGTGCTTCATTTGCTGTCTTTTTTTGAATTGGGTTCCTTCTGTGGATTTCTTAGACTCTAGAGATTTTGAGTATAAAGGTACAACCTGTGTACGTTTGTTAGAACATAAACTAGGAAATGGTTAAGTAATATATTAGCAGGATCACATGAGCTGGTTAGTGGCAAGGAGAGAAACTGATAATGATAAGTGATTGCTAAAAACTTGAACAGAAGAGTGAACTACTTGAAAACTATGATTGTGAGGGATAGGAAAAGAAATTGGGCATGTTTAGTTGGAGAAAGGGCTTAAGAGAAATGTGATAACTATCTTTTTCTTTGAATGGTTGCCATGTGAAATTCCTCAGGAGTGCTGAGATCAGGTTGGTGTAACAAAAATACCATAGACTGTGTGGCTTAAACAGCCAAAATTTATTTCTCACAATTTTGGAAGCTCAGAGGCAAGAGTGCCAGCATGGTGGGGTTCTTGATAAAGGGCCTCTTCCAGGTTTACAAAAGACTCTCTCCTCATCCTCATTTGGTAGAGAAAAGAGAAAGGAAACTAACTCTCTCCTCTCTCCTCTTAAAAGGGCACCGATCTCATCACAAGGGTTCAACGCTCATGACCTAATTTCCTCCCAAAGGTCCCATCTCCAAATACCACCACATTGGGAATTAGAGTTTTCAACATATGAAATTTGGGGAAACAAACATCTAGTGGATAGCAAATGCTCTAGAAAAAAAGAAAAATTAATCTAGGATACATGGTGGAGATCACCACATAGGAGGCTGGGGATCCTATCTAAAAGGATGAAGGAATCAGCAACTAGAATATTCAGCAGTGGTATCAGCTGTGTTTCAAGCACTGAACCCTTCATTACGAAAGGGATGCTAATGGCTGGTGGTCAGGGATGCACATCAGGGTTACGTGCAGGGGGAGGAATGTTGGAGTATGTGAGAAACCCCTTCCTTCTCCTGGACCTTCTTTCCTTCACCCAAGGCCATCCAAAGGCCTCAACTCGATCAGGATAAGGTTGCATGTATACATCCAGGTGAAACTTAAAAGACATCTCAATAAAAACTAAGAGCAGAAATAAAATCAATTATCGTGTGGACAGCTGTTTGGATAAAACTTCTAATAATTGAAATATCAGCAGCTCTTTTACTATGCCAGGTGTAAGGGCTACTTTTAATTCTAGAAACCTAAGATCTGTAAGCTTCAAAGTCATCAATAGGAATTGCCTGGGTTTTGACTTTGGTGCTACGGACACCATATCCCACCTTAGGAAAGAAAACCACGAGGGAACAGGGAATTATGTGTAACACACTTGATTAAGTGAACTGTGTTCCTTTCTGTTCAGAGTCTAGTCAGTTAGTCTGTATCTAAAAGCAGCACAATAAGATAGTCTAGAAGTAAGCAAACATAAATCATCACTTTGGCAACAAACCAAACCGATAGGGAACAAAGCACAGAGATAATTCTTGGGTGGTGGAATCGTAGCATAACCCACAATGACTTTATGTTATCCAGAGACAGAATGGGATGGAGCATTATTCCTAAATACTGCAATATCTGCAAAGGTGAGATGATCATTATAAATCAGGATGTTACAAAAAAAAAAAAAAAAAAGAAAAGAAAAGAAAAGAAAAGAAAAGAAAAGAAAAAAGCTACAGCAAGAGACAGATGCTCCAATTAGCAAGGTAGCCATTTCCAAATTATTATGTTTTCAAATAAATTCTGACATGTAACTTCAGAACATTGGAAAATAATACTAAACCAGCCCAAGTAGAAACAGGAAGTACATCTTGGCAGAGCTGTTCACCCTCAGCATATTACTAACAGTTCATTCCATTGCTGAGAAGGGGTGGGGAGATGGTGATGAATAAGATGATTTTAAAAAGCAGCCTTAGCTTGAGATGGTTTTCTCAAACTTGGAGTTATAAATCGAAACTGGCAAAGTCATAAAATAATCTTGTAATTACCGAATCCGATAGTTTAACCAGATAGTTTAAATTGATCTATAAGGATCCTCATGTTCCAAAATATCAAATACAGCTGTAAAGTCTTATAAACTTAATTTTACCCTCTGGTACATGGCACGCATCATTACGCATTTCAGAAAAATCTATACTCTTCCTACACACAGATATAAAATTCTGTTTTCTTTTCAGTAAGTCCATTTAAGCTATCCAGTTGGGACCAGGGTAGGCCCACAAAAATATTAACCCTGCTCCCACTTTTCCCAGCCCCCAGTATATATATGCTTTTTTTTTCCAGAGAGGAAGGACATATGATAGATGTATTGACTTGAAAAGCTGTTCTCTTGATAAAGTAGGGGAAACAGGAGTACAGACCTATGTAATAATCAGCTCTCTTGTTTCCTACTAAAGCAGTTTTCTAGAAACATCCCAGCCCTATGAAATAAAGTTCTGTGGGGGCTAAACCTGCCTTTCAAGTAATCTCACCAAGGATCTTAGTATATTGTCTTTTTAGTATCACTGGCTTAAGTAAAAGTGTGAGGGTTCTCCTTTTCAGCATCCTCCTTAACTTCTAGAATTTGTGAAACTTGTTGAATCAGTATCAAGGGAGATTAGATGAGAGAAAAAAAAAAACATGGAAAAATGACAAGTTTGAAGATCAAATAATTTGAAGTCTGAATGTCTGAATATGACATATGTAGACATAAGCTATTGACATCAAAAGCAATAGTTTGGGGATAGAGCGAGGGAAGGATATAAAATGGCTGTGTTCTTAAGCTGTCATTTATGTCAGCCTTTTGCTTGTCACTGGAAATAAGCTAAGAATCCCCTTTGTATCACACAGCCATGAATCCTGGAAATTCTTACAAGCATGTTTAAGTGCCATTTGAAACTCAGCTGAAGCTTTTCTGTTGGAGTTCAGTTTATACAGCTGTTGCCAATGGGATACTCATGATGATGTTTTATGCAATGAAATACTCAAAACCCTTTAGATCAGTGGTTCTCAACCTTCCTCATGCCGCAACCCTTTAATACAATTCCTCATGTTGTGGTGACCCCCAACCATAAAATTATTTTCGTTGCGACTTCATAACTGTAATTTTGCTACTGTTATGAATCGTAATGTAAATATCTGACATGCGGGATGTATTTTCATTGTTACAAATTGAACATAATTAAAGCGTAGTGATTAATCACAAAAACAATATGTAATTATATATGTGTTTTCTGATGGTCTTAGGCGACCCCTGTGAAAGGGTCGTTCAACCCCCAAAGGGGTCGAGACCCACAGGTTGGTGACCCACAGGTTGAGAACCGCTGCTTGAGATGGATTCTCTCAATTAATCTTTTCCGCACTCCTCCGAGTAGGTGCTGTTGGTCCTCCTGACTTACAGAGAAGGACCCTGAGGCTCAGAGAAGTTCATTCTTTCTTTGCACAAGGTGCAGAGCCAGGCTGCCAACAGAACAGACTTCAGAGTCTATGCTTTACAGCAGGATGTTATTCTGCCTCAAAATCTGGGACCACATTATAGAGTCAGGGTCAGCAAACTCTTTCTGTAAAAGGCACTTAGTAAATGATTTAGGCTTTGTGGACCATAGACTCTCTGCCATTATGGAATGAAAGTCCTAGACAAAGTGTAAATCAATAGGTGAGGCTATGTCCCCAAAACACTTTATAAAAACAGATGGCTGGCGGAGATCAGCATTTCTATAGGATTTAAAAAATGTCCCCTTGCCCTGGTCAGTGTGGCTTAGTTGGTTGGAGCATCGGTATCCCCTACACTAGAAGGTCGCAGGTTGGATCCCCAGTCAGGCAGGTTGTGAGTTCCATCCCAGCCACCACATCTCTACATCTCTTTCTTCTCTCTCTCTCTCTCTCTCTCTCTCTCTCTCTCTCTCTCCCTCTCTTCCCCCCTCTCCCTCTTCTTCTCCCTCTCTCTCTCCCTCTCCCTCTCTAAAATAAATTTTAAAAATGTCCCTCCTCATGCTGATGTAAAAGAACTACACGTTTTCTTTTTCTGTGAACAAAGATTTTACATTCTCTTCTGGTGTAAATTTTTGCTCCTCTGACAGCCAAGAGCAAAAGGGCATATGCATAGACGAGGCTTCCAGAAGTGAAGAGTTTGCTTTGAAGCGTTCACACTGTCTCACCTAACTGTTCCTAGAAACATGGGTTTATGAAGCAGCCAGCTGGGCTCAAAGTGTGTGTGTGTGTGGGGGGACTTTCTCAAAGGGAAACAGATTTTGCACTTGGAGTGAGTATCACACCTGTGATTTAGCCTGCTTTGTCTCCACACTTGAATCCAAACAGGTGTCCAAAGCAGACAAAATCAATGATTCTGGGAACTAAACTAGTATGTGTGCTATAAACTTTTTGGTTATTTTTGAGCACATATCCCAACTGAACATTGCTTGACAACATTTGCTTCCTGTTTCATCAAAATGAGGAGACCTTTCCAGTCTAAACTCTTTCAGATGGCCTGTTAATGAGCGACTTGCAAACAGTAAATATTATTGATAGTGGTTTTCCAAAATTCTCTGAAGTCTCCAGAGTTTGGTTTCCCTCCATCTGTGAATTGGGAGGATGACAGCTGCCATGCTCCACAGAGCTGGGAAGATTGAATAAAGAAATAGACACCTAAACGCCTTGATAAGTTCAGGGAGCTAAATAACTTGTTGGTAAGGGTACTGCTTTAATTGTTTGGGATCAAGCAAATGATACCCACTCCCTAAGTGTGTATGTGGGCTTTTGGTAAGTGGACGGCAGCGAAGTAGGATTCTCACTATGAAATAACCCTGGACAATATTTTCAACAGTTCATTTAAAAGTCCATTTGTTGAGTCAATGCAGAGAATTTGGGAACTCTCTGAGGGTGACCTCTCAGAGGGAGGGCGGGCCTCAGGCACACTGTGGGGAAATATGGCCAGAGTGGATGTTGGCTTTGACTCCAAGTGCCTCAAGGTGATAATTGCCACCTTTTTTAATGCAAATGATTAGCCATGATTTTCTAAGAAAAAAAATGTGAAAGAAAGAGTTAGTTGCCCTTCTAGCAAACCTGGAAGAAGCGAAGCTGTCCTCTCATGAAAAGGGTTGGCGGAGAGAATGTTTCCTTTCCCTTACTTTTTACTACAGGCTTTGCTTTTGGAAACTTTAGCATTTATGTGGACAACAGCATGGATTGTTCTAGTGACCAGAAACTACTTGGTAATACTGGGGAGACTGACATCAACCTAAAGAAAACAAACCAGATGAGATCTACGGTGCTTCTTGATGTGTCCACAAATTAAGTTTATAGCTAAGCAACTCCAGGAACATTTATTTATATGAGTTTTGAGCATTTTTTTTTTCTCTTTTGCAGGAGGTGGGGAGGAGGCATTTGGATTAAAGAAGGTAAAATAAGTCTAATCAGGAATAATAAAATGGGTGATATGACCACAGTTATTTAATAATAAACCCACTAAAGTGTTCTGAAAATCTAAAATGTCTAATTCTTACTATAAAGACTCTATTTAGTGAACATTTACTGTGTCAGTAACTGTGATAAGGGCATTGCATATATTATTTCATTCATCTCATTCCATCTCCATGAAATAGGCAATTTTAGTTTCCACATTTTTAACAGATGAAGAAAATGGCCTGGGGCACACAGTTCATAAGTGGGATTTTAACCCAGATCTGTCTGATGCCAAAAACCATAGCATTTAATCAATAGTTAGAGAAAAAAAAAATACAGGGCACACCAAGAACTGAGCGTGGTTTATAGAGAATTGTAACTAAGGGACAAGAGCTCGAGAGTAATTCAGAGACATAATAAAAGGAGAGGGGAAGACGCATTTCCTTTTCTTTGGAAAAGGAATGCAGGAGGGCCTGGTGGAAGACACCTTCTGGGCTGGCTGAGGCCCCCACCAGTACAACCCCCCTCCTTGTTGGGGTCCAGCCCCAGCAGGTCCAGGGATTCCCCAAGGTGTGGACGGAGTCGGCGAGGAAGTAAAGACACCGAGGCAGCATTCAGGTGATCATCATGGCGAGGTTCCTCTTAGCCAGGTTCCTCCCAGCCAGGTTCCTCTCTTTATTGTCCTCTTACATTTGTATTTATACTATTTGATCTTAACCCTATCCATTCTATTCCAAAGGTTAGGGCGTTTCTTATCTCCATTCCAAGGTTACTCTATTGTTCTATTAAGCTACAAGGAAGTAACTGAAGGAGGTTATTCTAAGTAAAGATTATGTAGTTTAAGCGTGATTATTCGTAGTTAAAGTGATTAACTACCCATCTGGCACTTAGTTAAAGGGTTTACTGATAAAAATCCTCACCTGGGGAAACAACCTTTCTTGGAGAGGTGACCTTGGTTAAAACACATAGCACTTAAGAAGGGGAGCAAACATATTAAGAACAGTATGCCATATACGCCAGGTCCCTTGAAACATCCCTGCAGCGACTGCGTCAAGCAGCCAGGGTGGATCGGCTTCCAGCACCTCCTCAGGCCTCTCTCTGTCACTCTATTGAAAGGGAAGCCTGGGCATTGTTTTCCCCAAGCATTCTGTTTATTTCTAATATGACCTGTGAGAATTTGAATTTTTTTATTTACCTATATGTTTGTTTCATGTTTGTTTTGCCCCTTACGCATGAGCTCTGTGAGTACTGGTTCCTAGTCTGCTTGGTTCCTCTCATACCCCCAAGCAACTCATAGTCCCAGCCACATAGTAAGCACTCAAAACCCAATGGTAAGAATTAGCTTTATTGAGCACTTGCCAGGGGTTGGGCACTCTTGCAAAAACTTGACATCTATCATCTCATTTAACCCTCAGGATGTCTCTGCTCACATGAGACTATGTGCTCTGTCGGTTCTTTTAACATCACTAGTTCTTTCCATTCCCTGTTACAGCTCCACTGTCTGTCATTGAAATATGTTTTCCTCACTAAATCTACCACAACACTTCTCTTTCTTTCTTTTTCACTGTTTGCTTCCTTATATACGCATATTTTTTATATACTATATATTACATATAACACACACATACATGCACACATATACAGGGGAATTTATCCTTTCTCTTGTGAGGCTGGGCTATTTTTGTTGGACAAATGTCAGATAATACCACCTATAAAGTGGAACTAAAATCACTTTATGTACCAGCTACAAAAAGGAGAATATGAACTCAGCTTGAATAACATCTAGAAGGAGAATAAGTCAAGTCCATTTAATACATATCTACTGAGGTTCTGGTTTATTTACATCCCTGTGCTTGTAAAGAATAGAAGTGAAACTCAAGACCCAGTCTCTCCATGAAGAAGTTTACCATTTTTAAAGTTGTGCTGATATGGACATTCTCCAGGGCAGTCTTTGGGGCAGGTGAGTCACATGTCCCTTGAGGCTTGCGCAAAGCTACTGACGTACATATGAACTTAGCTTGCTGGTGAAAGGGATGTGCAAGGAAGTTGGTAAATATGTGCCAGAGCAACTCCTCAATGTCATAGGGGTGGGAAAAAGAGCTTTGATGACTAACAGCAAATGTTTTTTTGTTTTTTTAAAAAATATATTTTATTGATTTTTTTACAGAGAGGAAGGGAGAGGGATAGAGAGTTAGAAACATCGATGAGAGAGAAACATCGATCAGCTGCCTCCTGCACATCTCCCACTGGGGATGTGCCCGCAACCCATGTACATTCCCTTGACCGGAATCGAACCTGGGACCCTTCAGTTCGCAGGCCGATGCTCTATCCACTGAGCCAAACCGGTTTTGGTGGACAGCAAATGTTTAATTTAATCTTACATTATCTTAGAATTAAATGGGAGAACAGGAACTGAGCAAGATTCTAGGTTGGAAGATCCAGGAGAGAGAAGAAGAGAGGCAAAAAGTTAGCTAAACATTATATAAAGCAGAAATCGTTCAAGTATAGAAGGTAAAATTAGTGAGTCGTTTACAAAGTAAATATCCGATAAGCATTTGTTTTGATTGATTTGATTTCAAGAATGCTTATGAGAAGAAATGGCCTCCCTCACTACCCCACATGTCAGTACAAGTCTTTCACTCAAGCAGAAGGACAGACTAGCTGTTTGTTTTTAATCATCTTGAGAACAAGGCACATGCAAGAGATTGCTTTATTCTCTTATCTTCCTGGACCATCCCACACTTTGACCATCATAAATCATTCTCTCTCCCTTCCTCTGTTCTCTGCCCATGGGGCCTGTGACTTCCATTCTTAGACACATCTATGCCATATGGGTAAAAGAACAAAGTGAGGAATCATTTCCTTTATCTGTTTTTATAAACAGCCCAGGAACATGAGACAGGATCTAGGGAAGTTTATATAGGAAAATGAATGACTTTTGGGGGCGGGGGATGGGGGAGGGAGTAGGACTGAAGGAGATTAGAGGTATGACCTTAAGGGAGAGCTTAAAGGGAGAGTCTTATGATTAAGGGATAATAATTAGAATGTGTTTAAGATTTAAATTAGTCTGTTTTGATTTTCACTTATTTACAGAAAACCAATTAAAGGCATGTCCAACAGCCTGTAAAAGACATGAATCTAAGAGTCAGAATCCTCCCACTGAAAATGTTTACTGGGCATTGGTAGATGCTCTGCCAAAAAGATATTCCACAACATGTTTCTGCTGTAAAGAACCCTTGGCAGAGGCTTGCCACACAAGAGCAGATCTCTCTGCCTTCCCATGATAGACATTTGGAATGGCAGCTTTTGGGGAAGTTTTATTTACTAGAATGTGCATTGGACAAGAGGCAATATCTTTGATCACTGGTTTCCAAATTATCTAAGCAGGGCTGTAGAGATTTAATTGCTCAAATTGGCTGTAGAACAGATAGAAAAGTTGGCAGGTGGTCATAGTCTTCATAGGACCACAAACCTGAATGTCTGCCCCAAGGCGCGCACCACCACTCTGCACCATAGGGTGATAGAGGAAAAGCAGTAGAGTAATTCCATGGACAAGATATTTCAGACAGAATCATCCGCCTGCATTACTTCCCTGATAGCTGTGATCTCAGGCTATTCTAAGTTATCTAGTATAATGTGTTCTCTCTGCCTCTTCCTCGCCCTCTTTCTGTCATTCTCTCCCTACCTGCTGCAGCAGTTATTCATAACTTCAGGCTGCACAACTCTACAATATGTATCTATATTTTCCCTCCATTTCTCCCCATGGCCTCCCTCGGCCTCTTTTTGGGGTAGCAATGGATAAGATGTGTGTATATTTGGCATATTTAAGCTTATAGTGAAATATATGACTATTTCTGAAATTGAACAGGGCCTAAAAGATATATACATAGGTATATAGCAAATACTTTGGAGAGGTCAGAAAAATATGGCACTAAGAAGATTTATAAATTAGGCATCTACCAATATTGCAATATGATTTTAGTTGATAACTATTGGAACAAGAGTGTTTTTTTGAACAGTTGGATTCTCTAGTAGCCTGGGAAGGGAAATAGTAATTTTTTGGTGGGGACAGTATTTTGCAATTACTTTAGAATCACTCTGTTCCTAATCCAGGAGAAATGGATTGACTTTATTTAAAAAAAAACACAACAAAACCCACAAAAACCTCAAAAGACAAAAGCCCCACACACATTAAAATATAGTTATTCCAATGGAAACAAGGTCTCCCCTTCCCTGGTGGACAGCTGGAAGGCTGAGGGAATTCTTCCCTTGATCCTCTGATATTTCGAGCATGTGGCAGGGAGCTCAGTAACTTCAGGATGTTAGAACTAATGGGAACTTGAGAGACCCAGCTCAAGGGAGAGAGCAGAGGCTCTGAGGCTCAGGGGGCTTTGCCTGGTGGCCGACCTCCAGAGGTGTCATGCTGGGAACAGGAAGAGGACCAGATGGGAAGTGGACCAGGAGAGAGTCCAGATCAGCCTTCACTTGGGCTGCGCTCTTACATGAGATAACTAGTCTCTCCGAGCCTCCGTTTCCTCTTGTGCAAAATCAGAGATTCTAGCAAGGCTCAGATGAGAATGAGAAAAGAGCCCTATAAATTTTTAAAGTACTATGCACATATAAGATATACAGATGGGATCACACATGCAATAATTGGATAAGATCGTCTAGTTCTCTTATGTTTTCCACGAGTGAAATAGTCAGCCAGGATCTGCTGGATTCACCGCTGGAGTTAGTAATCCTTTTGGGCTCATGTACTCCTATAAGTTGATCCAAGCAATGGACTCTCACTACAGAGAACTAGGCCTGTGCTCATGCACATGAGTGCACACACACTCACAGACACACATTCTGCATGCACATATTCCAGCATGGCATAGTGGAGTGAGCATGGTCTCTAGAGAATGGTTGACCTGGGTTCAAATTCTCGCTCTGCTACTTGCCAGGCCCATGACTTTAAATAAGTTACTTAACATCTTTGAGCTTCCATTTAATTTCTTCCACTGAAGAGTTAACACCCACTTAATACATCCTAGTATCTGGTTGGCTAATATTTGGGGTTCTCAGTAAACGGTAGGAGTGGTAGCTATTATCACCATTTTTATTATTACTAAGATTTCACGTAGTTCTGAGCTTTTAACTTGGTATATGCCTCACAAGATTATGCTGTTGTGAAACTTTGAGTGATGTATGAATGACAATGACCCTAGGGATATTTTCAATATTGTCACATTAGAGCAAAGAAAATTTTAGCAAGTATTTAAACCCACTCATGAAAATGTTCCCATCTAATTTAGCGGCATCTAGTAGCCATAACCACTAAAAATGTTTTTACTGGAAAGGGTAGATAAAATGTTTAACAGACTGACAAATGTAGCTGTAAATCTAATTTAACACTTTTAAGACAAAACTCTTGTCTGGGTAATGCCTATCATGTAGGCTTTCATGGAGATATAAATTTGTATTATATTTAGAATAAGACACTATGAAGTCAATTAGGCCAACATAAAGGATTATATTGATGGAGTATTTTACCTTCCTGGTTTTGTCAGTTTCCTTGACTCCGGTATCTTTTCATTTCCCCTATTTTAAATATTCCCTGGTTTATAGTAACCATTATTTTCTTATAGACCATTCCTGTCTTGTTCTTTTCTTTTAAATCGTTTCTTTTCCCAAGGTTCTGCTGTTAGTCAGTGTAACATCTAATATAATTTGGATTCCCCTTTTGAATTTGGTTTTGAACAATCACATCCAGATGTTTGCATTATAGCTTGATTCCCATTCAATGTGGTGTGGGTGTTTCAGAATATTTTACTATCAAAGCTTCCTTCACATTCTTTTCAGTTCACAGTGACTTAGATTTTCCCATGCTCTATTTGGTTCTTGCATAGGGTCATAGCACTGAAGGGGACTTGAGAGAGCATCATTAGTCATCCCCCTGTGTTAGAGCTGAGGAAACTGAACCCTTGAGAGACGTCATGACCAATGCTAGTCATGTAGCTAATATTTGGCAAATGTGAGAAGAAACCATGGACCTCATTCCCCCAGACCACTCCAAGGTTGAATACTACATGGTTGACCACTAAAATATTTTTAAGCTTAAAAAAAAATCACTTCTCTCATTTATCCATTATATTCTAAAAACAATCCAGAGAGATGTTTGGAAATCCCTAAGAATGACTGCAAATTAAAGATGTTATATTGAATGCGAGGGTTGTGGGCTCAAACCCTAGTGTGGGGCACCGATAGATGATTCTTTCTCATTATTGATGTTTCTATCTTTTCCTCCCTCTCCCTTCCTCTCTGAAATCAATAAAACTATATTTAAAAAAAGATGTTACATTGTGACTTTTCTTGAAATATGTAACTTTTAAAGCAAATCATTACATTTGTACCTCTGAATTGGAATCAAACTGTATACCCTCAATTTCTATATTGTTTAAAACTTTTAAACAAGGAGGTTAATTTTGAAGCAATAAGTCTCCCCCATTTAAGTAGTTTCTGAATGTAATGTCTGAAAAAGAAGCAAAGTCATCACTAGATCATATGTCACTTAGGGGTGTATATAGAGCTTTAATGCTTTTCTCACTGAAAAAAAAAAGGCTTAAAATATAATTCAGGTGGAAAGGAATATCCAAGAAGAACTAAACCATTTGTTAAACAAGACTAACAAAATATAATTTAGAAAATGTATACTCTAAATCAGGGGTCCTCAAACTACGGCCCGCGGGCCACATGCAAATACAAATATTGTATTTGTTCCCGTTTTGTGTTTTTACTTCAAAATAAGATATGTGCAGTGTGCATAGGAATTTGTTCATAGTTTTTTTAAACTATAGTCCGGCCCTCCAATGGTCTGAGGGACAGTGAACTGGCCCTCTGTTTAAAAAGTTTGAGGACCCCTGCTCTAAATGCTAGTGCATGAAAATGTCTCCAAGTAAATCACAATCCACTGGTATTGAAAAGAGGAATGCAAGGGCAAGTTTAACGTTTTCTCTTTTTTAAATGGGATCTCTGCCAACTACTAGCAATTGAGTAATTATTTTCCCCACAGGAATGTGGCTTAAGATAATAATCAGATTCAATGGGTCCTGATACCAACGTAATATGGAATTCGGTCATACAAAGCTTTATTGAGAGAAACGTGTTCCAGTTCTGTTTAGCCAAATGCACTATAGATACTCATCGTGAACTTTTGAATGCCCACTATATAAGGGGCACTGTGCTCAACACGGAGGGCAGAAGTTGATTCTGTGTACATCAAGATTATCCCCAAGTGTGTTTAGTGGAATACTAATTTCTTGAGAAAAAATAAAACAAATGTAGAAACCTAGAGAAAAACCAATAATGACAGCTAACATTTAGACATATCATGTGCAAACACTGTTACATGTTATCTATTCCATATCCATTTTGTTTAGTCTTCATGAAAGCCCTAAAATTAGGTACTATCATATTCCCTGCAAGGGTCATTGAGGATTAGAAAGTTTAATGAAGGTGTTCTTGGCCCTGTAGCTAATATATGGGGACTCTGAACTTCAAACACAGTCTGATTTTAGAGCTGATATTTTCAACCCTGGAACACAACAGTCTGCCTAGAGGACCTCAATAATTACTTCCCCATAATGGGCCAGTTTAGTTGATGCTTTTAGTGTGAAAGTTGAATTGTTTAAGCCCATTCTTGAAATCACCTTGAAGCGAATTTTACTGGGCCGAAGACTTAGTGTTTTTTAGGTGTATTTTGTTACATCTGAGCTCGCTGTAGCAGCCAGAATTGTGACAACCAATTTGCAATTCAAGTTTTGGATTCTTCTGTGAAAAGGTTTGAATTCTAAGGGATTCACCAAAAGATCCAGGAAACTGAAGACACAAGTGTGGTTCATAGAATAGCACTTCAAGCTCCTCATCCCATGATTGACAGGATCATTTCTAACATAAGGTGATGATGAAATTTCTAGGGAGTTATGCACATCGAACTTGTTCCAAGTGTCTGTGCCATGAATATGCACCAGACTCTCGAATGACAGAGCACTGGAGCTGGGAAGCATGAATTTCTGACTTGGTCAACCGAAACTATGTACTTCTCCAACATCAAAAAATTTCAGCTTATTGAACACATGTAATGAGGCAAAACTTAAGGAATTTGGTAAGATTGAAGTTCTGCAGTATCAAATATATAATTCAAACCTCATACCTTAGTCTGCAGTATGGCTTGTTCTGGGCCACAGACAGATTTTCAAACAAATGGAGGTTTGAGAAATTTGGAAAAAGAAATGTACTAGTCTATTGTCAGTCCCTTGCCTCTACATTAAAGTATTGGTATGGGTATGAAATTGGGCTGCATACAGAAAGATAGGTCACAGTTATAAAAAAAATGATGGTTTGCATTTTATAGATGATCTTGCCTTACTATTTCCATTATCTAATAAATAGCATGAATATGGAAAGGAACTTTTGGGATAACATAGTATATCCTCAATCTTGGAGATTCACTTTGTATCTTCACATAAAGATGCTGAAAAGTCTTACAATCTTTTTAAATATAATGTTTCTCAAGCTTATTTGACCACATAATATTTTCAGTAATCATTATTAACATGAAACTAATAATCTTTTTTTTTTTTTTTTTAAAAAGGCAAGGTCCACAGGGGAATGAACATTTTGGTACAAAATGTCTCCTTTTCCCATATTCCATTTATTTTTATTTTCTAATTTTTTGTTTTGCAAAATTTCAAACATACATAGGAAGTAAAATATAATAAATCCCATACACCTATCACTTTGCTATAACAACTATTTCAACATATTGCCTCACATGTTTTTTTGAGGTGATTTAAAGGAAATCCCAGACATCATAAACTTTTAAGTTTTATCCTTAAATACTTCAGTATGTTATTATAAAAAATAAGAATTCTCTTTACATGTCTACCATGCCATGATATCATCTAACAAAATTAATACCACCTCTTTAAAGGTGTCTAACACACAGTTGATATTCAAATTTCCTAAACTGTTCCCCATGTGTCTTCTTTTTTAAATGTACAATTCAACGCCTTCTAGTATATCCATAGAGTTGTGCATCCATCACCACAAACAATTTTAGAACATTTTCATTAGCCTCACAAGAGACGCTATTTCTCTTACCCATCACCCCCAAATCCCCACATCTTCCCCTGCCTTAGGCAACTAATAACCTACTTTTCCCCCCTGAAGATTTGCCTATTCTGGACATGTTATACAAACAGAATCATCAATATGTGGTCCTTTTTGTCTGGTTCTTATCACCTAGCACAATGTGTTCAAGATTCATTTATGCTGTAGCATGTATTGGCTCTTCATTCCTTTTTATGATTAAATAATATTCCATTGTACGGAGGTACCACATATTATTCATTTATTTGCCAGTTGAGGGACATTTGGGTTGTTTCTACATTTTTTGTGATTTCTTTTTTATAAAGAACATTTATTATGAAAATTTTCAAACTAGTGAAAAAAAGAGAAGAGTAATTTAAAAACTCCAACCAGCATCTCATAGTTTCCACATTATTAACTTCTGACCCATCTGGTTTCATCTATACTTCAGCGCTCCCTTGCTCTCTAGGTTATTTGAAGCAAATTCCCCAGTAGCTTATCATTTTATCCATAAATATTTCAATTTGTGTTTGCAAATGGTGAGAACTCCTTTTTAAAAAAAGATCATTATTATCACACCTAAAAAATAAGCAATAATTCCTAACACCGTTAGATATATGGTTCATTTATATCTAAATGTTTTCCAAGATGCTTGTCTTCATAGATTAGATTTGATTTACTTAGTGGATATGGAAATTGTCAAAGCCAATTGATTTATATGTAGGATCATTTAATGTGCTAAAGGAAAATGCCTCTTCTGTCTTGGGAATTGCAAGATATGGAGACTTTCAGGGTAAGAACTATCACATGCCTGCCACTCCTGGTTCCCCCAGATGGCCTTCCCCAGGCTTAGAGATAAGTCAGCTAGAACTCGGAGAGTTAGTTGGATGCTGACATCTGTCAGACAAGGTTGGTCAAAATTTCATGAATTGGAGAGTTGAGATATTCATCTGTTGCAGAAACAATGATCTGCCAGCCAGAAGTTCTTTCTATACATTCATAGAGTATGGTCTGGGCTGAGGCCACAGCCATGTCGGTGGAAGCTGTACCAATAGCGAAGATGGGGGAAATGAATGAAAACAACAGTTCCAGGTAGGATATAATATGCCCTTTCAGGCATAATGTCAGGGACTAGTTGATTTTTTTCAATGTATAATTAATTATGTTGATGTCTTTTTGTTCTTCCCTTCATGGAGAAAAAACCTGTACTACTTGTCATTAAAATCATAATTTACTCTTTAAAATAATTTTTAGACTAAAATTTTTTTGACACATAAAAAATTGTGTTTAGCTAACCTATACAAATAAAGGGACCATCTTCTTCTACTCTTTCTACTGAATGGTTTTAATTTTTGAAAATGTGTAATTTGTCTGGCAACAGAGTAATGAATTTAACTAGTGGCAAATTTAGCAAATGTTGTGTGTGTGTATGTGTGTGTGTGTGTGTGTGTGTGTGTGTGTATTATTCAAATTAGTGTTTCCACTTCTCAATTAAAAATATATATGCTTTAATTTATGAGAGAGAGAGAGAGAGAGAGAGAGAGAGAGAGAGAAAGAGAAAAGAATATCAATGCACACGCTCCATGTTGGGGATTGAGCTTGCAACTCAGGCATGAGCCTGACAAGGAATCAGTTCAGTGACCTTTTTGTGCACCAGACAACACTCAACTAACTGAGCCACACTAATCAGGGCCACTTCCTAATGTTGTAACACTAATGTGTACAGTGTTTAAGTGAATGCTGAGGGTGAGAAAAGTATGGCACTGACCAGGTATGGCCTATGAACAATTTCTCTAAGAAGTCCACTATGCTTCTCTTCCAAAATGTTACAAACCATTGATGTGAGGGTTTAACAAGAGGAACCGGTAAAGTTCATTGCAAATAATGTTATTTTTTCATATCTTCTTTTGTGACCAGAACTTTTAAAAGGCTAGGAACAGATTAATATTTGTTGAATGAGTAAATAAATAAGTGACTAAATAGCTACTTTGCTTAATTTAATCAAACTTTGAGATTTGGGGCAAATCAAAGTGATTATCTATTGATTGCTCCATTGAAGACCCCAGTAATACCCTAAGTGCTCAATAGGGGGCGTAGGTGTAGGGAGAAGACTGTATATAGTATATAGGACTCATTACTTTCAGAGGTTCCTTGTCCTAGTAGACCATTACTAATGTGGAAGTGCTTAAGTAGTAGATTTAAGTGATAGATTTTAGAGTAACTTTTAAGGATGCAATTTTGTGGGTCTGTATCTATATCTGAGGGAAAAGCTGGAGATAATTTTTAAATTATTTTATTAAAAAATTTTTTTTGGAGAGAGAGAGAAACATCAATGTGAGAAAGAAATATTGATCAAACAGCAAACTGGGAATCAAACCCTAAACTGAGCCAATGGGCTAGGGTAAGATAATTTAAATTCACACAAAAAGAAGATGTGTTTGCTATGCTGGATACAGCCTGGACCCATTCATCCAGTTTCCGTAAACCTTCTCATGGAGATGAATCATTGCAAATGCTAAGTATTTTGTGATCTCATGAACTGTTATTTGGAGAAACTCAGAATACAGTCAAATTCTGGAGTTGGCGGTTCCTTTGAGATTGTTGTTATTTGTGCAATTCTGTGCTTTATTAATTCCAGTCTCTTAACTCATTAGAAAGAAAGGAATTCCCCCTATCCTCCCCCAAACCAAAATGTGATGCTATTAAAGGCAGTAAAATATAGATATCAAGAGGGCAACACTGGCCATCTCAGGAGATTGACTAGACTTGTCACATTGACACTGAAAATGTATCTGAACCATAATCCTTTTCCTTCTCACCAGTAACAGTTGTGTCCAGGGTGTCCAGCTTCTGGACAAAGCATAGCCCCAGAGGTCCCATGACACACAAAACTACCCTGAGAACATGTGACTGCTTTTTTAGGACAGGAAGTGAAGACTCCTGCCTAATTCAAAACATAGGTAGTTTCCTTAACTAGAGTTCAACGTTTAGTCAGCATATCTATAGGGCAAGTGGCCTGAAGTTCTTAAAGGCCCTTATGGGTAGCAAGATAGATCTACATCTTATTTGAAAAACGCAGTCTAAAATCAAGGGGATAATCTTTCCTGAGTGCTGCCTCAATTTGCATTTTGGAACCAAGGGAAAGAAAATTCATTTAAAATAGATTATCTGATGACAAGGAGTCAGACTTATGAAAAGAATATCTAAGCTTTATACCAGTGGAAGAAAGAATAAAATACATTTTTTAGTGAAGCATAATCTTTGTAAAATTAAACATGTATAATGATTATACTCTAAACATGTCAAGAAGCCCTATAACAACAATGAGGTCATATATGGAAAAGGCAGGAAAAACATGATCACATCAAGAGGATATAGGCATTCATGTGCTTTGGATATTTTTTCCCTACTAAATTAATGAATTTATTATATTAGCAGATAGATAAGTAGGATTAATATTAAGGGAACATTAGTAACAAATTACTGCTGCTGAATTTCAGATTTAGAATTCTCTTTTGCAAGTAAATTCAGCTCCCTAAAATTCTTTTTTCTGCTTATATTTAGATATATCTTCATAAATGTGACTGCCCAGAGAATGTATAATAGACACAGAAATTAAGTTAAGTATAGTGTGTGGGAAAAAACAGTTGACTAGGAGTTAAATATCCTCGATATTTATTCTTCCTTTATAGCTAAACTTGTGTTGTGATATAAGGCAGGCAACTTAATCCCTTTGAACCTGGATTGTGTAAGCGATACAATAAATTGGTTGGGGTAGATGTTTAAAATGTTCTTTTGGTTCTCATAAAAACAAAATTCTAACTTGTTCTGTTAATTAAATCAACATTGCCAATCTGGTGAATTCTGAGCCTCCAGCCTCTTTAAAATGGAGAACAGTTTATGTGAATTATACAAAAAATTGATTCATCTCTTCTCCTTTTCACTTTGCCTTTGAACATACAGTCTCCGATTTTTCAGCTGTATGGTAGCATTGTGGGCCTATTTATTTTTCCAAAGACCGTTTACTCTGATTATTTGATAAGCAACAATATATTTTTTTAAAGGTATTGAGTTATTCCCTTGGTTTATATTAGGTAGATAAGTCCTTTGAGTTTTTAAATGAGTTTACATTTTCATTCCATCTCTTTGATTCAAGTTTGAAGGGATTTTATTTTGGCTATTTTATCTCTCTGCTCCTAGTAAAGCCAGACTTTAAGTTATCCCCAAGGTATCACTGGCAGCATTCCACACCATCTGTAATGTATAAATATATTCAGTTATTCAGCATAGTCCAACTTAGCTAGCTCTAGTAATTTTATATTATTGGAGTCTTTGAGGAGAAAGGCATTCTGATTTATTTCTTACTGTTAGTCCTGAACTTTTGATTCAGCTGACAAGTAATCTAATACAGAAACAAAACCCTAAAAATTTTCACAATGAGTTAAGTAACAGAAAGTTCTGGAGCCCATTCATTGTCTTTATTGCAGTTGACTGGCTGAATACATTTGAGCACCCTTGGCAGATTCCAGATTTGAATTTAGGAGACTTAAGGCAGGTCAAATCATTCTCAATAAAGGGTGCTTGTCTGGGATCGCCTCACTTGATAAAGCCTTTTGTTCACTTTCCTGACAAGGTATCACGTTAGATTCTTTGACTACTTCTTCTCTATTTAAAAATCCCTCTTTTCTTTCCTTTTCCTATTACTGTAATGAAAGAAAACATGCCTTCCTCCCACCAGTGTATGATTATAAAATTTCATTTTTAAAATTTAAATATTGAATATGATTTTTGGAATTTAATGTATGCACAGAACCATCAGCATGAGAAGTGTAAATACAAAAAATGCTTGGTTACAGTACATGACCTCCTGTAGTGTGAGATTTTAGTAAGGGACAAAGGGAAATGGAAAAAGTTATAAAAACATCAGTGATGGGAGAACAGACAACAGTTTTAATACCGAATCTCCCATTACTAGTTATATGACCTTGAGAACATCTTGACATTTTTCAGCATCATTTTTGTCATCTGTTGTAAAGACTAAATTATGTTAATTGGTAAAATTTACTGTGCAAGGTAGATTTCCAATGGTTAGAAGTTATTATTTTTGAGAACATCTTGTGTGTTTCACACTGTGCTTGCTTTTGGATAGGGTACAGAAAACTCATAAGATGTAACTGTCCTAGAAGTTTACATTTTAGTTGAAGTTTAAAGTTTGTTTAGGTATTTTCAGATGGTTTCATATACCATTCATTCAATTTTTTCACTCATTTATTAACTCATTCATTTAATATCCTTCTTATACACCAAATACTATCCTTAGAGTCTCGGGTAGATCAGTGGGCAGAAGTATATAGCGAAATCTATGAAAATTTACAATTGTAACGGACTTTTTTATTCTACCTAAATGTGGCACAATTAGAACGATAATCCAGTTTTACTCTGCCTGCTCTCAAATCTCAGCTCTATCAGGAACTACCTGGGTAATACCTGCCAAGTTATTTTCAACTGTGTTGAGCCTCTACATCCTCATCTGTGAAATGAGATAATGATTACTTGAACCGTGGTGTGAAGGTTAAATGCATTAGTATACATAAAGTATATAGACTAATTCCTGGCATACAGTAAGACACAATAGACCAATAAAATATTAGGTTTATTACTGATGTTGTTGTTATTTACATTTTCCAGGTATCAGATTCTTAATTTTCCTTTAATGAACAATCTCCTCTCCATTCTTAGCCCATGTTTTGGCCTTCATGTGCACATGTGGCTTATGCTTAAAATAAGTAGCATAGTTCTTTTTCCTCAGTCATGGTAATTGGTTGAGTTACAGTGATGGCAAACCTTTTGAGCTTGGCGTGTCAGCATTTTGAAAAACCCTAACTTAACTCTGGTGCCATGTCACATATAGAAATTTTTTTTATATTTGCAACCATAGTAAAACAAAGACTTATATTTTTGATATTTATTTTATATATTTAAATGCCATTTAACAAAGAAAAATCAACCAAAAAAATGAGTTTGCGTGTCACCTCTGACACGCGTGTCATAGGTTCGCCATCACTGAGTTAGGATAAGACAAGTCCATGAAGTTAGCATGTTTGAGATGCATGCTCTCTTTGTTAGTTGAATTGAGCCTGGTTTGATACAATGCTAGAGTTCCTGTGAACTTTCTTGTCACTATTTTAACCCAGATAATAAAACCATCAAGGTAGAGGGCTGAACAAGAAGTTGAAGAGAAACCAGACACTCAGGACAGCATAGAAGCCTCTAGATTGAACAATTCCAAGGACATTACTCCTGAACTTTTTAGTTTTATGTGGCAACATATTATAGTTTACCTATCTCTCTTCTCTCTCTCTCTCTCTCTCTCTCTCTCTCATATATATATATATATATATATATATATATATATATATATATGCAAGAATTGGTTTCTGTTGCTTTCAAGTAAAAAGACCTAAGTGATAAACAACTTGGTTACTTAGAGGATGATGCAGATTTCAGATTATGAAATATCTTTTCTTCCTTTCTTTCTCCCTCCATCTACTGGAGTCTCCCATGCCATTTATCAGTGTGTGCAGTTTACATTTGGGGTGGAAGCCTGTGATTGTCTTTTCCAGAATTAGAGCATTGCCAGAATCTACTCGAGATAACCAGAGTATAGTCAGAAGAAATAACAAGATACAGAAAGCTGTAGATTGATTCGATTGTGAAGAAAGAGTGTGCTTTTGTGCCTTGCAAAGAGGAGAATTGTAGTACAAGTTTGTTACTGCATATTCAGCAATATAAGAGATCTGAATATTTATTCTAGAAAAAAACACAACCAGATTAAAGAAGGACAATCAATTTGGTTATAAAAATAAATATATGGTTACAAATTTGGTCAGTGCTCTCAGGGGGAAATATAGGTTGTAAATATTACAGCAAATAACCAAAAATTATCTCTTATTCTTTTGTGGTCAGGGTGTAGAGAAGGTTAGGAAATTTTAAAAAGTGTAATGTGATATGCCCAAGTCTATGATTCACTTCATCATTACTATCATTATTGCTACAACCACACAAAATCAAAACAAAGAAAACCATATGAATAGTACAGCTAACACTGAACACTTAAGTATGCCGAGTAAGTACTTGACACACAAAATTCACCTGACATCTCATTCCGTATGTGGGGGTGAAACTCGAGAATCCGTCTTAATGTCTCCAATTCTTGGGGTTGGAGGCTTAGGTTTCTCTGGCTCACATCATGTCATTCATTATGTTAGTTTTCTTTTTGAAAATATCTGTCTCTGAGCTTGTTATCAATGATTTGTCACCTCTACCCTAGAATCCACTTTAGTTTCATCCATCAAAGGAAACAATGACACAAAATGTAGTGTGTAAGAGATTTGTACAAAAGTTGGGTGTGGGTGAAGAATTGAGCCGGGTACATATAGCAGGGAGTGTTTTACATCTGCATTTTTTGAATGAGAAGTTTCTTTAAGATGAACATACAGCATCCATGGTCCTATGAAAGTCTCTCAGCCATTGTATTTGGGCGCTGACCCTCCTGTTCCATGCCTTCTAAACCTCCATCTTGCTAGGTATCTTCTCTCCACTCCACCTGGGGCACCTTCCCCACCTGAGCTATCTGCTAAAAAATTATTATTTTATTTAATACTTACAACAACCCATGATCTATCTCTATATTAATGCCAGGTAAATTAACTTGCCCCACTCGAGGCAAGGTCAAATTCGAGTTTAAGAACAACTGGTTTAGGTTGAAGCTAGAGAAATTCCTTGGTATTCTGTCACATGTTAACATGCGACAGAATAAGCAAGAAAACATGTACAATCTGACTCCTAAGTAAGCTACTAGCAACCCAGTGTGGGTGTATGAAGAAGAAGGGTGAGTGGATAGGGAGAAGTGGAAGTTCTCAAAAATATTAAAAAAATAAAATAAAAATAAAAAACCTTTGGAGTTTTTAATAAAGTCTGATTAGTGGGTTTATAAGTACAAAGAACTAATTAGCTGGGAAAATAATTCAAAACCTAGGGACAAATGCCAAGAGATGGAAAGAAAATTCTTCCTCCTTCACTTTCTGCATAGCAAAACCTAGCTTGCAAATTCCTTTTTTATGAGTATGAAATCAAGGTGCATCGCTTTCTTATAAGACAATTAGTTCTTATTTGTGTGACTGTTTTATTATTTATAAGGAAAGAGCCGAAGAGTTTCTCTTACCAAATCTCTCCTATCTAATGTTAAATTGTAATGTTCACATGGAGTGGAATATTCTGCTCATTCAAATTTATTCCTCAAATGGTGATCACAGCTGAAAGCTTATCTGTAATAATTATGATGATAATGTTAACAACAGGAATTATTTATTGAGCTTTCAGTGTATTGCAGGGATTGGGGTTGATGTATGCATTATCTCATTTAAATCTCTCAGCAATGCTGAGACAGATACTGTTATTATCTCCATTTTATATCTGAAGGTAAGGAAACAGACACAGAACAGTTAAATGACATGCCCAAGATTACATCAAGCAAATGTGTAGTTAAACTGTCATTGTGTAGTGAAAGGTAGCATCTTGATGATTTTTTTCCTTGGATGCTTTATGCTTGCTTAGAATTCTAGAAGCATCATTCTGGATGCTTCCATGGTTGATCTGTTACAGTTGGCTATTTGTATCATCAGCTGGGAAGCTGAACATTACCAAACATTTCTTTTCAGTTTTATAATTAATGGTTCTATTTTGGAAAAATGAGGTGAATAAAGGACAAGGAAAAAAACACCTATCACCACAAAGATATAAACATAGAAATTTTAGAAAAAGTTTCCTTAAGGATGAATAATAAAACATGGAGAAATATGAGGCACAGACATGTCAACTGACTTGTTCAAGGTCAAAGAAATAGTTACATAATCGAGTTTTACTTTGTCAAGGGAATTAAGTGTTTTAAGTAACTAATTCATTTTAATGTTGGAGGATCTCTATAAATCTTCCTGCATTACTTAGATAAATAATTTGCCATGGAAATTGTTTTTCAGTAATGTTGTTTGGCTATTTTAGTGTGTGTTTTTCATAATCTCTAATGCCGAATTTCTCATCAATTCAGCCCTCCAGATTTTATTAGGTTTTGTGTGCTCGGGAAATAACACCATCAAAGCAGAGTTATCATCACATACGCAGGACAATTATATTGATATATCATGTGCTATATTTTAATTTCAAAATTATTGCCTCATTGTTTTCTCCCGGAGCCCAGTTTTATTTCTTTCTTCTTATCGTTAAAGGTACAGCGACAAGTAATTCATCCTTAAAAAAAAAAGAGAGAGAGGAGAAAGGAAAGATTTGCTTAAAAAAATGTAGCTAGAAAAATCTCCCACAGAGTGAATTCCCACAGTGTTATGGAGGATGTAAATTTAGCACAGTGTGATTCAAACAATCAAGTTAGGAATTTTAATTTAATGGTTTGTTCCTTTGAATTGTTAGACGCTCACCTCATTGTGCAAGTTGTGTTTGAATTGAAGAAAATTAAACTAAAATGTGTTGAATTTGCCTCAATCAGGTTATTCTAAGAGGTCTGATTCACAGGCTGAGTGATGGACTAGAAAGAATGAATCAACAAAAGAAAGAAGAGGAAGCTTAAATTATTTCGCTTTAATAATAATTACTCTATTATCTCTCAGTATTTTTAGAATTTAAATGTTTGGTTTTTGTGATGACAATATCATTAGCTGTTTCAATAGACTTGGGGAATTCTCTTATTTTTATTTCAATATAACCCAGAATCCCACGTGTTTGGTATGTTGGTCAGAAACCTCAGTGCCTCACAGATTAGAGGGTTTGTGAATCAGTTCCTGCCCAACTGGCTTAGTTGTGGCAAATAAAATGTTGGAAAAGAAAAATAAATGTTGGATGAAACATCAGACGAGAATAAGAACCAAGTATTTTTTATGATATTGTAGGGAATAGTCCAATAAGCCAAGCCAAACGGGTCTAGACTCTAGACAATAATGGCTCATGTTTGGAATTACAATTGTAAGATTTGGTAAAATACAGCACTTTTCTTGGAAAGTAAGAAAACATATAAAAAAGCCCATGAAGTGGAAAGTGATTTGGTTATAAGCCTTTTTACATGTTTACCCATAAAGAAAGAAATGTTAATAAAGTGAGCCTTTGACAGTAAAATGGAATTCTTACCACTTAGAGGCTTTAAAGTTAGACCTTGTGGGGAACTTAGAGACATGTGTATCCTTCAACTTAATTTCAATGACTTTGAGACTAAAACTCAGAGGTAGAGTGTTACCCCAAGGGTCACACTGGTATTGATTGGCTAGATTAGAAAAGGTTTTTCTTTTCATTACATTGAGGGGAAGCTAAGTTTGTTATCCTAAAATATGACTTTGGGAATATTATTTATGTTGCTTATTTAAAAAAATAAAGACTCAGGAAAAACCTTTGACCTTCCTTCTAGCTGCTTAAAAGAAATTAGATAGCCCTAACCGGTTTGGGCCAGTGGACAGAGCATCAGCCTGCAGACTGAAGGGTCCCAGGTTCGATTCCAGTCAAGGGCATGTACCTTGGTTGCAGGCACATCTCCAGTAGGGGGTGTGCAGGAGGCAGCTGATCGATGTTTCTCTCTCATCGATGTTTCTAACTTTCTATCCCTCTCCCTTCCTCTCTGTAAAAAACCAATAAAATATATTAAAAAAAAAAAGTTAGAGGACCTGCTCCGGGAAGGGAGGTATCACCACAGATATTTATGGTTTAATATGAACTAAGTATGACAGACAGGGAGGATCCAGGCAGAGCCCATTTGATCAAAGTCCTCTGTGTGCTCGGGGGTAAAGATGGCGTTATTTACCAAATACTTACATTTCTATCTTATGTGAACTGCCACCATGACCTTTGAAGCCCCAAATCACAACTTCCCCACCCCCTTCTCCTTAGTTCAAAATGGCACATAAACCTTAACTGCCAATCTGGTTTTATTGATTTCAGAGCGAGGAAGGGAGAGGGAGAAGAGACAGAAACATCAATGAGGGAGAATCATTGATCAGCTACCTCCTGCATGCCCCCTACTGGAGATTGAGCTCTAAACCTGGGCATGGGCTCTGTCAGGGAATCGAACCATGTTCTCTTGATTCCAGGGTTGACGCTCAATGACTGAGCCATACTGGCCGGGCTCATTTCAGCTTTTATAAAAGGCATTTCTCATACATTGATGAAACATGTTAATGTAAAACAATTAGGGGCCATGCGGAACAAAATGACACCATGAGAAAGCTAACGTTTAAATAGAGGAGGAATATTCAGTCTCCTGGACTGATTTTACCAAGAGCCCCAGAAACCAGAGGCCTATTCTACTAAAGAGCTAAAACGGCTTCAAGCCCCTTGACTTCTCCAAGCCTGTTTTTTCATTTGTAAACAAAGGGTTTGATGAAACCAGTATACAAGACGAGTGTGGATGGGAGAGTTGGAAGGGGTCAACCTCAGCGAACGTACCTCAATCAGACTGAGGACGTTTTTAGCAAAGGCCAGCTTAGGAGCACCCTAATTAAGTTCATAACAATGTACCTACCTATATAGTTTAAGTTTAAAAAATTTGGCTCTCAAAAGAAATTTCAATCATTGTACTGTTGATATTTGGCTCTGTTGACTAATGAGTTTGCCGACCACTGGGTTAGGTTATTGCTGAATTCCCTTTGTGTTCTAGCAAGGTCCTCTAAAACACAGACATCTCTGTCATCATCTTTGAGGTGTGGGAAGAATTAATAAAATAATATAGACTGATCATCTTTTTTGATCTTGATTGCAAAATTGCTCTCAGCTAGGATTAACCTCATCTATATGGTTTCCCATTGGGCCTTAATCACTTCAAAAAATCTGGATGCTTTTCAGTTTAATGTGTCAATAACATATTTGTTCAGTGCTTACAACAGTAATTTTAGAAAATACTTTTCTCTCCAGAATCCTTAATAAGGAATTCTTAAGCACCAACTGCATTGCATGCAGGGCACTCTCGGCCTTGAGAGTTCAATGAACCACAGATTTTTGTTGGGGTCCTCAGGAGGGCTTGTAGTGCCATTGAAAAGAACAGAATTATGATTGAGGACACATTTAATTAAGTGACAAATGAATGAGCTAGATAATAATTATAGTTTGCAGCCTGTTTTTATTTAACCACCCAATTTTCTTATATTGAGGATTTCTGATCTTTAAACTCTCTTTATTATGTTTTAAATAACTCTATTAAGAGCTGAGTCATCTAGCTGTGAATAACTCTCTTGTTTTCTTTGAGATAATTCTCAGATTTAAAAAAATTTTCTTGGCATTTGAGTCTAATGATGAAGGCTGTGGGAAAGAAATAATCCCAATGATTATGTCTAAAAATATGTGTTATATATAGCTGCTTTTTTTTTCTAGGCTAACATTGTCCTCAAACCACATACTAAGAAAAATAGAGCATGTAAAAATGATTAGTCAAGTATGGGATGTAATGACTGGATAACATTCCAGACACTGCAACACTGCTAGTCATCTATGTCATCTATCTGTCCCCCATTTTTACTAACTAATGATCTCCAATTTCACTTCCAGTGGCAATGTACATGGCTTTAACAAATTATATTGCCAACTTCTTTTGTAGCAGGGGTAGCCACATGCCACAATCCTATCAATGAGATATCAAGATAAGTCACAGGACGGACTCCCATAAAGCTCGTTAAGATTAAGGGAAAGGCTGGCCTTGAACTGAGGAGAAGGGGGTGGGGAAGTTGTAGTTTGGGACTTCAAAGTGCATGCTCTTTGCCTTCATTCTTCCTCTTCTCTGAGATGTGGGTACAATGCTGGGTATAGAACCACCATGTTGTGTCCACAAGGAAGTTCTGTGAATGATACATCCTAAGTATGGCAGTGCAGAGAGTTGGATAGAGCTTGGGATCCAAGAGACATTGTGAGATGTCATGCCATTTGTTTAAGCCATTTGGGGGGGATTGCTTCTATTATTTGTGACTGAACATGTCTTAATGGATATGAGTACATCCTCTGTGTTAAGTGCTAAATCTTGCTGGGTATACAGAAAGCTTTCTAGGAGTTTTTAAATATATACATATAATTTTAATACTAGTAATGGATGTAGTCTAAAAAACTCCATGAATATTGAAGGAGAGACTAATCCACCTGGTGATATCTGAAAAGGCTTCTTGGGAGAGGTTTTGTTAGGCCTTTTGTTTTTCTTCATAAGGTTGGCTATGACATTGCAGGCAAATGGAGACACCTGGACAGAGCAATAACTTGAGTGATAGTATAGAGATTCTCAGGTTTGGTCTCATCAGCTAATCAAAGATATATAATCAGTATAGAATGTTTCTCAACTGTCTTAGTTTGTTATAGTGCAGTTCACAAAGTTAGTTTGAACTGGAAGTTGCAACTAAAGTGGTAGTTTTCCTGTGATTTCCATAATGGCTTGTTTCTTGATCTACCTCATAACTGAGTATAGGATCAAACTCACTTTGGTGTTGTTTTATTGTTGTTTAGCTCATATATTGCAGTCTGCAGGGTAAGCCCCGGTGAAGCAATATTGGGAGAAGAGAACCAAATACCCATTTCTGTTCTTGGCAATTTGGCTTGTACTACTCCCTTTTAATCCCATTGCAAGTCACTGTGAGCTTGATAGTTAAAATAAATGAAAAAAAATTTCTCATAAATTGTGTCCCGTTAGGGGTTTTCCAACCCTTCATCTCTTCTGTATTCAAATTGGTGATCATCAGGAATTTCTGAGATAAAAGAGGATGAAAGGTGATATTAATTAATTGACATGGTCTGTGGACTTGCATATTTATGGATGTTATTTACCTATGTATAGTCATTTAGATATAAACTATGTCCATTTGGATGTTATATAAACAAACATATGTTCAGATATTACCTTCTGGAGTCTGTGTAAAATGAGTGGTTAAATTCCATATATGAGCTTTCTGTTGCCAAAGTTGCTCTTTTGACCTGAAATCCTTCTTTAAGAACTTCTGATTTCAATGGCCAATTTTCTGGTTTCTTTCTTACATTTATCTGACTTTATAAGATAGGTGCTTGTACATGCAAATTATCACATGAGCCTGGAACAAGAATGCTAAATACATGGCAGGTATGGGACCCCCTTACTCCCTTTCCATGCATATATGCTCATGTTGTGCATCCCTGAGGACTCAGGGCACTTACCCACTGAAGTCAGGTTGCTTCAAGATCTTCTTTAACATAGTGTTCCAAGTGGTGGCAACAAAAATTTTTGAACTGAGCTCAAGATGAAAGTCATTTTCCAACTACCAAGTAGGTGGGAAGTGTGTACACTATTCCTGGGATACAAGACTGGGCTAAAGTCTCAAGTATCCAAAGGGTCACACTTGTCTTCAGAAAGCCTGAGTTTTTCTTTTGAAGACATGAGAAATGTTCTTCCAGGTAAAGGCTTCACAAAATAACTTGTATTTAGTTATCATCTGAAACCTGCCTGCTCATCCGCAACCCAGCAGTCTTCTCAGTACTGGTACTGATATAGTTATCTCATTTGACATTCTTATCTCATAAACAGGAAGTTGTTTCCTTTAACGTTTTGAGGGAACTGCTGAAATTCCCCCAGAAAAAATGCTACTTCTTATGTACCTACTGTATTAGTTTCCTATTGTTGCTGTAACAAATGATCACAAATACAGTGGGTTAAAGCAAAACAATGTATTTCCTGGAGATCAGAAGTCCTAAAATCAAAGTGTGGGCTCCATTCCTCCTGGAGGCTTCAGGAGAGAGTTCATTTCCTTGCCTTTCAGAGTTACCAGAAGTCACCTGTATTCCTTGGGACATCTTTGTAAATAGAACACCTCACAAGTTTGTGAGAACATCAACTTGTTCTCTGACTCTGACACTCCTGAACTTCCTCTTATAAGGATCCTTGTGATTAGATTGAGGCTCCCAAATAGTCCAAGATAATCTTTTTTTCTCAAGGTTCTTAAATTCATCATATCTGTAACATCACTTTTTCCATGCCCGGTGACACATTCACAGGTTCTTGAAATTAGAATGTGGACATCTTTGAGAAGCCATTATTTTACTATCCATAGCCAATCCCTTTTGGCCATTTGATTGCTAACTCACCTTTACTCTTTCACACACATAATATTGTGCATAATATTATCCTGACACACCACTAGGAAAGGTAGATGCAGACTTTTTGGAAGAGGAAATAAAGATTCAAAAAGGTTAAATTAGTTGTCCACGAACATAAAAAGGGGGAGTTGGGATTCAAATGCTGTGTTTTGATGTGAAGTCTAAGTTTTCCATGGTGTACTGTAAAATCCTCAGCTTTCATTCACAATAAGTCAGTGATTTTTTAAACTTACTTTACCAGTAAAACCTAATGTTAAGTGAAATTGGACATATGTAACCAATATGCCCCACTTCACCATCTGAAGATTGAAAACAAGGTCAGCTTTCTTTTAATATTCAACTTAAATGACTCCAAGTCCCATCATGCTGTCATAAGAATGTCTCTTTCTTTCTTGTACTCTCCTTCCCATAACAAGCCTAAGAACACTAGAAGTGTGTATTTAGTTGATGACATAACGTGGGGAAAAAAACCCCAAATAGTCTAATGCGTTTACCAGGGGCCAAGATCTGCACTGCTGTTATTGCTGTTGCTGTCACATGGTGTCCCTGCTGGAGAAAGGAGAAGTGTGTGTCCATTGGAAGAAGCGTGGCACACACACACTGACATCTTTGGCTGGTGGTGGACCCTGGGAGTAAAAGGAAATCTCTCTTGCACTGTAGGACAGAGCTCTGCTCACCCATGCTCCTGCTCTCACGGCTCTACCATGAAGTTGCTCTTTCACAATATAATTTACAGCTGTTTTCCAAAGTCAGCCCCCGCCTCGGTGTCTGGGGAGCTGGGCCATGAGGGTTTTCCTGCCTTAGAAACAGCTTACATTCAACCAGCTTCCTTTAGAGCATATATATTCTAACTCATGACAATAGAGAAAGTCCTCTCTTGGTCACAAGGTCTATCTCATTTGATGCAACCAAATGAGCAGTGTTTCTTTATGGTGTTAGAATTAAATTAGACCAAGAAAAAAATTAAAAGCCAAATGGTAGTGGCATGAATGAGACACAAGTTTATTTCCTGCTCATGTTCTATCTTGTTGCTCTACCATGTATTCCTGACTTTCTCAAGGTCAACTCATAGACCAAGGTGTTCACTAAGTCTGGAAATAGGAGTCATTATATCCATATTCCAGCCAACAGGAAGGGGAGGGGGGAGAAAGAGAATGGCCTTCTCTTTAAGGACACTTTCTTTACCTCGAACTGTCTAGAATTTCGATGGTCACACCTCTATGCAAATGTGCGTGGGAAATGGGATATGTATTCCAGGTGCCCACACGTCCTGCTAATTCTGAAAGATGCTATTCCTATGAAAAAAAACACCCCAAAACACATAACTAGCAGTCTCCCATCTAAGGGAAGCACCACAACTCATTAAAGGGTCACCCCATTATATAAAATGGATCGAGCAACTTGCTCTGTTTGAAGGAGAGGTGGTTTCCTACAGCCCCACACACTCAGTTCCTCACCTTTGCTATGGTTATTGAGGCCATGCTAAAAACTACAGGCCTGCAGAGCTCAGTTTGAAAACCAGTGTTCAAAGATCACAACTTGTAACTCAAAGGGTCAACGGCTCCCTGCTTTTGACAATTGTGTACTTATTTTTTCCTGATGAATTTAAAACATATAGGAAAATTAAAAGAATAATACAGCAATAATAATATAATTACCTCCATCACATAAGGCCTCAGTATTATTTAAAAGAAACAAAGCATGTTGGAGTCAGCTAGAATTCCTTTAAAACACCCCACAACCTCATTCCTCTCTTTCTCCATTTCTATGTCCACCCCTGCCCACCCCAGCCTATATCTGCATATTGATGTGTATCCTTCCATACTTTATTTTGATTTGCTTTGTTTTTACCTAAAGTCCTTTTTTTTCTGTTCCAGGACTCCACCAGCATACCGCATTACACATAGTTGTCATAGCTCCTTAGAGTCCTCTTGGCTGTAACATTCTCATACCTTCCTTGTCTTTAATTACCTCGACACTTCTGAGGATTATTGGTCAGGATACTCTTCTATTAGAATTCACCTGCTATTTTCTCATAATTAGACTAGGGTTACAGGTTTGGGGGAAGAAGACCATGGATGTAAAGTACCATTTTCATTATATCATATCAGGGTTACATACATGGTTTATTACTATTGATATGGGCCTTAGTCACCTGGCTGAGGTAATGCTTGTCAGGTTTCTGTCCTGGAAAGTTACTATGTTTCTCTTCTTTCCATATGGTACTCTTTAGAACAGTGGGTCTCAACCTTGGCTGCACATTACAATCACCTGGGAATCTTTTTAAAATCCTGATTCCTGGGCCTCATCCTCCAGAAATTCTGTTTCTTTGTTATGGGGTGGGAGGATGAGGCCCAGAAATCAGGATTTTAAAAAGATTCCCAGGTGATTCTAATGTGCAGCCAAGGTTGAGAACCATTGCTTTAGAAGAATGTCATTAACGCACCACTGACACGGAATAGGGAATTATGTTGCCCCTTTTGAGGGTGGAGTAGCTACAGCAATTATTTGGAATGCTTCTGTATGGGAGATGTGTCTCTTCTCCTCCATTTATTTATTTATTCAATGATTTATTTATATAAGTATGGACTCATGGATATTTATTTTATAGGTTGGGTTATAGTCCAATACTATTTAATTTTCTGCACAAACTGTTTCAACTTTGATAATTGGTAGCTCTTGCAATTGACTTTATGTCTCTTTGACATCTTGTTTGTTTGTTTGTTTGAGCATGTCCTTGTTTTCTGGTACTATAAGATGCTCCACACTCATCATGCTCTAGTCCTAGAATCAGCTATTTCTTCAAAGAGCCCTGGTTCCTTTTATTAGAAAATTGTATTAAGAACCAAAATCAGGGCTCTAAACATTTTTGCAACCTAATATACATAATATATACAAACACACACATATATACACACATATCTACATATGACTTTTATTTTAATGGAATTTAGTAGTAAGCAAACAGAACAAAGTTCTCACTGTGGGATTTTCAGCATTAAGGGAACAGGTGTCAGAATTTTTAGGGTGTGGTCCTGGGGGCTACCTGCCCTCTGCCATCATATTGTGCAAGCAGACATGTATTCATATTAGAACTTAATATTAACCTTTCTTTGAGTCACAAACTCCTTTTGACATGCTGCTGAAGGTTCCATGGATCTTTTGCCCAGGAAAAAGAAAGTGTAAATAAGCCTACACAGAAATTAGTCCGGGATTCCCGATGCTCATGGGCTCCCTGAAGTTCAGTGCATCAGCCACCCCTGGTCAGGGACCATGATGCGAGAGGAAAGGCCAGGAAGTCTGCATGCCCCGTTATTGGTTTTCTCAAGCCCCATTTTCATGGCAACCTCTTTGCTGGCCAAGAAAATGGTGTCACTTAACAAATAAATCAGAAAAGTCTGATCTAATAATATCATTTATTCATTGGTTAATTACAAGCATTTTATTTTTAAACTGTTCCCTTTTATATAAAACCGTGATTGACTTGTTTGGGGTTGTTTTTGGTTCCTACGATTTAAATAAAAAAGCCAGAGTTAATTTGCATGGGTTCTTTAATTCATATCTCTGACAATTTTGAGTCACTTCCCCTTTGCATTAATGGTTCCTATTTAAAACCGGTACGGTGGGAAGAAGGATATATTTAGCATAATGTTGTGTCTATGAAAACTGTCATAGGTGTAGGACTGAAGGAGTTAATTGAGTTAAATCTCAGTACATTTTTCTGAAGCTGTGTTTAACACTGATTATTTCAAGGTGGTTTTTATAATCACTTCCAAATGTTTTAATGAGGCTGTTTTTCATTTTTCTCAAGACTTCTTTAAAAAATCTTTTCCTTTCCCTATTGATTTTCCAGCCACTTTCCTTAATGCCGCCGTTGGCAGGCCCAGCTCTGTACTTTTACGGTTTGTTCCGGAAGCTTCCCTCCACCTCCCAACTCTGTTTCTCTTCCTGTCTCCTGAGTGCTCTTTATCTGAGGAGAAGGCTCTTCGGGTCTGATCCCTGAAGTTTCTATCCGAGCCTCTGTCCTCGGAAGTTGGGGATTTTAATTTCAATCTGTCATGTTAGTTGTAGCCACTTCTTGTTGTCATCTTATTTTTTGAAAATCCTTCTGAAATAGGATCTACAAGACTTTTTATTTTATTGAATGGGTTGATGATACTTGTGGGAAACCTGTTTAGTTGGCGTTTGTTCGCATGCCTTGGGTTTCAGACAGGGTCTTAGGAGCCCTTCCCTCTCCCCTCTGGACTTCTCCAGCTTGGCAAGGTAGCGGTAGGCAATTAGGCTGCCCGGGGAAGGCAGGCAGTGACACTCGTCACATGCCACAGCTCTCGGACAGCTCTGTGTACCGCACGTTGCCAGCCAGCCCAGACTGATGTCAGAGATTAGAGTCACAACGCGCCTGCCATGCCTTCAGACAGGGGTCCTGTTAGGTTCACGGTAAACAGCTGCAAGATTTATGGCTTCCCCAGAGGAAAACCCGTCCCCTAGGCTATTGCTGGGAGCGCTGCGGTGTGCCCGACCTCTCCGTGCAAACATCATGACACAGGAACATGATCCCTCACCAGGATGTTCTGTTATCTTGTTGTACAAGGGGTTGGGATTTTCTAAAAGGTAATGATAACCAATGGGTTTGTGTCCCCTCTTTTCTTTGCTTTATTTGTCGATTTGAGTCCCAGAAGCCTATTCTCCATTTAGTCCAGTCTTTAGAAATTTAGCATTTCACCCCCCCACCAACTGTATTACTCACACAAGCTTATTGAGTGATTCTGCATTTTTATTTGGAAGTTAAAGTGGTCAGGGTACATCTGTTTTTAATGGAGAGAGAGGGTGTGTCTCAGGTTGATGTCAAGATCTCTGCCAAGGTTAGCAGAATTGAAAGCATTAATGTAGGGTCCCCGATGTATATGCTTGGATATTGAAGCTTGCTCATTGGTTATTCCACCAGGATGAGAAACCATTGCTGTATGAATGATACTGAAATAGCCCTGTTCTCAGTGGGGAGATGGCAAATTAGGTAACCGGTCTGAGAAAAGCGTTTTAAAATTTGGATTGTGGTACAGTGTTAACATTAATTTTCAAGACTAAACTACTATTTTTCAAAGTAGTAATACTAAAATAATAATAAATTAGAGGCAAATAATAAGAATCCACATTTACCTCAGATCGTTCAAATGGAACATAAAGATCATCAAGTCATTTGGGTAAACACTATCCCAAAAACCCAGATGTTTTCTTCCCACATATTGAAACACCCGAGTATTTGGAAATGTCAATTTGGGGCTGGTATTTTCTCCTCTCAACCAGATGTTTGGCACCCTGTGAACAGAGCAGTGTATCTGGCTGTGAGGTTAAAAATTCTGTTCTAAGCAAATTCATCATCAGCGGACACTGAAGGGCAGAGGCCCATGTGAAAGAAATCTTTAGAAAATCCCGGTATCAGGGTCTCGTTAACATGAGCTGAGCTCAGAGGCAACACCCTTTCATGATTTCTTCTTTAGTGCTCAGGGAAGTAATTGATTCGACTCTACTCTTAACCTGCGTAAGCTATTCCAAACCCAAGGAAAAGAAAATATTACTTGAATCTGGGGTCTTTTATTAATAAGATTAATTGGCATAACATTTAATAATTGAGAAAGGATACCACAAAGGAAGATAGAGTGGGGGTTCTAATGAGAAACAGATACCCATCCCCAAGGAAATAAATGTGAGCGTGGATATAATGTTAATATAAGAAAAGGAAAAAATGTGTAGCTGCCGCACCCTCCTAGGGCTACGTACTGACTTCCAATTCTGTTCCCCTATTATCTCCAACTCGGAAAAAATCTGCTTTTGGGGTGGAAATTCTCCATGCTTTGTTTTACCTTAAGGGGATGCAGTTTTCCTGGAAGTTTTTATTTTGTGAAATCTAAATCCCTTTTGCTTTTATCTAGGCAATTATGTATTTTAACAAACACAGGGCTGGCAGTCCCAGCAACAATCAGTCCATCATTGCTCCATGAGGGGATGGGAAAGACCAGCTCAATCCCACTGGCCTCTGTATCCTCGTTCATGTTTTATCTTTCCTGGCATGCCTTTCCTTCCTTTTGTTGCTCTGACTGTGACCAATCGCAGGGTCAGCCCGAGTTCCATTTGTTCCATGAAATCTTTCTGAAGGGTTCTGGTCCCCTTGATCTCCCTTGCCTTTGGTGCTGATTGATGCTGCCTCATGATTTAGCCCTGGGTTAGAGACTATATTTTGTTTCTGTCTCTCACCTGACATATGTTAGCCTTAGTCTCACCAGTTAGCTAGAGAGATAGCTGCTTGAGACCAGATACCTTATCTCCCATGAGGGTCTCTTCATAGAAGCAAGCATGATGCTGGCCATGTGATATTGTAATGTGCTGCAACCCCAAGGGTGGGTTTGATCAGCTCGAGTAACCAAGGGAAGTGCCTCCCTCTTGAGAGAAAGGATGAAGAAATATTTGAAAATATTCTATAATTATGACATTATAAGAGATATATTATAAGAGATGACGGGTTTCTCTTATAATAAGCTTATAAGAAAGTTGTCACAACTTAATGACTGTCCACTTATTGTGAATACATTTAAAAGATTCTTAAGGCCAATTATTTCTGAAATAATATTCAAAACATCATTGTTTCAGCAAAGTATCTGACAAATGCTATTTTTTTCCTAAGCTCTTGGGACATCCAAAGGAACTCAAATTAGCACTTTGAGAATTGTTTTCCCATGTGTTAAAAACCATTCTACATGCATTTAAAAAATATGACTTAAAATAATTCATAATGCCATTTTAAAAATTGGAACAGATCCCATATTGCACTAAACCAGTGTTTTTCTAGGACTGATTCCACATTTCTAGAGTAAAGTGGATGAAATGTTTCAGGGAGGTACACCAATGGACATTACAGATTTTAATAAGAATACACTGTAGTATGTAGTAGAAAATATATAGCAGGTATTTCAAACCCTGATTCATTGGTGTTGTTGCTTAGGATAAAGTACGTAAACATTGTGAGCCAGGGTAAAGAAAACTATCAAGTATTTAGGTATTTACTTATACTTTGTATGTTGATGCATAGATATAGCAAAAAGAATTGTGAATTTAGTAGAAGAGACAGACTTAAAGGGAACACAGCTTCAAATTAAGACTTTCATTAACAGTGAAGAGAAGAGGAGAGGTTTTAGCACTCGTCCAACAAGAGAGACACACTCCTAACACAAAGCTGGCCGCATTGCTCTCCATGCATTTCTAACGCAGGCACTCTTCGTGAATGCACCCACAGCACTTACTACAAGTTGGTGGCAGCCTGAACTTGCTGAGGACCCAGTCATCCACTTGGCAGTATGGCTTGAAGAGAGAGTGATTACATTTCCAAGTTCTAAACCTTGGTGTCACCACGCTCTGATATGTCCTCTGAAGGGAATCTCAATCAGCTAATGAGAAGCATTTACTAGTATTGTACCAAAGTGGACAAGATTTTCTTCTAATTACGAAAGAAAGCAAATTTTATAGCATCTCTCTATAAGTGTTTTTACTTTCACTTGCATCCAATACATTTTCTAGACTGAGAGGAAAAAGTTAGGGAGATAGCCAAAATTGCCTTTATCTTGAGTTTGTGCCATTCTTGGGGCCACTGTCCATCCTGTGTCCATCATGCTAAAGTATCTTATCATGAACTTTAGCTCTTCTTCAGCTATGTCCGGAAATATGACATATTTCTATACTTCAAACCCAAATGTCTTTTAAAAAGAAGACTGTAGTTAAACCCCATCTTTATCTTTTTAATAATGGTCATAAAATTTTGGACATTAAATAAACATCCCTTGCTCTTTCTAAGTTTCACTTCTAATGGCTAAGAATACAGGATGTTGGTAAAGAGGAAGTCACACCTGGCAAATGACTTGGCCAGCAGTGCACAAGGTAGCCACCCTTTCTAAGCTACAGAATTCAGTGGCTTAGAGACTCGTTATAGATTTAGTTTTCACTGGACATGGGAAATATCCTTTCAGAATAGCTGTGTTGGGAATTAAGAACTGCTGTTCTTTTGTTCTAATGAGACCACTGGAAGACATGAGAATCTGTCCTTAGTGGGGATTCTAAATTCTCCATTTCTCCATCGAGGTACTGTATTCATATTTCACTCATGGAAGAATCCTTGGTACTTAACACTGAGCCTGGCCTATGAAAGTATATTGCATTGTTACTCATAATGTTTATATTTTTTCATTCATATAGTTATGAACTTATTACAGTCAATGTTATCAGAGACTAATTATGTATGATTGATGGGTGTTCATGCCACTAATTGAAAGAAGGGGGGAGGAGGAAGAAGAATTTGAAGGACAGAGGAAATAAAATCTAATCTATTAATTATTTTTTTAAAAATATATTTTATTGATTTTTTACAGAGAGGAAGGGAGAGAGATAGAGAGTCAGAAACATCGATGAGAGAGAAACATCGATCAGCTGCCTCCTGCACATCTCCTACTGGGGATGTGCCCGCAACCCAGGTACATGCCCTTGACCGGAATCGAACCTGGGACCTTTCAGTCCGCAGGCCGACACTCTATCCACTGAGCCAAACTGGTGTTGGCAATCTATTAATTATTTATTAATTAGATTCAAATGTTTTATTACTAAAAAAATAAAGGAAAACTAAAGTTAAAATCATTGTTATATAATTGTTTAAAATTGTTTTTTCACTAACTTTAGTAAATCATAATTATATTCCATAATTCTGATATTAAAGGGGAACATTTATTCAATATTTTAGTAACTTTTTAAGCAAATAAAAACATGGATTTAGGCTGACACAAGAATTCTTATCATGCCCATTCACTATGAGCTCTCCATTAAGCACAATTGGATAATAATGTAGTGTGACACTGCTGATCACTATCTCCCTTTACTTCCACACCAAGACAGCAGCTCTCATGATTACATTTGTGCTCATTTGAAACCAGGAATGCTACAGAATCGCTAAAACTAACAGTTTTAAAGTTTACAGATCATTAATGGGATTTAAATTGATTTAGTGACTCAACTATTGTAATTATCCTCTACTAAACCCCTCAGTGGCATGTTTAAAAATATTGTAAAACTAAACTGCTGATTTAGAACTGGAATCCAATATACGTAATCGTTTTCCTCCATACCTCCCTTCTTCCTCCCTTCCTTTTTAAAAATTCACTTTTTTCTTTCTATTTTGCAGCTGAAGTAGATTCAGCATTACTTTCACCCACTGACTGCTCTAGCTTCAACATTTGAGGAAATGAAAACAATATTTCTGGCTTCTTAATACAGGGGCTGGGTATGTAATGACAAACATTTCTTCTAATGATAAATATTCTACATTAAATGTTTATTAAATTACCTCTATGCTTTAAATCTTAATTTAAACAAAGTTGAAACAATACAAAGGAAAACTAAAGGAACTTAATTCTGAAAATACCTTTTAATTTATGAAGATGCCTAGAAACTGGCCAAGGCTGTCTGTGTTAAAGGTTATTTTATTTACTACTGTATTACCTGAGTGAATTTAATGCATCAGTAAGTTAGATACCTGGGTGGCGTTAAGACTGTTGTTTTGGGGAGTTCTCATTACATATAAAGGCATCCTGCAGTGCTCTTTGCTTAGGGAGTCCAACCTGAGTCTATAAACCTTTGCAAGGTTTTCTTAGTTCACTGCAGGGGGCTGCAACAAGTAAGCAGACAGAGATGTTTTCAAATGAGAGAAAGAAAAAGTCCATTCTATTATAACGACAAATCTATAATACTTCTAAGGAACATTGTTAACGATCAACGATGGCTGTAGAGATGATGTGTGTGTGTGTGTGTGTGTGTGTGTGTGTGTGTTTTCTGTTTACAAGGACATTTAATAACTGTGCAGTACTAATGTGCAAAACTAGAAACATTGAGGCCAGAATGTAAAGTAATGCTTTGCTTCCACTCATGGGTTCTGGGACAGTCTGGGAATAAAGACCTTCTAACATCGAATCAGGCACTGGCAGGGCTCACAGCTACAGAGATTCTCTAGGGATGGTCAGGAAGTTCCTGCCTACAACCCTCTATCTCACTGGTTTTTCTTTGTGTTTGTTCTTTTTAAAATTTGAAATAGTAGAAGGCTCTTTCCCTTCTTGAATCTTATTCAGAACCCCAACATGAAAGTAGGAAAAAGCCAATCAGCTGCTTCTGAAATGATAGTAAGAGCCTTGGAGCTCCGGCCACTGAGGTTCTCTACTGTCCCAGGCTCCCCCTATAATCAGTTCCTCTGTGGACTCTTCCAGAGTATGGGGAATATTGCAGTCATCCATCCATTTGGGTTAAGACTCTGAAAGCCTGGCTACAATGTAAACACCTGGGAAAGCTTTCAAGTTCTGCCATTACTAATCAACCATTCCTACCTTTATTCTCTTTTGATAGATAGTAACCAGCAAAGCCCAGTGTGACTGGGATAGAGAAATAATGAGCTCTAATTTGGGAGAGATTGAGGAGAAAAGTAAAACATACTGGGCTGTGTCAGAGAGAACATGAAAAGGCTAACACAGTAAGAGAAATTGAGCAGACAGGAAGTAGTCGCAGTTCACTGATTGATTGTCTGGTGGAAGGAAATACATAGGCCCAAGGGAGGGAATATTATGGAAAGAGAGAAAGTTGGTTATGAAATTAGACTGGTACTTGCCTTTACTAGTAGGCATCACAGAGTTTGCCAATATGGTACAGTATTTGCTTCACTTGGTGAGAGGCCTCATTAACATTGAAAACCTTCTAAAAGCTCATTTTGTCTGGGCAATGACCTGGGGTTCAGTTTAAGACACAAAGTTGTTTTCCAACCTTATGTATCAACTTTTTCTTTACATATTTTTTTTTTATGTTCTACTCTCTTTCTCCTCTCCTTTTGGAACTCCAGATACACATCTATTAGACAATTTGATATTGTCCTCGGGGTCCTTAAAGTTCTGTTCCTTTCTTTTCCCCAATTTTTCCCTCTCACCTTTAGATTGAATAATTTCTACTTGCTAATCTTCTCTTTCTCTGTCATTTCCATCCTGATGTTAAGCCAGCCAGTGCAATTTTTATTTTAGTGTTATATTTTTCAATTCTAGAATTTCTATTCATTTATTTCTAGAGTTTCTATTTCTGTGCTGAGAATTTTTATCTTTTTATTCATTGTAAGCATTTTTACATCATTGAACATAGATATAATATATATTTTAAAATCCTTCCTTGATCATTCCAATATCTGACTAATCTCAGGTTTGATCTCCATTGAATATCTTTTCTATTGAGAATAGGTAGCATTCTGTTTCTTTTTAAAGGAATTTTTTTTTACTGTATCCTGGACACTGGGAATGATATGCTGTAGAGAATCTAGGTCAGCCATGGGCAAACTACGGCCCGCGGGCCGTATCCAGCCCGTTTGAAATGAATAAAACTAAAAAAAAAGACCGTACCCTTTTATGTAATGATGTTTACTTTGAATTTATATTAGTTCACACAAACACTCCATCCATGCTTTTGTTCCGGCCCTCCGGTCCAGTTTAAGAACCCATTGTGGCCCTCGAGTCAAAAAGTTTGCCCACCCCTGATCTAGGTTCTGTTACATTTCTCCAAAGAATCTGATTCTTGATTCTTTTTCCTTTGGTAGGCAACGAAATGAGTTGAACTCAAACTTCAAAGTATGCTTCTTCTCTAGGGGAATAACAGCCCAAAATTCAGCTAAGTTATTTTATCATTAGGCTACTAAACTACTCCATGTGAAAAGGTTGTAACTAACCTAGTTATTAATAACAGGAAAGGAGAAAGGGAAGGCAAAATATTGTAGGCATGTCATTTGGGCATCTTTTCCAGGAAGCTATGACTTCATACTCCTCAGGGGTTTAGCAAAGGAAAGATAGAAGCATGCCCAGTAAAGTTGGGGTGACATTGGGAAGGTATTTATCAGTCACATCTGGGAACAGGTCATTGGCCAGAATGGGCATGGCCACAGCAAGGGTGGGAAATTTGGGATATTTAATCTCCTAAACAAAGAAACTCACTTTCTTGTGCTTTATTGATTCTCTTATGCTCTTGGGACTCTTATTGCTCCAGGCATGCTCTCCTGCATTCGCCCACATGGACCTCAGCCATGTGGACCCCACACACAGTGGACTAAATGGGCTGCAAATAGCCTGAAGCTGCAGTGGACCCAGTTACAACATGAAACCGAAACTCTAGACACTGGCTTTGCTTCTGGTACTGCTGAGGCCCCAGCTGTACTTCTTCTATGAATGGACTAGGGCAGTGGTCGGCAAACTCATTAGTCAACAGAGCCAAATATTAACAGTACAACGATTGAAATTTCTTTTGAAAGCCAAATTTTTTAAACTTAAACTATATAGCTAGGTACATTGTTATTAACTTAATAAGGCTTAGGAAGAGCCACACTCAAAGGGCCAAAGAGCCGCATGTGGCTCTCGAGCCGCAGTTTGCTGACCACTGGAGGGGAAATGGGATTTTGGAAACCCAGGGATGTAATTCCATGCAAATAAAAATCACCCATCCTCCCGTGAGAGTCTCAGAAAATTATTTTTCTCAAGATATCATAAGGACTTCACCCCTAGCACTCAGTGGGGAAAGGGATAGTCAATTTCCAGGATAACATATGCATGTGTTCAGTTATCAGCCAGAGGTTTGAACAAAGTTTATACAAATAATTTCTCTCTCTCTCTCTCTCTCTCTCTCTCTCTCCCCTACTTCCTGAAATTTCCCCTTCACTTTCCTATTATGATCGTTGCTCTGAACTCTGTCCTCTGGTTCTTGAAGTCAGCTAACCTGCATGTTTTGCATTATAGTTTTAGCCAGCTCATACAATCCTGACTGTGGTTTGACCTCAAGCTAAAACAACTGTAAAAAGGGGGAAACTCACTTCATGCTATTTCCTTCTACTCAGTGTTAGCTCCCTCTGGTATTTTCCAGCTTATTCACTCTCTAGTTAGTGCCTTTAGCAGTTTTTCTCACTAAAGTTTATTTATCCGTTCACCTACTGAAAGACAGCTTGGTTGTTTCCAAGTTTTGGTAATATGAACATAGCTGTTACAAACACAGTGTGCAGGTTTTTGTGTGGACATTAAGCTTTCATTACTTTGAGTAAAATACAAGGCAAGTGATTGCTGGGTCATATTGTCAGAGTATGTTTGGTCTTGTTAACAACTGCCAAACTGTCTTCTAAAGGGACTGTGCCATTTGGATTCCCACCAACAATGAACGAGAGTTTCTGTTACTCCACATACTCGTCAGCATTTGGTAATTTCCATTTTCTGGATTTGGGCCATTTTAATAGGTGCGTAGTGGCATCTCCTATCTTATGTAAATTGATAGATATCTGGAGTTTGAATTACATTCGACTACACATTTTAAAAAAAGAATTTAATTAATGATAGTATATACTTCCAGGAGATACTCAGTGTCTGATTGTTTCTCTTTTTATGACATTTACCTTAAGATACAGGTCACATTGGAAAAATAGAATAAATTCTTGACTCTTTCACTTTATGTACCAGTTTTCAAATAATAAAATTGGTCAACAGGGCCCAAAGAAACTTTGGTTTTGTATTGTTTGTTTGCTTTTATTCCGTTCATTCATGAACTTATTCATTCATCTTGGCATCATTACTCATGGATTTAAACATATTTATTTTATCTATTTCAATCCATTTCTGTTAACAGCTATATTTATTGATACTCAAAATTTCCATCCTAGACCAGGTTGGCTTTTGGTTTAAATTCAGTAGGCTTTTGTAACTTCCCTACTTTTTGGTATGATAATCTTTCTAGTATGTTAATCTTGTATTTATTTTATACCAAATAACTAGCCATTTCTATAATGAATCTAGTTCCTTTTGGTGTAACATGGTATTCAAACCACTATCTGAGTATTAGAGAGGCTCATTGATACAATCATTGTAATGTAGTGAAACCTGTGAAATACAAGAAAGACCCACAGGTTTTTTGAGAATATTATACTTACAGAGATATTGCAAACATGGACTGAAAGTAGGAGAGAGGAAAAAATAAGATAGCTTTTGGACTCTCAGGATTCTACCGGCAGGAAATAGGCTGATAAAATTACCCAGCTGCTAACATATGCTACCCTTCCTGAGTAGGAAAAGAATAATTATTAGGGCAGAGCTGTGAGTTTGGAGGGTGGAGCTGTCAACCACAAAGGATTATTCCCAGGACTTGAAAATTAAAGGAATTTGCCCAGTTAGATTAAAATAAAAATTGGACCCAATGACTCCCTTTTGCCTTTAATATTTTTCACTTTTTAAATGGGAATATCTGTAACTGTGGTCTAATGCCTGTATCACTATTGTATTTGGGGGGAAGGCAAGTTGTTTCTTGAGTTTCACAGGTTCAAATGGCAAGAAGAATTTTGCTACAAGATGACTCATACCCATCTCCTTACCCATGAGGAGATATTTAATTTTTGAACTGATGATACTTAGATGAGATTTTGGATTTGAGTTGATACTGTAGGTTGAGATTTTTGGTGATCTTGGGATGGGAAGCATATGTTTTGATGTGGGAGGAATGTAAATCTTTGGGGGCTGGAAGACAGACTATAATAGGCTGAACAATGGCCCCTCAAATATAGTCACATCCTAATACACTGAACCTGCAAATATATAATCTTATATAGTAAAAGAAACTTTGCAGATATGATTAAGTTAGAATCTTGAGATGAAATTGTCCTGAATTATGCAGCTGGGTCCACTGTAATTGTAATCCTATCTAATAAAGAGAGAATATGCTAATTGACCCTCACACTGTCGCAAAGATGGTGGTGCCCACAGCCAATAAGGAGGGAATATGCTAATTGAGTGTCACACCCTCAAAGATTGTGGCGCCCACAGCCACAAGATGGCCGGCAGGGGAGGGCAGTTAGGGTTGACCGGGCTGGCAGGGGAGGGCAGTTGGGAGCTACCAGGCTGGCAGGGGAGTAGTGAGGTGGCGATCAGGCTGGCAGGGGAGTGGTTAGGGGGTGATCAAGCTGGTAGGCAAAAGCAGTTAGGGGCAATCAGGCGGGCAGGCAGGCTAGTGGCTGGGAGCCAGCAGTCCCAGATTGTGAGAGGGATATCCCAGATTGGAGAGGGTGCAGGCTGGGTTGAGGGACACCCCCCCCCCCCCCAGTGCACAAATTTTGTGCACTGGGCCTCTAGTGGTCTTTATAAGAGGGAGGCAAGATAATAAGAATTAGTAGTGGATATGATCACAAAAGAGAGAGGTTAGATCAATGCAAAAAAGGAGCCAAAATCTAATTATGCAGGCAGCCTTTAAATGTAGGGAAGGCAAGGAAATAATTCTTCTCCTAGATCCTCTGGAAGGAACCAGCCCTTGCTGACAGCAGCAATAGAAATTTAATACATTGTTGATAATGGTCATTGTTTCTTGGACTTTTCATGGCAAGAGCAGGAAAAGATATTTATTTTTAGAAGATAAAATACAAGGTGTACCCCAAAAATGTATACACACTGTAACAGGTGATGGCTTAATTTTGAAAATGAAATGTATTTTAATAAATACTGCACTTATAATTATTCAGTGTCTGTATACATTTTTTGGAACACCCTTTACATTGTGTTTTTACTACTACCTCCAAGTCAAATTCAGAACTACTGAGAATTTTTTAAATATTTTTTTTATTGACTTTAAAGAGATAGGAAGGGAGAGGGAGACAGAGAGATAGAAACATTGATAAGAGAGAAACATCTATTGGCTGCCTCCCACACAGCCCCTACTGGGGATCAAGCCCACAACCATGTGCCCTGACCAGGAATTGAACTGGTGGCCTCCTGGTGCATGGGTCAACACTCAACCACTGAGCCACACCAACCAGGCAAAACTAATGATTATTTACTTAACCTCATTAAATTTATGTCAGTATTATTTTCTCCTATGTTGAAAACCTCAGTTCTCAGTAACAAAAAGATATAAAAATATTCATTTACTCTATCATGGATTACAAATACACCAGTTTTAGAAAGTTAGTACCGTTACTACCAAAAATGATTTATTCTTAGGTTATTTCCCACTGAGAGTATAAAATGAAATTACTGCATCTTAAAATCTTTTAGAATAGATCTTCTCTGCATGATGATGCCACCAACTGGAGATGGAGTTAGTTTCATTTGTTCCATTTTTAGACTTTGAATGATTTCTTTTTGATTGAATTTTATTTTATAATACATAAAATACTTCTACGTTTCCAACATTAATCTACAAATCAAAGAAGTTTGGCTCCCATTCCTGTTTTTTCCTACTGTTCTCTTTCTCTTTTATAAGTACATCACTTTTTAATCACTAGACAAATGTTATTGATTTATTTTTAAAAATAGTTCAGAGAACACTTGTTCTTCACTATGTACTAGTAATATAAATAAAAATGTATGATGATGGACATTTAAAGCATGTTAAAAAGAAACAGAAAAATTTACAAAATGCCCAGGACTCACTATCAACCTTACAATTGTCAGCTAATGGCTCCTATCTTTGCATGTCTGCCTCTCACTCATTTTTCCTCTTCTTGCATTATTTTGAAGAAAAATCCCAAATATTAAATCATTTTATCCATAAATAGTATCTCTAAATGATAGGAATTTCAAAAAACAAAAACAACTATTATATAAAGAGTTTAAACTTGAAGGTAAATCATTTATTTTTATAGTACTCATTTTCTTTCCTAATTTTTGTATTAGATTCTAAATAAGGTCCACTTAGCAAATTTTCTTTATTTAACATTTTTTTAAATTTACAGATTCCCATTTTATGTCTCCTTTCTTTTTCTTTCTTTCTTTCTTTCTCCATTCCTTCCTTCCTTCTACCTTTCTTCTACTTTTTTCTCCTATAGTTGATAAAGCTATAGTGGTTGTGTAGGTTTTCTCATAGTTGGCATTTTACAGATTGCATCCCTGTAATGCCATTTAACATATTTTTTTGGGGTGATGCATATCCTATAAATTAATATTTGGATATAGGGGCTTGATGAGCCTTCTTCAAAGGTGGTATTTTATTCTTCAATCAAGAGGTACATATTACATACTTCTTTCTCTGCATCTGATAATTGGTTCCTTCATCCATGAAGTCATTAGAGGTTACAAATTTCTGATGTTCTCTCATGACTTTCTTCATTTTTATCTGTAATTTTTCCATAAAGTGAATCAAACTTTTCATCTACTATTTGAGTCACAGTGATATTATTCATATAGAAAGGCAGGATAAATATCTGATTTTTTTTCCCCTTTTATTTAGAAGTTTTCAAATCTAATGAGGTGGTCCCCTGGTGTTAGGGTTCTCCAGAGAAACAGAACCAATGGAGTGTGTATGTATAAGAGATTTATTTTAAGGAATTGGCTCATGTGATTATGGAGGCTGTGTCTCAAGCTCTGCAAATAGTTAGCTAGAGAGCCAAGAGAGCCAGTGGTGTAGTTCCAGACTGAGTCCGAAGGCATGAGAACCAGGAGACCTGGTGGTGTAAGTTCAGGTCCAAGGGCAGAAGATGGATGTCCCAGGTCAACAGTCAGGCAGGTGAATTTCATTCTTATTCATGGGATGGTCAGTTATTTGTTCTATATAGACCTTCAACTGATTGGATGAGGGCCACCCACATTAAGAAAGACAATATGCTTTATTCAGTCTACCAATTCGAATGTTAACCTTAACCAAAAACACGCTCCCAGGCACACCCAGAAAAATGTTTGACCCAATATCAGGAGTCTTCATGGCCTGTTCAAGTTGACACATAAAATTAACCCTAGCATTTGGCCTTTTCAAAGAGCAATCATATCCTTTTTCTTTCCCATTCTTTTTTTTCTTTTCAGTTCATGAACCCATGGATTGAAATATATTTGATGTGCTTCTATGGATTTAACCATTTGTATGCTATAAATGACCATAGACGCAAAGAGGCGGACATTTTTTAATTAAATTCAAAATACCGTTGCAGTTAACTGGTTAAATTAATTTCATTATTTATGCTCAAATTGTTCCTTTCTTGGACTCTTTAATTTAGTTCCTAAAACATTTTAATACAATTATAGTAGTTTTTATGGTTTTCTTCCTTTGGTTGTGATATTCACGCTTACCATGTACATTTCTTGCCCTAAACTTGAATCATCATTTTTCTGAAAAACCTTGCTTCTTTTTAGAGTAAAATGCTATTTCAAGGCCATGATCTGGATGCTAGTGATGCACATTACTTACTCTTGAGTTGATGATGATTATTATTGAGTTGATTATTATTTAAAATTTTTTTCCATAGGTGAAGCTGGAAATATGTAAATATTCTTATTATTCTAATTCAGAACCACAGAATATACTTTTGTTTTTTTGTTTTTTACTAAACTGTTTTACATTACATTTGATTGCTCTCTTTCCCACTATGAGAATCACAGTTGCCAATAACAGTGGGCCTGATGGAATATTGGCTACTTGTTTGATTTCTCATTACATATACAACAGTATCAGTAGAATACTTATACTGGCACCAATAATATGATTATTAAAACAGCTTAAGTTTTTTTGCAGTTCTTTTATCCTTAGGATTTATTCAGTAGTTATATGTAGTAAATTACTGTTATAAAGTCACTTGAAGCAGTATCTCTATGTGCGGTAAAGCCCCGAGCCAGATATACAAATACACATATTTCATCTGATTTTATTTTTAAAAATACTTAATAGAAGTCTGACATGATGAACTACCATATTATGTAGCAATTCCATGTATATATCAAAAGGAAAAGAAATTCCTATTCCAAAGAGAAACCTGCACGCCAATGTTCACTGCAACATTATCTACAATTATCTACATGGGAACAACCTAAGTGTCCATTAATAGATGAATGGATAAAGAAGAGGTGGAACATATATACAATGTAATATTGTTCAGTTATAAAAAAGGAAATCCTGCCATTTGTGATAACATGGATGGACCTCCAGGCATTACGCTAAGCAAAATAAGTCAGAGAAAAACAAATACTGTATGATCATAGTTATATGTGGAATTTTATAATATTAAACTCATAGCAACAGAGTACAAACTGGTAGTTATCAGACGTAGGGGTAGTAGGTGGGGAAATTGAGTGAAAATGGTCAAAAGTTATGAACTTTTAGTTATAAGATAAATATGTTCTGGATGTAATGTACAGTATGTTTATTATAGTTAATTATATAGTACTAGAGGCTCAGTGCACGAAATTTGTGCACTGGGGGTGGGGGCTGTCCCTCAGCCCAGCCTGCACCTTCTCCAATCTGGGACCCCTCAGGGGATGTCCGACAGCTGGTTTAGGCCCGATCCAACAGGATCGGGCCTAAACCAGCAGTTGGATATCCCTCTCACAATCCGGGACTGCTGGCTCCCAACCTGCCTGCCTGCCTGATTGCCCCTAACCGCTTTTGCCTACCTGCCTGATCACTCCCCTGCCAGCCTGATTGACGCCTAACTGCTCCCCTGCCAGTCCGGTTGCCCTCCACTGCCCTCCCCTGCCAGCTCAGTCACCCCCAACTGTCCTCCCCTGCCAGCCTGGTCACCCCTAACTGCCCTCCCCTGCCTGGTTAGTCACCCCCAACTGTCTTCCCTTGCCAGCCTGGTCCCCCCCAACTGCCTTCCCCTGTCAGCCCGGTCATCCCTAACTACCCTCCCCTGCCAGCCTGGTCACCACTAACTGCCCTCCCCTGCAGACCTGGTCCTCCCCAACTGTCCTCCCCTGCTGGCCTGATTGCCCACAATTGCCCTCCCCTACCAGCCATCTTGTGGCTGTGGGCACTGCCATCTTTGAGGATGTGGCAGTCAATTAGCATATTCCCTCCTTATTGGCTGTGGGTGCCGCCATCTTTGAGGGCGGGGCAGTCAATTAGCATATTCCCTCTTTATTTGATAGGATGGTATATTTGAAACATATTAAGAAAGTAGATCTTAAAAGTTTTCATCATTAGAAAAAACTTTATAAATATATAAGGTGATGGATGTTAGCTAAATTTATTGTGGTAATTATTTTCTAATATATACATATATGAAATCATTACATTGCGGATCTTTGTACAATGTTACATATAAATTATATCATAATAAAACTGAAAAATATTAGATTTTATTTTAGCACACTTTTAGATATACAGAATAATTTAGCAGATAGTACAGGGTTGCATATATCAAACCCCTCCCTCCCCCACCTTCCTATGTTAAGATCTTGAATTACTGTGGTGCATTATAATTAAACCAATTTTTATATATTATTATTGACTATAGTCCATCATTTACATTAAGGTTCACTCTTTGTGTTGTACAGTTTTCCGAGTTTTGACAAATGCATAGTAACACGTATTCACCATTAAAATTTCATATAGAATAGTTTTATGACCTTAAAAATCTCCTGTGCTCTACATTTTATCCCCTCCCTCTCTCTCCTAAACCATGGAAAACACTAATTTTTTACTATCTCTAGAGTTTTACTTTTTCTAAAATGCCATATTGTTGGAATCACATAGTATATAACCTTTTTCAGACTGGCTTCTTTGACTTAGCAATACACATTTAGGTTCCTCCACCTCTTTTCAGGACTTGATAGCTCATTTATTTTTTTTTATTACAAAATAATATTCTATTGGATATATCATCACAGTTTGTTTATCCAGTTCACCTACTGATGAAAATATTGCTTGCTCTCAGTTTATGGCAATTGTGAATAAAGCTACCATAAACATTTGTGTGCAAAATTGTGGGTTGATACAAGTTTTAAACTTACTTGTGTAAATACGTAACAGGGCAATTTCTGGAATGTATGGTAAAACTTTAATTAATTTATGTGAAAGGTGTAAGCATTATATTCAGATTCACCTTTTTGCATATGAATATCCAATTATTCTAGCACCATTTGTTGAAAAGAGTACCCTTTCTCATTGAATGATATTTGCTTCTTTGTCAAAGATCAACTGGACTACATTTTTGTGGGCCTAGCTTTTATCTTAAACCCTCCATCCTGTTCCCTCCATTCCCTCATAGTTAACTACTTTAAAAATTGCATATCCACCCACTTTCTTAAATAAGAAATAGATAATAGAACAGTCTTAGTTCAGGCTGATATAACAAGATACCGTAGACTGGGTGGCTTAAGCAACAGAAAAATTTCCCCTCCCAGTTCTGGAGGCTAGATGTCCAAGATCAAGGTTATCAGCTTATTTGGTTCCACTTATGGCCTCACATGGTGGAGATAAATAGGGGAAGCAGCTCTCTCCCATCTGTTCTTAAAAGGGCACTAATTCCACCATGAAGACTTCACCCTTATGACTTAATTACATCCCAAAGGCTCCATCTTCAAATGTTGGGGGTTAGAGTTTCAGTATCTGAATTTTGGGGGACACAAACACTTAGTCCATAGTACATAGTACATACTTTTGCCAAATTGCATTGGTTAGTAACACAGTTTAATAGCAGGGTAACTAGTGGCTTCACTTTTCTTTTTCTGACTTTAGTAGGGCAGCCTCTAGAGTTTCCCTATTAAGTAAGATACCTGCATTTGGATAGATATATAGGTAGGTAGATAGGTAGATAAAATCATGTTAAGAACATCTCCAACAATTCCTATTTTATTGAGTGTTTTAAAAATAAATAGATATTGAATTTGTCAAGTGCCTTTCCTGTGTCTATGGGCATAATATTATTTTTCTCCTTTACGTGGTTATAATAACAAATCATATGAATGGTTTCCCAATGTTGAAACACATGTATTCTTTGAATTAACTCTACTTAGTCATAATAATGATGCTTTAGTGTTGTTGGCTTTTGTTTCCTAAAGCATATATCATTTATATAAAAATTCTGCATTATTTATGAGGTGTGTGTGTGTGTGTGTGTGTGTGTATGTGTGTGTGTGTGTGTGTGTGTGTGTTTTATGGTGCAAACTTTATCAGGTTTTGGTATCATGTTCTAATTTTTTCATAAAAGTAGAGTTGGTAGAATTCTCCTGTGAAATCTTCTGGGCCTAGTGCTTTTGTGTGGGGTTGGGGCGGGGGGTCTTTTAAACTATTGAAATGATCTATTTAGACTCTTCATCTCCACTGGAGTTATTTTTCATAAGTTGTAGTATTCTAAAATACCATTCATTTTATATTGATTTCTTGAACATCTGTATATTCCCTCCAAAAGATATTCTCTCATGCATTGTTTCCTCTCTTGTTAATTTTTCTAGAATTTTAGTTCCAGTCTGTTTTAGTTGTATTTTATTTATGTTATTCTTATGTTTTTAGATGACAACACATTATAAAAAGTGGTCTGACTACATTTATTTCCTAATATCTTCATCTATCCTCCTGGATCTAGCTCAATTCTTGTTTGAGTACTTTCCCTAAAGAGGAGTTTCAAGGTTAAACTTTGTCTGTCAAACTTTGTGAGGTCTGATAAAACCAAGGCTATTTCTTCAGTCAGATTTAAATGACATATTGGACATGTAAAATTTTGCAATCACTCTTTTTCTTTCTACAGCTTAGAAATAATACTATGTCTCTTGCTTTGTTCTTTTCAGTGTAATTCTTTATTTTTACTACATCTGCTCTTTCCTTGGAAGTGTTTAGAATATTCTTTTATGGGTGTTATTACATTTTACTACAATATGGCCAGGTGTAAGGCTTTATCTATTATTTTGTGCTCGATGAAAACTACTTTCAATCTTTCATCTTTCTTTAAATTGAGCACATTTATTTTCCTCATTTTATCAAATATTTATTCATCTACATTTAAAAATATTCATCTCGTATTTTTATTAGTCTTATGCTTTTGTCTATTCTTCTAATCTCCACAGGTCTTATTTTCTTCATAAGTCTCATCATTTTCTTCTGCTGCCTTTTGGGAAGGTTTCTCAATGTGATATTTCCACTCACTAATTTGTTATACAAACTGGTGTTCTTTATTCACCTACTATACTTTTCACATTTTAGCTTGCTCTTTTTCTTTCTTCTTGGTACTACTTTAACACTACTAATATCCTCCATTCTCTGCTTGAGAATATTCATTATGTTTATTTAGATGATCTGTTCCAACAGTTTTTCATCATACAGTTATTTTTGTTCTGTTTATTATTTTTATTTTATAGCTTGCATCTCTCAGCTGTCTGTGAAGTAATGCTTCCTTAGGGATATCAACCATGCAGGGGCTTTTAAACTTTTTGACCTTATTCTACAGTAAGAAATACATTTTACCTCATGACTCATTTGAAATATATTTATAAAATGAGAATCATAAATATACTTTATGCATATTACAAAATAATATTTATTTTATGATGAGCAATGCATTCTGGTATTTCATGCTCAATTTGATTTTATAAAAAGAAAAACCTAGTAAATGCCAAATCATCATGGCTCAGTGGTTGAGTGTCAACCTATGAACCAGGAGGTCACAGTTCGATTCCTGGTCAGGGCACATGCGAGGTTGCGGGTTTGATCCCCAGTAGGAAGTGTGCAGGAGGCAGCCAATCAGTGATTCTCTCTCATCATTGATATTTCTATCTATCTCTCCCTCTCTCTTCCTCTCTGAAATCAATAAAAATATATTTTAAAAAAACATAAGAAATCATTCACTATATTGATTTAATAATCCAATAATGGATCAAAACCCACAGTTTGAAAACTCTATGTATATGAAGAAAGTACTTAAAGTCAGGCAATGGTTAAGAGGGAAGGATTAGAGGAATAAGCCATAGAGCCCTAGGTGCCACAAAACCCTTCAGATTCACCTAGTTTGCTCCCCTCTATGGGCAATAACTCTGTTTTGGCATTCACTTCCAATTGAGTGCCATGATGAGATAGCGATCTCTTTTGGTTATAAATTTTCAGTCCTGGGCATTTGGTGGGGAAGAGGTTGGAGCAATGCATATCCAAGGGTAACTTGGTCAACTTACACATACATCAACTCCTCGCCCCCAAAAGACTGCTCTAAGAATATCCACACCCAGCCCTGGCTGTTGTGGCTCAGTTGGTTGGGCATCATCCCATGCACCAAAAGGTTGCTGGTACAATTCCTGGTCAAGGGCACATACCCAGGTTGTGGGCTTGATCCCCAGTAGGAGGTGCAGGAGGCAGCAACTGATGTTTGTCCCTCTCCCATTCTCTCTGTCTCTAAAAATCAATAAAAATATTTTTTAAGATATCCACACCCATAGGCCTTATCATTACTGCTGATTTCTGAAGCAAATGAGCAGGGGATGTTTATTCCTAGGCAATGAGGAGTGAGACAAGAGCAGAACCTGACAGATCTGCCCCAACCTATACTTCACTGCTGCTTTCAGGCTGCCTTGGTCCAAAGGGCATTCTTGACTCCTCCCAGACCGATTCCCCACAGCCTTCAGTGTCCCTGGGATTTCTCACAGTTTTTATGTTATTTTCTCAGATCAATAATTCTTTCCCTTCCAGTGTCTCCAGAGTGGATTATGTGTGGAAAAACCAAGCAGCCCTCTGTTAGGCCTTTTCAGATTACTTCAAAATATACAGACTTCCAAAGTTATACTCTTTCATGGCAAAGGCCTCAGTGATCAATCTGAGATGGGTCTATCTCAGAATAGAAATCAGGGTGATTGAAAGAAAATATATAGTTTCACTTTTTCCCAAGACAGCCTTTGCACTTGCTATCTCCTGTGTTGCCCGGGTGGCATTTATTCTGGCAAGTTCCAGGATAGGCTTCAATGATGCAGTGCAGCAGGGTTTGCACAATGAAAGCCAAACGGGAATTCAGTCACAAAGCACTGGGAGTGCAGTCGATCAGAATAGCCCAGGGAAAAAAGTCTTTGCATCTGTCTGAACCATGTGGCTCATTAAAAATAATTTAGGTCACTGCCTTTTTGGGGGTACATCATGGCCCATTTGTGAGGATAAGTATACACTGGGGCTCTCCAACACCCAGATGAGGTGGGCCTCTAACTCCGGAATACGATATGAAGCTTCAAAAATTACCACTCTCTCCAGAAGTACTCCACATCTGGAATGAGAAGCACCTTCGTATAACATTGTGAGTATTCAATAAATCATCTTTTGAGTGAGTGGATGATGAGTGTGACATAAGAAAGCTAAATTTGGTGTAAATTCAGAGCATAAAATTCTGTGAGTGTAGTGCAGGAGAGAATACTGGGAACCTAAAATAACTTAGTTTGTGAGTTGAGTGTGTATGTGTCTCTGTGTGTATGTGCATTCACACACATGTGTGTACATATGAGATAACTAAAATGTGCTTTTCATGCAGCAGGGCCTCTGTCAGTAGTTGTCAAACAGGAAGACATTTAAAATTTTTTAAAATTAAAGTTATTGGGGTGACATTGGTTAATAAGATTATGTAAATGTCAAGTGTACAGTTCTATGATGCATCATCTATATATTGCATTGTATGTTCACCACTCAAGTTCAAGTCTCCTTCCATATATTTGACTCCCTTTACCCTTTTTTACCTCCCTTATCCCTTTTCCCTTATGGTAAGCACCATACTACTAGTAATATCTGTGTGTATTTTTCTATTTTCTTTGTTCATTTGTTGCTGTTTTATATCCCCCATATGAGTGAAATCATATGGTTCTTGTCTTTTCCATCTGACTTATTTAGCTTAGGATAATATTCTCAAGGTCTATCCATGTTGTTGCAAGTGGAAGTATTTCATCCTTTCTTATGACTGAGTAGTATTCCATAGTATTTATGTACCGTATCTTCTTTATCCAGTCATTCATTGAAGGACACTTAAGTTGTTTCCATGTCTTGGCCACTGTGAATAATGCTGCAATGAACATAGGAGTGCATATGTCTTTATAAATAAAGATTTTCAATTTGGGGGAATACATACCCAGAAGAGGGATTGCTGGGTCATATGGTAGCTCTAGTCTTAATTTTTTGAGGAACTTCCATACTGATTTCCATGGTGCAATTTATATTCCCACAACCTTTCCAACACTTGTTATTTTTTGTCTGGTTGATAATAGGCATTCTAACAGGTGTGAGGTGGTATCTCATTGGAGTTTTGATTTGCATTTCACTTAGAGCTAATTTTAATGATAAAACTGTAACACAATTTTTGCCTAGGTTGATCTAGCATTCTGCCTGGATTTCGGGGACTCCAGTTAACAAATGAATAACTCAACTCAAATCAAAGCATAATTTAATAAAATGTTTGCCACTATATTATTTGTGGAATGCTTTAAAAAAGACTTCTATGGTGCATTAGTTTTTTATAGCTTATGTAATAACTTACCTCAAACTTATTGGTTTAAAACAACACAAATTTATTGTTTAACAGTTCTGGAGGTCAGAAATCCGATGCAATCCACTGGGCTGCAATCAAGGTGTGAGCAGGGCTGAGTTCCTTCTGGAGGCCAGAAAGGACTTTCCTTTCTTTTATCAGCGTTTAGAGTCTGCCAACATTCTTTGACTCTCTATCCTCTTCCATCTTTAAAACCAGCAATTTCCAGTGGGCTCATTTTCATGCATCACCACACATACACCTACCACCTGTTTTCACTTACAAGGACCCTTGTGATTACCTGGGCCTACCTGGATAATTCAGGATAATTGCCCCCATCTTAAAGCCAGCTGAATAGCAACTTTAATTACATCTGCAATTTTAATTCCCTTTGCCATGCAATGTAACATATTCGCAGACTTGGGGAATTAGGATGTGGACATCTTGTAGGAGAGGCATTATTCTGGGTCCCATCCATAGCCATACTCCCTCCCAGAGAGTCTTAGAAATTATAGTGCACATTAGGATAAAGAACCATAAACACCTCTGACTAATGTGATTTTTCTAACTGTACCCTACACGAGGGTACCCAGGGGGGGAGGGGCAAGTAAAAAGAGAAAGTCCTGGCTGAGCACCATCAGATGACCTCTACTAGATATTAAAATATGTACAAAGGTGCAATAATTAAGAGTATGTTACTATAGAATAATGGGGCATAATAGAAAGCCTGAAAATAGATCCATGTATTTTTAAAAATTTAACATAGTAAGTTTCCAATTTTCATGTGACACATTTTTCTGTACTTTGTGCACTAACCTCCCTAAGTCAGCCAGATTTGGGTTTTTATATATAGGCTAATGAGCAACTTTTTTGCTCTAGAGCACCTCTGGCTCAGTATAATTTTGGAAACATGGTCTCACCATGACAGATATACACTATAGTTCTGAATTTGAAATGGAAGCACCAGTATTGCCTATCAATTTATCATTGAGTAAAATACATATTTTCTAGATAAGTCCTCTGAAAGAAAAAAGAAAGGGACAATGGTAAACTCAGTTGAGTTCCATCAGCACCCAGAATGGGTCTTGAAATATTTTCCACCTAAAGAAACCAAGGTTTTTAGGAAAATGACTGAATTTTGGATCTGATTTAGAAAATGTATACGGAAAACTTTAGTATGTTGTTCTAATTGGCTAACCATTTTGGAAAACAGTCAAATTTTATCCTTAATTTATACCTAACTTAAATCTATATGGATTAAATATTCAAATATTAAAAATAAAATCATAAAAGTAATTATAATAGAAAATATTAATGAATGCTTATAACCTCTGTTGAGGAACAACTTGCCAATGTGATACTAAGACAGAAACTACATAAAAAGTTACACCAACATATAACAAAAGACTTCCTTTCCTCCAGTTAATGACCAATATTTAAAATACTTTATTTACTAGTAAATATTTAAAACTCAAATATTTAAAATACACTGTTATAAGTTAATATTCTTAATATAGTAAGAGCATATATAAATAGATAAAAGATTATTTTTTCTGAGAGAAAGATGGACTAGACACATGAATAAAAGATGCACAGGTAAAGAAATACAAATCACCAACATACACATGAAAAAAATTCACACAGACTTACTGGTAATAAAATAAATGTAAATTAATACAAAGATGAGATGACACTTTCTCATCTATCAAATTTGCAAAGATAAAGGGCTTGATTGGCAGGTGTGTGGTTTTGGCACTCTAGTACCGCATACTGCTGGGAGAAACAGAAGTTGGCACAACCTCTCTCAAAGCAGTTTGGCTATAGTGAGACCCTTAATCTCTCTATATAAAACCCTAATATGCAAATAGACAGAACGGCTGAACAACTAGACAACTGAACAACCGGTTGCTATGATGTGTGCTGACCACCAGGGGGTGTGTGCGGAACATGGCGGGCATCGGCAGCAGGCGTTAGAGCACTGAACGTGGTGGGCATTGGCCGCAGTGAGATGGTAGAGCAGGTGAGCTGGGACATCAGACAAAGGCAGGGTGCTGGCTGTTGTCATCAGGGTGAACCTCTGGTGGTTACTGAAAATTCTTTGCTCCCACGTGCTGCAGTCCCGCCCAGAGCTTGCACCCGCTGCTGGCACTGGAGCCGCTGCTCACACCCACTGCCAGTGCCCAGCGCCAGTCCTGATTGCTTGGTGCTGTCAGTGAGTGTGAGGGGCAGCTGCCAGCTCTGATTGCCCCTAAGGGCTTCTCCAACTCCCTCTGCTCCTGAGGGGCAATTGGGGTTGGCAGCCGCCTCTCACACCTGCTGTTGGTGACAGCCCCACTTGCAGCTGCTGCTGGAACTGGCCTCAATAGCTTTGCACCATCAGTGGGTGTGAGTGGGGCTAGTGCTGTCAGTGTGTGGGAGAGGCAGCGGTGGGAGTGGGGCTTCTGGCAGACAGGGGACTGGGGGCCACGGTGGGAGGAGCTGGGTGGGGGCACGGAGGATGGGCCAAGATCTGCCCCTGTGCCCACCACAGCCTCATGGCCCACAGTTCCTATTAAGGTGCACAAATTCGTGCACTGGGCCCCTAGTATTTGTATAACCTTTAATGTAAAAATGTTTTCCTCTAGAAATTTATTTTAAGAAATAACAAAATAAGTACGGAAACACTAACATAAATGTTTATGCAGCATTGTTTATAATACCAAAAAAGCTGTAAGCAATCTGAAATCCAAGGATGGGGAACTTACTCAACTCCTTGGTAGATACATACAGATGCCAAAGAGTGTTTTATTAACACAGGAAGATGGTGATAGCTACTGTAAAGTGGGAAAAGAATGGTTCAGAGCAATTTATATTCTGTCATCCCATTTTATTCCTTAACATATATATTTAATCTATCTGCATTTTGTATGATATATATATATATATATATATATATATACCTTCTGTAATAAATTAATAAATTTTAAAAAATATGTTTTGTTTCCTGTTTATATCTGAAGAGTGTCTGATAAGAACCTATGGTGTAAAATGTGACAATAGGAAAGATCATTCAAGCATTGTAATGACTGTTCTTGTTGAGATAAAGAGACTGCTGGATGAACCACAGCTCCAGAAACGGAGCCCAGTGTGGGCAGGAAATTTGCACAATATAAGCTGACATCTGATTTTAACATATCACAAAGAGAAAAGAAATGTAACACCTTTTGGGTGGGTAGATTTTTAAGTCCAGAACACACACACACACACACACACACACACACACTCATACACACATAACCAGAGCAAAACAATTGCCTGTCAGGATAGTTTGGGGCAGATGAGGAGGAAAGACTAATGCCTTCATGCTGATAAACACTAGCAACCAATCACTAAGGGAATTGTAACTCAGTGGTACAACAGGTATCAAGTGCAGGTTGAAATGATCTATTGGCTTAAATAAAACATCCTAGAGAAATTAATTTTACCCATTTCTATTTATCTTTTTAAAAGATGAAGATAGTAGAAAATTTAAGATTAAATCTGTGGCATGCATTATATTTCTGTTGGTCAATGCTAGTGTACACTGTAATAAAAGTCTGATTATGTCATACTGCTGCTCACAATCTTTCAATAATTTTCTGTTACTCTAAGGATAAAGACCAAAATCCTTAACATGCCCTTAATGTCCCTAAGGAATCTTATCCCTGCCTGCCTCCCCATTTCTGCTGCCTCCCAATCTTCCCCTTGATTTCTGAGTACCAGCCAGTTGCCTTTTTCAAGTCCTTCAAGATAGGATTTTCCTAACCACAGATTGAGGCTTAATAGTATGCCATGAAAACAGCATTAAAAATAAATAGAATAGAGTAGAAAAGAAAAGAAAGTACATCACAAGACAAAGGGTAAATATTATTTTCATGTAAACACTTTATTTTGTGTTGTTTACTGGGTTATGCTGTAAAATACATTGCTTACTGAAGTAAACATGTTGGAGAAGCAATGCTCTAACCCAGGGTTTCTCAACTTTGGCACTATTGACATTTTGAGTGGATAATTCTGTGGAAAGCTGCCCTGTTCTTTACAGGATGTTTAACAGACTCTGTGGCCTCTATCCACTAGATGCCAATAGCACATTCCTCCTCCATAATGTCAACTCAAAATAACTCCAGACCTCACCAAGTGCCCAGTTGAGAACTGTTGCTCTAAGTCTAACCCATCATGTTTGATCTCAGAACAAAGCTTTCCCCCTTATGGAAAAGCACTTTCACCTGTTATCTTCTGGTAACTCAGCTCAATGCCCTCACTTTGGGAAAGTCTTTCCTGAGGCCTCTAGGTAGGTCTCATCTTTCTATTACATGTTCTCATAAAATCATGTGCTATATTTCAAGCCCTTATCAATTTATAATTTCCCGTTTACTTCTGTGATTACTTGATTGCTATCCGCCTCATCATAGGCTGTTAGTTCTATGAAGCCAGGGATTGTGTCTGATTTTGCCTACAATACTAAATATTCAATGTCTACTATGTATTGGCTCCATACTAGATGCTAGGTGTTTATGTGGTAGCCAAAAAAGCAAATTTCCTGTCCTTGAATGATCTACAGTCTTGTTGAGGAGACAGAACCAGACCAATATTTAAGTACAAAATTCAAAATGGAAATGATGGTAAAATAAAGATGGGTTTTGAGTTGGGAAGATCAATCTAGATAGAGTTGCCAGGAGAAGGAAGCACTAAGGGTGGGACCGCAAAATAAAATGTGAAGTATTAGAAGGATACCACCACATGAAAGCAGGGAAGGAACATTCCACGAACAAGTATCATCTTACTTAACGGCCTTACAATGTGTTTCTGGCAGGGTTTTACATGGTCACCTGTGCTGAAGAAACTGCATCAGAAGACATTAAAAGAAAATAAGGGGAAGCCCCTTAGGAAGTCATTCCATCCAAATAGATCATTGGTGGCTTGGACTACGGGTTGTTGTAGTGGAAATTGAAAGAAGTGTATGAAATATAAGTATTTACTAAATATCTAGTATGTCAAAAGTCAGATTTGACAGACTAGGTCCTTAGTATATATTTGTTGATTGACTATGTATTGTATAAATTCAACATTTAATAACATAGTTAGATCAAAGCTTTAAGAAATTAGGACAATGTTGGAGTAAGTTTTGAACCACTGACTTTTATTTTTGGTGCCATATCTGCCTGCTAAAGTTCAGCTCGAATTCCATATTGCCTCAGAATAATTGCCCTATACTCTCAGACAAATTAATCTCTGTTTCCACGGCTATATTCTCATAGCAAATGCATTCTATCTCCATTGTAGCATTTATCATTGTCTACCTTAGATAAGATATTTATGTGTTCATCTTCCCAACTATGCCACGGGTGCAGTGAAGTCTGATAACTTTTAACATCTGAACTCTGATACAATAGACTGCACATAGGAGCATTAAATAATGTTGGTTGAATGGAATGAACCCTATGAAAAATTACTTGGGAAAAAGTCAGTCTTTGAAAATTTTGCTTTGATGACTCCTTCAGTCAGAATAATTTCCCAGTGGACAGGAAATTATTTCTACCTCTTATTTCAAGTTAAAGATTGCTTTGAAAAAGCAGTGTTTTAAAACATGTCTTAATCCCAGACATACCAAAGGCAGGTCTATTACAAACAGGTTTTGATGATTCATTTTGCCATGAGAGCTAAGGAAATATATATTTTCAATACTCAATGATGATTAGCTAGGCATGGAATTGCTGGGTCATAGGGTAAGGTATGTTTAACTCTATAAGAGTTTAAACAACCTAATCTTTTCCCAAGCATAGTTACTATTTTATGTTCTCATCAGCCATGTATGAAAGTGCCTGTTTCTCTACATCTCTGTTAACTTTGCTATGCCAGTCATTTTAATTTCAGCCACTTTACTGATTATAGAATGGTATCTCATTGAGGTTTTAATTTGAAGTTTCCTGATGACTAATGATGTTGAACACTGTCATAACATTATTAGCCATTCATTTATCTTTTCTCTTTGAAGTGTCTGAGTCTTTCACTGAAATAAAAATTATTTTCCAGATTTGAGATATAATTGATGTATACTATTGTGCAAGTCTAAGCTATACAACATGATGATTTGATACACATATGTTCATCCATCAGAGGTTGTTTCCATATCTTGGCTATCATGAATGATGCTGCAGTGAACATGGGGATGCAGATATCTCTTCAAGATAGTGATTTTAGCCCTAACCAGTTTGGCTCAGTGGATAGAACGTCAGCCTGCGGACTGAAGGGTCCCAAGTTTGATTCTGGTCAAGGGCACGTGATTCTGGTCAAGGGCACGTACCTTGGTTTGTGGGCACATCCCCAGTAGGAGGTGTGCAGGAGGCAGCTGATCGATGTTTCTAACTCTCTATCCCTCTCCCTTCCTCTCTGTAAAAAATCAATAAAAATATATTTTTAAAAAGATAGTGATTTTATTTCTTTCATATGTAAACCCAGAAGTGGGATTGCTGAATCACATGGTAGTTCTATTTTTATTTATTTTTTGGCAAAATTCCATTCTGTTTTTCTAGTAGCTGTACCAAGTTACCATCCCACCAATAGTACAGCAGGGTTGCCTTTTCTATACATTCCTCACCAGCACTTATCTTTTTTGAGAATAGCCATTTAACAAGTGTAAAGGGATATCTCACTGTGGTTTTGATTTGCATTTCCCTGATATTTAGCAATGTTGAGCAGGTTTTCATATATTTTTTATTTTTTTAATCCTCACCCAAGGATATTTTTTCCTTGATATTTTTAGGGAGAGTGGAAGGGAGGGAAAGAAGGGGGGGGGGGGAGAGAGAGAGAGAAAGAGAAAGAGAGAGAGAGAGAGAGAGAGAGAGAGAGAGAGAGAGAAACATCAATGTGAGAGAGACACATCAATTGGTTGCCTCCTGAACATAAGACCTGAAACCATAAGACACCTAGAAGAATGCATAGGGGAAAAGCTCCTTGACAGGGTTCTTGTACAGCTACTATAAAAACAGTACAGTGTTTGACCCCTGATCGGGCAGAGGATTAAACCTGCAACCCAGGTATGTGACCTTGACTGGGAATTGAACCTGTGAATCTTGGGTTGGTGGGTCGATGCTCTAACCACTGAGCTGAGGACATGTTTTCATGAATTTTTTGGCCACATATATACTTTCTTTGGAAATATGTTTATTCAGGTTCTTCTTTCATTTTATAACCAGATTATTTGGTTTTTTTTTGCTAATGAGTTATATGAGCTCCCTATATATTTTGGATATTAACCCTTTTTCACATATATGATTTGTATATATTTTCTCCCATTCTGTAGGTCGCCTTTTTTCTTTTATTGATGGTTTACTTTGCTGTACAGAAGCTTTTTAGTTTGATGTAGTCCCACTTGTTTATTTTTGCTTTTGTTGCTTTTGGTCTGATTTCACATCTATGAAATCATTGCCAAGAACAATGTCAAGGACTTTTCCCCTATGTGTTCTTCTAGGTGTTTTATGGCTTCAGGTCTTATGTTTAAGTCCTTAATCCATTTAGAGTTCATTTTTGTGAGTGGTGTATGACAGAGGTCCAATTTCATTATTTTCCATTGGATATCCTTTGTTGATTTTTTAAAAAAATTATATTGTATGCCTTTTTATTATTACAGACATATGTATTTTCCAGGTATATGTACTATAACTACTTTTCCCCAGAATGTGGTTTACCTATTTATTTTTAAAAATAATATTTTTATTTTTCAATTACAGTTGACATACAATATTATATTAGTTTCAGGTATACAACTTAGTGATTAGACATTTATATAACTTACAAACTGATCACCCCAATAAGTATAGTATCGATATGATACCATACATAGTTATTACAATATTATTGACTATATTCTCTATGCTGTATTTTACATCCTTATGACTGTTCTTATAACTGGCAATTTGTACATTTTAATCCCTGCTCCCTTTTCAACTATGTCCCCAACCTTCTTTTAATCTGGCAGCTATCAAAATGTTCTCTGTATCCTTGAGTTTGTTTCTGGTGTCTTTGTTCATTTATTTTATTTTTTAGATTCCACATATAAGTGAAATCGAATGGTAATTTGTCTTTCTCTGTCTGACTGACTTCACATCTCTTCCTGACATTAGAATCCTGGGCTGGGGAGCCCAGTGTAGGTCTGGGACCCCTTCATCCTCAGAGTGAATCTGCTGATTCCCAACCACCACATTGGGTTGTGGAACCAGCCTATTTGGCATCTCTGACCTTCCTACCAGTCTCGCCATGACTTTTTCTGTACATCCTTAGTTATAGGGCTTCTGTTCAGCTAGTTTTCAGGCAGTTCACAATGATGGTTTTTCTGTAGTTTAGTTGTAATGTTGATGTGGTCATGGGAGGAGGCAAGCAAAGTGTTTACCTACTCTGACACCGTGACTGAAAGTCTACCTGTTCACTTTCTTAATGGTCGTTTTTAATGAACAGAGGTTTTTCATTTGCTAAAGCTCAATTGCACAAGCTTTTCCTCTTTATGTTTAATGTTTTCTGTGGCCTAATAAATTTTTGTTGACTCCAATTTATAGAGCTATTATTCTGTTTACTTCTAGAAGCTTTATGATTGTAGCTTTTGTGTTTAAGTATATGATGCACATGAAATTATTCTGTATGTGATGTGATGGAGGAATAATTGATTTTTTTCTTTATGGATACCCAGATTTCTCATAATCATTTGCTGAAAAGACTTTTCTTTCCCTATTCAACTGCTGTGGTATTTCTATAAAAGTTTAATTGAACATAAATGAGTGAGTGAGTTTCTGGAATATATATTCTGTTATTTTGATCTATTTGTCTGTGCTTAATTCCATACCACATACACTTGATTACTGCAGTATCATCAGAAATGTTGAAATCAAGTACACACAATTCATTTAACTTTGCTCTTCTTTTAAATATATTTTATTGATTTTTTTACAGAGAGGAAGGGAGAGAGATAGAGAGTTAGAAACATCGATGAGAGAGAAACACCGATCAGCTGCCTCCCGCACATCTCCTACTGGGGAAGTGCCCGCAACCCAGGTACATGCCCTTGACCGGAATCGAACCCGGGACCCTTCAGTCCACAGGCCGACGCTCTATCCACTGAGCCAAACCGGTTTCGGCACTTTGCTCTTCTTTTAAAAAATTGTTTTGGCCATTCTAGGTTTTTTGCATTTCTGTATACATTTTATAATCTGCTTGACAATATCTAAAACAAATTCTGGAAAGGATTTGGAATGAAATTGTGTTGAATCTTTAGATTAACTTGGGGAGAATTAACATCTTAATGATATTGAGTCTTGCAATTCGTGAACGTGAAGTATCTTACCATTTACTTAGATCTGCTTTAATTTTTTCCAAAATGTTATGTAGTTTTCACTGTAGAAGTCTTATATTTTTAAATTTTTGAAAAAGCACTTTTAATACTACTATTCATAAAACTCATCTATTGTCTTTATAAAAGTTATTTCTGTTGAGATGTCCTATCTCTCATTCCTGATATTGATAACTTGTGTCCTCATTTTCTGTCTCTCCTAATCATTCTAACTAGAGGTTATACAATCATTTAATCTTCTTGCAGAATCAACTTTTGCACTTGATTATTATTTGTTTGTTTTTAATTTCACTTATATCTGCAAGTTATTTCTTATTTCTTTTCTTTTACGTACTTTGGGTTTAATTTAAAAAGCCCAATTAAAATTTTTTTCTCCCTTCCTCCACTATTAGAGGAAAAGCTGCTTGAGAGCAGGGGTAATATTTAATGTCTGACATGTGAAATCTCAAATATTTGTTAAATCAATTGTGGGAAGAGGAAAGGGGGGTTTCCAGTTCTCCAGCATGTCACTTGGTTAACAGTTGCATTAATTATTTATTGATGAATAATAAATTATCACAAAGATTCTTGTCTAATGGGGGAGGGGAAAGTATAAGAAAATGATTGAAAATAAAAATCCATTCTAAAATGAGAAGAAATATAAGAATGTAGAAGGAACAGAGATATGGACCAGTCAGAGTGGGTCAAATCTGAGTCCCTAAACTTTGGGCAAAAAACTTCTCTGTGATTCCATTATCTCACCTGAAAATATGGTAACACTACCCCTGAAATTTTGCAGATATGAAAACTTTTGTAACGATGCCTAATATATATTAGGGAGCCAATGAATGCCATTTCTTTGAGTCTCAGAGTCATTTGTAAAATATGCTCTCATAGTAGGGTTGTTGAGTGTGCAGAAAGATATATATATATCTTTGCCTAAGTGACCGGAACACTGGAACAACCAGAATGACCGGTCACTATGACGCACACTGACCACCAGGGGGCAGACACTCAATGCAGGAGCTGCTCCCTAGTGGTCAGTGCACTCTCACAGCCAAACTCCTGAGGCTAGCCAACTTCCCCTGGTCCCTCCCACATCTGGCCAACCTCCCACAGTCCCTCCCCCTGTCCACCAGGCCCCAGCTGGCAGCTTGAATGCCGATCGGTCCTGATTGCCGGCCAGGCCTAGGGATCCCACCTGTGCACGAATTATGTGCACCAGGCCTCTAGTATATAAAAAACATGTTTAGCAGAGGGCATGGTCCATTTCAGATAGAACAAGAATATAAACTCCACTTAGTGTCTGTAAAACCTATAAATCTTGTTATGGTTAAATGATATGGAAAGAAATCTATAGACATCTCTGGGGGGGTTCTAATTTTTGTTTAAAATCTACACTTTGCTTCTTTAATAGATTTCATTTTTTCCTCAAAAGGCCTAGCTTTCAGCCAATGTTTACATCATACAAAGATGAAAAAGAAAGACAAGGTGGGACATACAAAACAGCCTTTGAACCACCATTTTCAACAAAGTAGGTAGGATGAGAACTGGGAATTGGAATTCTCTCTTTGTATCTGAGTGATCACCAAATGGGGAATTAAATAGTTTCACTCTTGCGAATTTTACATATTAAATAAATAAATGGTTCTCTAATATAATATTTATAAATGGTTTCTTAGACAAATATAGTATTTAAAAAACACATTTATAACATCAAGGGTTAGTGTTCATTATGATTTTCCTAGACTTTGATAAATACCCATACCCATAAATATTACCAAAGAAATACCTGAGATTAGAAAGATGTACCCTCACATTTTTCACTTCTGCTCACATATTATTGACCAAAAAGTCATGTATATTGATAAGTTCAAGTGGGTAGCAAGTACAGTCCTTCTGTGAACAGCAGTAATATCTACCATAAAAATTTAAAAATCTATTATGAATAGAATAGAAAAGCATAGGTATTAATCACATGATTCCCTTATTCTCTTTACTTATGAGCCATAAAATAACTTCCTGCTTCAGAATAGAGACTGAAAACTAGTGTGTATTAATGCATTCAACACTTATATTTCCCCCACTACATGCTAGTGTTTCCAAGTGTTTGATACATATTTGCTCATTAATTATTCAAGATAATTTTAAGAAGTCGCTATTATTATCCCTACTTTATGGATGAAGAAGTTAAGGTACAGACAGGTTAATCTCTTTGCCTACTGTCATGTATATGTGATTCACACCCAGAACAGTGTGACTCCGGAATCCATACTCTTAACCAGTGTATGTGGCCTTTCAGACTAGTCCCTCAGTAGTGTTATTTTAAGAACTATGTGCCAGGCTTTGAGCTGGATATTCCCTGAGTCCTCTTCAATCCTCATGAAAGGTATGGGGCAGAATGCAGGCATTTGGCAGGAAGACCACTGCTGGACTTGAATGAATTCTTTACAATACACCAAAATATTCCAATATTTCTTACATTAGGAAAGGATATCCTTTCATATTTTTGCCATGTTTCTACATAAGACCCTTACATAGAAGTAACTTCTGTTGCTCAGTGTTTGACCTTTGTCCAACAAGGTGTGAGCCCCAAACTCAAGAATGTATTATTTTCCTCTTTTGAGAAGTGGAAAATGTTAACTTTGCATGGTTGCATGGGACAAAAAAGAATGAAAATATGTAAATCAGTTACACATATGTGTTTAGCTGACTGCTTTGTTTATAATATGGACTTTTATTCTTAAAAAATCTTTTGTACTCTACTAGCAAATAATAATTTATAAAGAAGACAAAATGGAAAATTATGAGTAATTTCTTATCTTCTGACAATAATCTAGTTTAACTTCCTAAATTCTGCTGTTTCAGGAACCAAATTCTATATCAGGTGCCGTCTGCTAATTGAATGATTTGATCATCTATGATAGGGATTGGCAAACGACAGCTTGCAAGTCAATGCTGCACTGCCCCCTATTTTTATAAATGAAGTTTGATTGGAGCACACCCACACCCCCACATTTATGTATTGTCTATGCTGCTTTCGTACTTCATGGAAGAATTGAGTAGTTGCGAGGGAGACAGTCTGGCTCACAAAGCCTAAATTATTTACTATGTAGCTCTTTTCAGGGGGAAAAAAAAGAATTCCAACCTCTGGTCTATGAAGATGTTACTAGTTGCTGAGCCATTGATAACAACTAAGGTATTTTGAATGTTCTTTAACCTGTGGTCAATATTTTGCTTCTCCTTACAAATCACTAATCATACATGCTCAGAGAAGGGTCAACTGAAAATATAGTGAAAGAGCTCCTGGTCCCATTAGAACATCAAAGCCCACATCCATGATATAATTGAACCCACTATCAAGTAACAACCATCAGTATACAACCTACTATTAAGCATCTGCCAAGTGCTAGTCCTCTACTTATTCCTGCTTTACACTAGTTCCCAATCTAAGACTCATAATATTGAGACAGAATTTCATGTTATAGTCTAAATGAAATTAATATTTATACTGCTAATCATGAAAGAAGAAATCAGAACCCCTTTCAGCTAGGTATTTTGTTACCTATTTGCCTTGAAAATATTGATGGAAATTATAAATAGCAATACTTTAACAAAGAGAACTGTAATGATACTTGCTTACCAGGAATTCGTGCCAAAGAGCTTGCTTTAAAAGACATCCTGTTTAATTTGGAGGGGGGTGGGGGGAAGGAGTGAATAATTTTATTTTATTTTTTAATATTGATCTCAGATTTTTTTTTATTGTCTAAAGTTTTACATATGTCTCCTTTTCCCTCAATCACCGCCCCCCCCACCCCAGACATTCCCACCCCGGGCAAGCCCCCATCGCCCCAGTGTCTGTGTCCATTGGTTATGCTATTATGTATGCATACAAGTCCTTTGGTTGCTCTCTAACCCTCCTCCCCTCACCCAGGAGTGAATAATTTTAGACATTCTTTTAATAGTCACAAGCCAAGCTTAATTAAGGAGACAAAATATTGGTTCGCAAAGACAGAGTTGATGCTTAATGTCATCTTTTTTTTTTTTTTCTCTGAGTTCAACATACCAGCTGGCTTGAACTGTGGGTGACATACACAATTAAAACTGAATAAAAGACTTGAGAATCTTAATTATCTGGCTTCCTGTTCCTTTTTTTATGTTGCCTAAATCACAACCCCACCATCATCTGTGCATAACAAATCAAGCAGAAATTCCTGTTGATATAATGAATATTTTAATTTTTCAAATATGAGTATTTTTGTGTCTTTTGCAAGTATAGGGTAAATTTATAAAACAACTCACTAAAGTGGTATGTCCTATTAACTAATTAGATGATCAGAAAGAGAGGAAAATTCAGTATCTATAGGTGATATACTATCATTTTCCCCTTTTGACTTAATTGATCAATTTCCAATCAAAGCAATACTATTGAATAAATGGATCATTTTTTTAAAAAAAATTGTATTATAAAAAAATTCAAAACATGCAGTAAAATTAAACAAAAATGAATATCCACCATCCAGATTCAGCAACAGGTGATGGCCATATATATATTTCCTTGCTTTGTCTTTAGTATTTTCTAAATCTAGAATAGTCTCGTAGCTTTTTATTTGTGTATTTAATTACACTGACTTCAAACAAAAGTCAATTTTCTCATGGATTGTCCCATATTTTGAATATATCTGATTGTTTCCTTTTGGTGTTTTCACCTTTTTTCTATATCGTTATTTCTAGAAAATTGGAAGATGGGCCTAAAGACTAGATTCACAGTGATCATTTGGAAAACATTTTATAGGTGATGGTGTGTGCTTTGTTTTTACATCATATCAAGAGGTGATGCTAAGTCTGATCACAGTTGATGTCTGACCAGCAGACCTCTCCATTGTAAGGCATGTTTTCCTTTGGCAATATGTGCACATCTTATATCCCAACAACATTCTACCTAATGATTTTAACTTTGATAAATGTTTGCCTGAATCACTGATTTTATAGGGTATGTCATAAAATTATGGTTTTGTAATACTGTTACTCTTTCTATGTTTATCACAAGATTTTTTTTTTTTGCAAAAAAAAGTACTTTTCCATCTAGAAATTCCTCATTTTCTTCCCTTTAATTACCAGCTGTCAGAGTAAGGAATTGATTTAATAGTAAGATGACTTTCTATTTTCTATTCCATTTTGTCCAGGACAGTTCTAGTTATCTTTTCCCCCAGCATAAATATTATTGTGCTTCTGTTCACTCTCAAAATGTAACAGATTGGATAATAAATTATCAAATAATTCCATGTATTAATCACAACAATTTTCTTTCTTGGCTCTTTCATTTTGAGAATTCTGTGTTATTTACTCAATGTTTCACAATTAATTACACCTTTTGATATCTAAATCTCAGACAACTAAAATAATTATCCTTTTTGATACTCAAATCTCAAGACTCAAATATTCAGTTTCAAAATTGGCTGTGTTAAGTCCCTTAAAAATGCCTCTGTTTCCTTTTGACATAAGTCCAGTGGTCTCTGAAAAAATTTTGCTTTATGGCATAAGAAGATATTACAGCTTCACTTTATATTTTCTATGTTCTGTGCCTCAATTCAGCCATTTCCCTAAGGACTTCTGCTTTCTTTTAGTGGGAATTGTCAGTTAGAAACCAAGATCTGTGTGTCAGGAGTATTCACTTTTATTAAGATATTATTGCCTTCAGATAATTTCAGTGGGTAAAACTAAGATAAATGTAAATATAAATATACTTAAATATTATGTATTTCCAATTCAAATTTAGCACTACAATGTTTTTCTTCAGTTTTTTTCTTTATTGATTAAGGTATTATATATATGTCATTATCCCCCTATTGCTCTCCCACTCATGCCCTCACCCCCCTGGTGTCTGTGTCCATTGGTTAGGCTTATATGCATGCATACAAGTCCTTTGGTTGACATCTCCCCCTAGCCCCACCCTTTCCTACCTTCCCTCTGAGGTTTGACGGTCTTCAATTTTTAAATTTTTATTTATATTGTTTGTTTTATATTGAAATCCTTGGTTTCTAATTAGCATATTTACTTTGTTGTACAATACACATAAAATAGTTTCAAAATTAAAAATTCTAATGTTTGCCAATAATAAAACTCTAAGTATGGTTTAAAGTTTTGTTTCAATTCTTTTTTTCTCTTTAGGATATGGTCAGAATACTGGGTCAAACTAATGTAAACATATATCTGGCAAAAAAACACCAGAAGCAAAGTAGAGACAAATGATAAACTTGGTAAAAAAATGCTTGCAGTTTTTATCACAGGCAAATATCAAATATCCCAAACAAAAAGAGCTACTAGACTGAGACAACATAAAACACAACAAAAACCGCTCACCTAAAAAAAGAAATGCAAATGACTCGTTTCATATGAAAGTAGGCTAAACTAGATCACAAGAAGTCAAATACAAATTAAAATTCTATTGAGGTACAAATTTTAATTTATCCACTCTGGCAATAATCTTAAAATTTGACAAGATACTCTGTTATCAAGGCTTCAGGGACAGACACAATCACATATATTGCTGGTGACAATGAAAAATAGTATAATTCTTATGGAAAGGAACAAGTAAAATCTAGCAAAATTCAACATATATTTGTACTTTCACACAGATAATGCAAGATCTTCCCATCTCAAGATCCTTAATTTAATCACCTCTGCAAAATCCCTTCTCATGTGTCAGTTCTAAGGGTTCCCAGGTTCTAGAGATTCCATTGTGGACATCCTGGGGGTCGGTTTTCTATCTACCCGATATGGTAATAAAACATCTAAGTGAATTTAATTTATACTAAATTAATTAATTAGTTAACAAATTAATACTGAATTTGAGGGGGTTGAAGTTCATACAGGATATCTTCTCTGATTATAACAGAATAAGCAAACAATCAGAGAAAGGCAAATATCACATGATCTCACTTATATGTGGAATCTAAAGAACAATCTAAACTGACAAAATAGGACCATAGGCATGGATAAATGAAACAGTCTGACAGATCTCAGAGGGGAGGAGAGTCTGGAGGGAGGACAGGAAGATATTAACTAAATATATATGCATATATGCATAACCCATGGACACAGACAATAACGTGGTGAAGACCTAGCAGGGCAGGGACAGGGTGGATGGAGGCAAACAGGGAGAAAAAGGGGAGCATCTGTAATAGAGTCAACAATTTTAAAAAATTCATCACACACACACAAAAATCTATCAGTGAAAGCTGACTGAAAAATCCTCAAATATTTAGAAAATAATCAACACACTTCTAAATTGTCCTTAAGTCAAAAAAGAAATCAGTAAAAGTATAGAAAAAACAACTATATTTCAGAATTGGTGGGATACAGTTAAAGCACTGTTTGCAGATAAACGTATAGCTTTTAAAGCTTTTGTAAATAAAGTGGAAGAGTACATAATCAATGATCCAAGTCCATCATTAGAAGCTAAAAGAAAGAGCAATAAAATCTAAGTAAGTTAAAGTAAGTAAATAATAAATATGAGGACAAACCTAAAGAGAAAACAGAAAAAAATAGAGATAATAAGATTCAAAGGTGATTATTTTAAAGGTCAGCAAAACAAAACTGATAAACTTTTAAGTAGATGGATCTAGAAGAAAAAAAGGAAGATGCAAATTATCATTATCAGGAATGAAATAAGAAATGACATTATCGATCTGACAGTCATTAAAAGGATAACAAAGGAATATGATGAACAGCTTTATTCTAATAAATTTGAGAACTTAAATGGATTGGACAGATTTCTTGAAAGGCATAAATTAAAAACTGACTCACAGAGAAACAAACACCTGAATCATTCCATATTCATTAATGAAATTAAATTCATTACTTAAAAGCTCTCTAAATTTTTTTTTTCGTTCCAGATGGATTCACTGGATAACTGTATTGAGTATTCAAGGAAGAAATAATACCAACCCTACATAAATTCTTTAAAAAACAAAAAAGGATGCAACATTTTCCAAAGAATTTTATGAGTCTAACATTAGACTGATACCATACCCAGACAAAGACATTATAAAGAAAACAGAGCTAAAGATCAATATACCTCATAAAACTGGATGCAAAATTCTTTAAAAATATTAGAAAACCAAATCAAGCAATAATAATAGTAATAATAATAATAATAATAGTAATAAACCAAAAGAGGTAATACACAAAGATCAATTGTTAGTGTTATCCCAGGAGTGTAAGATTGGTTTAACAATCTAAACTCAATCAATGTAATTCCCATGTACAGAGAATAATGGAGGAAATCATATGATCATCTCAATAGATGTAGTAATAACATTTTACAAAATACATCACCCACTAATCTAAAAGCTCTCAGCAAAATGTAAATATTAGGGTAAGAGAAGGAAACGTTCAACTAGCATCATATTTACTGATGAAAGACTAAATAATTTCCTGTTCTAAGACTGGGAACAAAGCAAGAATTTTGCTCACGTTTATTGTATTCTACATTGTGTTGGAATCCTAGCCTGTGCAATAAAGAAACACACATATGCACACTCAAATGGAAGGAGGAGATAAAACTGGTTTTATTTTTTAGATATCATCATGCTTTCCATAGAACTTCCTAAAAACTGCCATAAAATCTAACCTATACAGTAAGTGACTAAAACAGCATCACATGGCACAAGACCAGTACACCAAAATCAATTAATTGTATTTCTAGATACTAGTAAGGAACAATTATAACATCAAAAACATGAAGTGCTGCCTGACCTGCATGGCTCAGTGGTTGAGTGTAGACCTATGAACCGGAAGATCACTGTTCAACTCCTGGTTAGGGCATGTGTCCAGGCTGTGGGCTCCATCCCCAGTGAGGGGAGTATAGAAGGCAGCCAATCAGTGATTCTCTCTCTTCATTGATGTTTCTGTCTCCCTCCCCCTCTCCCTTCCTCTCTGATATCAATAAAAATATGTTTAAAAAAACAAACATAAAGTGCTTATAGATAATTTTAACAATATGCATAATACCTGAATAATGAATACTCCCAAAGATTGCTGAATGAAGTTAAGAAGACATACATAATTTGAGAGACACAATGTTCATGAATTGGAAAACTGAATATTGTAAAGATATTGATTTTATCTAAATTTATTTATAAAATAACACAACCACTATTAAAATCCCAAACTGTCAAACTTGATTCTATAGTTTATATGGGAACACGAAATATATAAAACACAGAATTTTGAAAAAGAGTAATGCATTTGGAGGAATTATATTCTCTGATTTTAAGACTTACTAACAATGTATAGTAAATAAGATAGCATTATATTGATGTAAATATAGCAATTTAGACCAATGGAATAGAATTAAGAGTTCAGGAATAGATATTTGCTTATATGATCAATTATCATTGTTTTAAAATATGTTGCTATTTATTATTTATCTATTTTTTTCTGTAACATCTTCAAGATTAATTTACCCATATTTTCTTCCGATATATATATAATATCCTCTTTTTTATATTTATATACCTAACCCATAGGAAGTTTTTTATTGGTTTTTAACAGCAGGAGGTATGGATTCAATTGTATCTTCTTTCCAAATGATTATCCAACTGTCCTGTGATCATTTACTAAAAAGTCCATCTCTTTCTCCCCAGCAATTTGAAATGCCACCTTTATTATCTATCAAATATTCCTATATACTTTCTATTTTTGTACTTTCTAGTCTATCCTACTGCTTTGTCTGTCTATTCGTGGACTAACGTCACATTTTATTTAAAATTTTTTATATGTTTTTATTGATTTTTAGAGAGAGAGGAAAGGAGAGGGAGAGAGAAACATCAATCAGTTAGTTGCCCACACCGACCCACAACCTGGGCACGTGCCTTGATCCAGAGTTGAACCTTTAGTGCATGGATGATGCTTCAATCAACTGAGGCAGGCCAGGGCAAAATCACTCTTAAACACAGAGCCTTTGTAGTATGATTTAAGATGTGTTTTTTTTTCATTGCTTTTCTTTTCCAACATTTTCTTGACTATTTGCTTGTGCATTTTGAGAATCAAATTTTCTAGCTTCACAAAAATACTAGTATTTTCATTGGGATCACATAATTTTATCACGTAATTTTTAAATATTTCTTTTTATTGATTTTTAGAGAGGAAGGGAGAGGGACAGAGAGATAGAAACATCAATGAGAGAGAAACATTGATATGCTGCCTCCTGTACATCCCTTACTGGAGATCAAGCCCACAACGTGGGCATGTGCCCTGACTGGGAATTGAACCAGTGACCTCTTGGTTCATGGGTCCATGCTCAACCACTGAGCAACACTGGCTGGGCTATCATATGTCATTTTTAATATTAACTTTAATGATATTGATTCTTTATGAGTAGAATCACCCAATCCAAGAATATAGGTTGTATTTCTGTCTGTTCAAGTTTCTTTTATATCTTTCAATAGTGTTTTGTTTTCCATGTACAGTTGAACCTTTGTGAGAAGCTTAATCAGAGGATGCTGGATATTCAAGGCCAATTTGCCATACACATGTGCAAAGTCAATGACACAGCAGTTTTATTGTACACACTGTGCAGGTGTACCTTTCTATAACCCAAATACTGATGTCACTATTTGGCAAGAAGCCTCTTTTGTATGCGTTGGTATAAAGGTGTGTTACTGACCAGCCTGTGTGCAGCTTCTTTGTGAGACTACTTTGAAGAACTGTTTTGTCTGATGACTCCTTGTTAGCAATGGCTATTTGGTTTGCAATAAAGTCTCTCTGATATGCCTACGACTTCTCATATCTTCTTGTTCTAAAATCTGGCGTCCGAGGGCCTGTGCTCCAACACCCTTGAACAACATGGAATTTAGGGGCACTGACCCCTGAGCAGTAGAAAATTGATGTACACATAACTTTTGACTCCCAAAAACTTTACTAGACTCTTCCTACAGTATCTGCTGGAGATTTGTTCTAAGGCTCTCACAGATACCAAAATCCATGGGTGCTCAAGTCCCTAATGTGAAATGATATAGAAAAATGCATACAGTAGGCCATTCCCATCCCTGGATTTCCAACCACAAATCATAAAAATAATGCTTTCCATCCACAGTTGGTTGAGTCTGCAAATGCAAAACCTCAGGGATATAGAAGGGCAATTGCATATTTATTGAAAAAATCTGCCTGATACCAGTAGACCCACAGCCATTCCATGTTATTCATGGGTCAACTGTATGGATTTTATACATTTACTGCTTATTATATTTCTGTTTTCTTCCACTTTTTCTGGTATGGGATGCTTTCTTTGATTATATTTTCAAACTAATAATTTTTGAAATATATGAAATATTAATTTTACATGGTAATTTTATATCTTGATACCTCATAAAATTATATTATTTGTAATCAGATTTTATTGATATTTTTCAAGTATACTACCATATTTTATACATATACATATATTTTTATCTTTTGTAATGATAGATTCCTAATTTTTAAAATAATTACATTAGATAATATCTCTAAAACAAGAGTATATAGTAATGCAAATGATGGGCATTTTTGTCTTATTCCTGTCCTAGAATTTATCCAGTGTTTCTCCATAAGTAAATGTTATATTTTGGATTGAGGCATAGACACACACACACACACACACACACACACACACCTCGTGTTAAGGATGAATTCATTGACTCTTATTTCAGAAAGTATTTTTTAACTTAGAAATTGACATTAAATTTTCAAATGTCTCTTAAGCACCTGGGGGGATATATGATATTGTTTCCTTAAATCTATTAATGTGCTGCATGACATTAATGGCTTTTTAAAATGTTGAACCATTCTTGAATTATTTAATAATCCTACTTGGTCAGGACATATTATTTTTTAATGTGTTTGATTTTGCTTGCTAATACTTTATTTTAAATTTTTGCTTTGATTTTCAAAATGAAATCATCTGTAGTTTTACTTGTTTGAGTTTCCAGATTTATAGTTTCAATTTTATGCTGACCTAAAAATAATTTAAATATTTTCCTTCTTTCAGTATCCTCTGTGATGTTATTATTATTTATTTGCTGGCCTCTTTAATTTGCATATTTGGGGGAGAATATATAGAGAGAAACTAGAATTTGCTAATGGCCATTATATAACAGAAACTTGGAATTTTTATCTTATAAGATCAGTGAATGCTTATTGAAAAAATCTTACAAAGTACAAATAAGCAAAAAGAAAAATACCATCCTATATAATAAAAGTATAGTATGCAAACTGCAAACTGTCCCCTCCACCAGAGTTCTTCTGGGAACCGGCCAGCAGGGGGAAGGGAGGGAGGCCCTGGCACTGGCAGGCAGCTGGGGGAAGGGAGGGAGTACCCGGCCAGCAGCTGGCAGCCACTAGGGACCCTACCAGTGCACGAATTTCGTGCACCAGGCCTCTAGTAAAGTAATAATGTAATAATGTTAATAGTCTTATACTACTTTGAGTAATCATTTTACCAGATGGTTAAAACATATAATAGTGATCAGAATAAAAAAATGTACCTTAAATAATTCTTCTTTCAGGAAAATGTTGGCCTGAGAAACCTAGCTTTCAATTTATTAATACATTTTATTTCTTCTATATAAAAATATTTTAAAATATTTTAATATGTGGCTCTTCAAATAGGTTAATGATTCCATAATATTTGAAGAATAAAAGGTAGCCCTTTAAAAATAGAAAATACCTTATTTTAGTCCAACCACATGGGCCTAATTTTAATATTAGTTATGTGAAAAACCAAACATTCACCAAAATGAAAGCTACCATTTTGAGGGCAGAAAAGAAAAATTGAGTACTGTTTTCAAACCCCCACTCTAAAAAAGTCATTTGTACGCTCACTGAACCCATTACCTAGGCAATAATGTCTCAGATTCTTCTTTATGAATGGATCTCACTGCCACATTCTTATGCGGACATGTGATATATTTTTTTAGACAGCAAAAAGTACAGAAGAAAAGACTGTCTTCTGTTTGTTTCCTGTTTCATTTTCCTCTATTTCTTCCTCTCTCCCTCCCTCCCTCCCGAGAGTTATGAGAACACCTTTTAAGGAGTCCCTCTAATTTTCATTTATATAATTTTTAGCTTTTTAGCAATTGTCCTGGGTATAACAACATGCATACATGAGTTGTCATAGTCTGCTATTATCAATATTTTACCATTTTGAGTATTTAGAAAGTTACTTCCATTTAGATTCTTTTATTTTTTCCACCTTTGAAATAAAATTATCTTAAGTGTTTACTTCACATACTTTGAATATCACATTACATGGTATTATAATGTTTGCTGTAATTATCAAAATGATATAAGAACCTCAGAAGTAGTAAGATATTCTACTATACTTACACCCATTTTTCCCATTCTATTATCCCTTTCTGAAGCTCAAAGCCTTCTATTACCATTTACCTTCTGTTAGAGACCTTCATTTAATCATTCTTTAACAATGGATTTGCTAACAACAAAGTCTCTTAGCTTTCTTTCTTCTGAGTATGTTATTTTCCCTTAATTTTTGAAGGATATTTTCAACAGATATACTTGTGTTCTTTTCTTTCAGTACTTGAAAAATGTTGTGTCACTTTCTTCTGGCCTCTGTGGTGTTAGATGAGAAATGGGCTTTCATTCAAATTGGTGTTTTCCTATAAGTAATGTGTCATTTCTCTTGGGCTGCTTTGCTGATTTCTCCTTTGTTTTCAATTTTCTGAAGTTTAATGGATTTCTTTGTGATTTTTTATTTCATTTATTTTCATTTTTTAAAATATTTTTTATTGTTAATAGTATTAGAGATGTCTCCCATCCCTCTCCTTCTTTATCCCTCTCCTCTTTGTGTTTATTTTATTTGTGGTTTGCTCAGCTTCTTGAGTCTCTACTTTTATGTGGGCTATTGTCCCACAGGTCCCTAAAACTTTATTTTCAACCTATTTCCTCACTGTTTAGATGGGTAAATTCTATTGATCTGTCTTAACGTCCACTGATTCTATTCTCTAATAATGAGCACATTCACCAAGGTTTTTCATTTCACTTACTGCATTTTTCAGTTCTATAATTCCCATTTGGTTCTTTTTTGTTTTTAATAACTGCTTTTTTTTGCTGAAATTTTTTATTTATTTTTCCATTTGTTTCAAGAGAATTTGTAACTGCTCACTGAAGCTTTTTTATGGTGGCTGCTTTATAATCCTTGCCAAATTGTTCCAACATCTGGTTCATCTTGGTGCTGTCATCTGTTGGTTGCTTTTCTAATTCATGTCAAGATTTTCCTCATTCTTGATATTATGCATAATTTTCCACTGTACCCCGGATATTTTGGGTATTACATTATAAGACTCTGGTTCCTCCTTGACCACCTATTTTGTACAGGCCATGTTCTAGTTAGAGTGCACCTCAAGGTACGTTCAGCTCCTTGCAGGACCTTGTCTACCCACCTTAGCAAAAGTGGGCACTGCAGGGTGTGGCTGGAAGCTTGGCTACACACTAAGCCCCTAAAACACCAGATGAGGAGTGGAGTTCCAATTATCCCCGCTTCTTACTACCTCTTCTGCCTCTTTGACACAAGGTGGGGTTGGAGGCTTGGCTACACATGGGCCCCACTGACCCCAGGGAAGAGACTCCATGGGGTAAGTGGATTGTCTGCTGCCCTGCCTCAGACCACTTTATTCTACCTCCTGGATGCTAGGTGGGTGTGGAGGCTCACTGAGTCTTGCTGACTCCAGGGCTGGGGTGAAAATTAAGCACTTATTAGCTGACTTACAGAATAGAAACTATTTTTCATAAAGTACCTACAAGTGAGCCCACCAGGTGTAGAGCATTGAAACTGTTGGATTGACTGTGTAGAGAGCATTCCCTGAATCCACTGCTCTTGGTGCAGAGCTCATCTTGGACCTGGAAAACCAATCTCATTTTGTCCACGGGGAACATTTCTAAGCAAGAGTTTCCATTTTTGAAACCTCAGGACATCTGAGATGGTTACCTATACTGGGAGTTAGTCACACCTGAGAAATGATGAAGTCAGCATGTTGTCAGTCCAAAAGTTAAGGAACCCAATGGACTGAACTTGATGGTTATTAACACAACGTATGTATCAGAGAGTTAAACTTGAGATCACTCATCTCTCCAGAATCACTTGATTCTTTACCTGTTGGGGAAAAATATTTTTAGAACCTTGTCCATTCTTTTATCTGCTTGGAAAGGACTTCCTGGCAGCAAAATAAGCCACTAGCAAAGTGGAGGAACAATTTGAAAGAAACAGCTTTGAGCTGCCTAACTTATATAACCAGAACATCTATTCAGTGTGTTTTTATCTGGTATGATAGCTTCAATTTGTTATAACAGATAAATTCCCTTGTCAAGGAAAACAACACCTGCATACATGAGTTATTTTCAATCTTGGGTGCACATTAGAATAACCTGGACAATTTAAAAAAATACTGATGCTCAGGCCCCACTAAAGATATTCTTATGTAATTGTTCTTGGGTAATTCAAAGTTATTAGTATTTTTTCTAAGTCCCAAAGCTATTCTAATGGGTGCCCAGAATTGGGAACTTCTGCTTAGATTTATAACCTCTATTTGCTAATCTTTTAAATTTATTTAGCTTTACAATGCTCTATAAAGATAATCTTCCGTGGAGGACTGAAAGGTAAGATTAATGATAAACCCAGCAATTTCCCTACCTGAGCCACTGGGGAATGGATTGGTCATTGCTCCCTACTGGGTTACTATTTTAGATATAGAAAAATTAACCTAAAAGGGGTATTTATCATTGAATGTGTTCATGAACTGAACTTGGTGGTGCTAAATGGTAGGTATAAATCCAGAGGAAATATTGCACTTGTCCCTAGATCAAATATTCTCACTTATCATTTATCATCTAAGGACATATTAAAAAATTCTGCCTTAGTTACACAGGGAAAAGGTTTCTCCCTTCACTTTCTTTTAACATATTAATGATGATTTAAACCTGGTCTGCTGTTGATCTTCTAGGGTCTGATTTGACAAGAAGGGCTGGGCAGCCAAATGTACCTCTGACCAGATTTGTGTGCAACATGTTAAGTAAAAAGCAATAAAGGCTGATTGCGGTTTTTACAAATTTTAAAACTTTCTATGATAGGGAGTCCTGATTCTGCCAAAGTGGAATAGCCCTTCCCTCCACGGTGGAAAAACTCTGAACAGGCACAGAGAAAAAGAAGCACAAGAGGTGCTGGGCTCAGATGGATAACAGCGAGAATATCCAATTCCTCAATCTGGAAAAGGATAAGGGAGGGCACCAGTTCCCTAAACTGAGTACAGGCCCAGAGATTGCACATACTGTGTCCGGGTTTTTCTAGGAAAAAACAAGCCTCTGAGTCATGGAATCTTACAAGGAACCATGATAGAAGTTACTGGATGCGATGAGTAGTTATTAGGGTAGGCTGTGGTCGGCAAGCCACATGCGGCTCTTTGGCCCCTTGAGTGTGGCTCTTCCTAAGCCTTAGGAGTACCCTAATTAAGTTAATAACAATGTACCTACCTATATAGTTTAAGTTTAAAAAATTTGGCTCTCAAAAGAAATTTCAATCGTTGTACTGTTGATATTTGGCTCTGTTGACGAATGAGTTTGCCGACCACTGGCTGTTAGAGCCATCAAAGACTGTTTAAATCACCCCGCAGGGAATGCAATTTCTGTGGGTCATTGACTTATTCTCCCTTAAGGTAACAGAAAAAAGACTGTAGAACACCAGTCACAGCCATCTCCTCTTCCTAAGAGAGGTAAGCCTGTTGACTGTGATAAAATGGGTCTCTCCTCCTTAAGCTTTGATCGTCTGTGGTTCCCTGAGCGGCCTATCACAGGCTCTGATAAATTAAAGGGGCCTCCACAACCAATCTCACCTACCAAGTTCTACTAACTAGGGTCTCACTCCACCCAGGTTCTCTTTAATTCGTATTAATACTGCTGAGGCACCTGCAGGTATTGGCCATGGTTTCCAGGTTTCTCTTGATTTAGGACTTAAGATTTGGCATTTTCTATTTAAATAGGTCATTTTTCTTAGCTTAAAAAAGAATAGTGAGATGGCTCAAGGGTGGCACAGTATTAGCCACGCTGACGTCTAGAGACTTTACAGGTAAATTTAGCAACCAGTTAGCATCCCCCCAAAAAATAACACATATGGTTAAACCCAATTGTGTATTTAGGTGCAAGTAGAAATTCATTGGGAGTTGTGCCATCCTTAGCTTTCAGAGGTAGACTAATAGCTAACTTAATATCCTAGAGACAGAGTTGGTTGAGTTAACTTATTAAATGCCTACTGCATGTTGACATATATATAGAAATGGATAAAAAGTTATCTCTATCCTTTAGAAGTTTGTAACTTATCACAATCTTCCTATTATCAGCCAAACTTGACCATGAGCAGTGCCTCACTAACTTCTTTAATAGTTCACCAATGATTCCATAACTCACAAAGGTACTTAATTCTAGCCTTGAATGTAATTACTGCTGGTTGTCATACTCAGACCTCATTTTATGTATTTATTATTAAAGTTTTTCTATATAAAGAAACCTACAAACATTCAAATTATATAAAGATGGCTCACCAGATCAAGTGCATAATTATAGTTGGTGTCTCTTTTAAATCTTAGCAGGCAGTTGCCCACATTTTCAATATTTACTGACCCCCTTTTACAAGTCTGTGTCCAAAAATGTAAGAGACTCATTGTCTAAATCTATGAAGAGGTACATCACAAAAGCACCATGCAAAGCTTTTTGCATAATTAATTCAATCTCCAAAAATATTAAGTGAATGTGAAATGCAAATAAAAGTCCATGATGGGTACATTAAATGCTTGAAAATAGTTAATTCATTTTCACTTAATGATAGTTGCAAAATTTCTCTAAAATGAAGACATTCACCTCAGTGTATATTAGATGTTAAAGCAGAAATTGAGGAGAAAGAAATTCCATTTGTACTTTATAAGCAAATGACTGGTGAAGGGATGTCAGCTGTACTACATTACTACTTTCCATATTGCAAACTAAATTATGTGCTCATTAGTTTATGGGTTAATAAATGAGAAGCTAAAAAATTTACATGCTCTTACAAGTGAAATATTTCCATGGAGCCAAAGGAAGCCTGACTAATTTGAATTAAGTTTAAATCCTCTGCATTTTTTAATGATTAATACCATGAGACAATGGAAGAGTAATCAGCTTCTAATTCTGACTTGGCCAGTGACTCACCAGCAGAACTTGGGAAATTCTCTTACCCCATCGGTCTGCATCTCCTAATCTGAAAATGGATAAAATAATACAGATTCTTGGGAGTCCACTCAGTTCCTTGATTCTGTACCATCATATTCTAAGGGGTTTTCTATTTGTAACTTAACCTTATAAACATATAAAAATTTATCTGATGTTATTAAAACCATATTCTTATATGCTCAAGGTCATCTAAGTACTGAAGTATGTCCTAGGCTGAGAAACACTCCAGGGCCAAGACCCAGGCTATAGCTACAGTAATTAAATTGCTGAGTTCTCAGAGGAGAATGTAGCTGATGATATATTATTGTAAGATATGATCAGGTAAATGAAAATGCTTTACAAACTATGTAGGGCTACATAAATGTCAGGTATTAGGCATAATTATCATCTCTATTTATTGAGGGACCAACTTACATAACTGACTTCAACGGGGCCATATAATAAGTCAGAGACAATTTGGAAGAAATTATATGTCTTATGCTGACTTTCCTTCTATTCTTTCATCTCACCAATATTTATGGAGCTGCCTCTACTTCTAAAGTATCAGTGGGGACATTACAGAGGTGTCTAACTGCTAGTATCCTCACCTAGTTTGCAATATAGTAAATACTAGTATGTATGAAACAACATCATCTATTTTTCTTTAATGATTTTATGGGCTGAAGATTAATTTTCCTGACTAGGTTTTTAAGTTCTTTCAGGCTCCAAACTAGACTTTTATTTCTTTTGACCTCTTTCACTGTGTTCAACAGACTACTGGGCATATTGATCATAAAAATACATTATTTGGTTGAAAAATGAAAATTAACTATGTGATAGGGTTAGACCCCCTAAAGGGCTAAACAAATATAAGTTATTGCTACTATTTATGTATGAAACTTTCTCCAGTGAAACTCAAGAATATTCTAGACACTTAGGATTCCATAGCTTTAGAAATGGTACTGGCCTAATGACAACCAAAATAATAATATCAAAGTAACAACAAACTTTTATTGAGGGCTAATGTGTCAGACACTGTGCTATGTGTTTCTATTCATCATCTCATTTACTCCCCATAATAATCCTATTCAATTGGAACTTATCCCCATTTTACAGATGAACAGACTGAGGCCTAAAGATGATAATCAAAGTTATGTGGATAGTGAGTGGTTGAACTAGATACTGAATGAAGGCAGTATAGCTGCCAACACCTAAAAGGGGACACCATTACTGGGAGCTGAATCTACCTGATTTACTGCATTTAAAAATATCTAGAATTTTAGATGAGACTGAATGACTAGTTCTCAGTGGAGAACAATTTTTCCACCAAGGGAATATTTGACAATGTCTAGAGATATTTGTGGATGTCATGACTGCAGAGGTGCTATCAAAGTCACAGATGCTGCCTAACGTGGTCCACTACAGAAAACCTCCCACAGGAAAGAATGATCTGGCCCAAAATGTCAGTAGAGAAACCCTGAGCTAGACTTGTCTTTTCATGCCAGTGCTGTAATGTCATAAATTAGTGACTTCCTTCTCATGGCTCAGGTAGTAATGAACATGACCGGAGAGGCCTGTGCAAGAGCTCAGGGAAATGAGGCACTGCAGCTTGGGATCCCAGAGCTTCTACATGAGGTGATGCAACGTGGGGTGTTTTTCCCCCAGAAGGTAAGAAGGCATTCCCCTTTGATATTTATAATGCTTTGGTTGAATTTGGAATTTGTAAACGTTTGGTTTATAGTTCATCTATACCCCCCCATACTTCTTAATTTAGACCAATGTCCTATAGTTATTGTTTTTTTGTTTGTTTGTTTTGTTAATCCTCACCGAAGGACACTTTTCCATTGACTTTTGGTGAGAGTGGAAGGAGAGGGAGACAGAGAGACAAACATCAATGTGACAGATCCACATGGATTGGTTACCCCTCACACATGCCCTGACCAGGGCCAGGGATTGAGCCTGCAATTGAGGTAGGTGCCCTTGACCAGAATTGAACCTGAGACCTTTAGTCCACAGGCTAATGCTCTACCCACTGAGCAAAACCAGCTAGGGCTTATAGTTTTTAATACATAAAATATAGCTGAAGTCTTTCCTATATTTGAGACTCTTTTGGTCTAACAGTTAGATGGCATTATCTATGAGTAGTTAAGATAAATAGCAATAGCAATTTCATAGCACTTGAAGTCACATTTCTTGATAATCTCTAGATTTTCAGGGACCATTAGACATCTCTGTGTGAATTCTGGAGTAATGGAAAGTACATTCTAGCAAATACTTTAGATACTCTGACATTGCTGCATTGATTTAGAAACACACTTAAATCAATTTTTTTTTGCAACTTTAGCTTGTAATAAAATGAGTCTTAACCAAAGTGCCCTTTGCAATCTAACTGCTTAGGTTTGAGAATAGCAGGCCAACCAGAATTAATTAACATTTCGAAGCCATAGTGCTATATTGCTTAATCCTAAATTTTACTTAAAATAGGAATTGATTTCTACTCCATAAGAAAACAACTTTTCCCTCTTCCCATGCTCTTTTCAATAAAAAACATAGATAGTGTATATTTAGAGAATAAAATTAAATAAAGCAATCACTAAATGTTTTTGATGAAGCCATAATAATATCCTATTACACAATACATGTTCTTCAAGACATCGTTAAAACTTTGAGAAAACAATTATTACTGAGTAAGACAGAAAGCCAACCAATACTGAATGAATTAGTGTAATTTATGTATCATAAAACTGATAGTAGACATTTATTTCTAAAAATCCTTAAAGCACAGGTAATAATGGAGCCAGTCAGCAATTTGCCACTTGCAATTAATTACTCTCTTCATATTCACAACATTCAATTTTTCTTGCTATTTGAGGGAGTAATGATTAATTGATAAAAGTTTAACAAGTGCACTAATAGCAGGTGCTGCTAATTGCAAAGTCTTCAGAATGATTCTCCCCAAATCTACTTTATGCTAATTTGTACAGCATTAGTCATAACACTTTATAATTTCACTTTTAAAATGACTTTTCTTTTAGTCACCTTAATTTAATTAAGAATTTTAACTAGTTACATGTATCAAGAATACCAATGAATTTTAAATTTGTGAGTTTGATTACCATAAAAGATTAACAAGAACACTCATAAAAATGCACGGCTGCCAATTAGAAACATCAACACTGTGTAAATTAGAATTTGTTAATTGGTTTAGCAAATGTAAATTCAATTTTTTTGAAATTTTATGAACTGAAAAATTGATTATATTTTTGTGAGCCTCAAGAAATATCTTATTAGTGATGATATTTGTTTCAGTAGTTTCTGAGATTATATTTGTATTTTAGCCATAAACATTTCTATTTCATTTAGTTCAAAAATATGATTATAGAAATAATTTTTCATCCACATATGTTTGCCCCTTACCATCCACACTATTAAATAAATATGCAAGCACATTTTTCTTTCATCTGTTTTCCTCTCAGCAAGACAGATAAAATATGCATTCTAGGTAAGGTTTCTTATTTTGTACTTTCAATATTAAAGTGCATGTAATTAAGTTAGTTTCCTTAAACAGTATGTGTTTATGACAAAACCTACAGATGCTTTTATAAAGATGAATACATAAACAGCATTTCAGGTATTAATACTGTTTGCCTCTAGGAAATAGATTCAGCAACCTTGCATTTTATGAGAAGCAGAAGCTATATTCTAGTATGCACTGTGGAATGGAGAGGCCCATTGTAACGTAAGGTCAAAATCTATCCTCAAGGAGGCACATGGCTGGTCTGAACACTAACTTCACATCAGTTACTCCCCTGCTAAGTTGCAGTCAAGAAATTGAGGACAGAATTGAGGATAGGCCTAAAATATCCTCATGGCTAAGCCTCCAGAATATAAGTCAGGAGCTGGGGAAATAGGGCATTGGATTGCTTTGTGAACTCAACAGTCTGTTTTCCAGATAATGTGATTCATTTGTGAGTAGCCACGAACACCCTCAATTTGCCCCCTAACTTCTCCTGCCCCTCCTAGAACTGTTTTTGAAAATCACAGAGCTTGATGATCACTCCAAAGGCTCCAAAGTCAGCAATTAATTATTTGGCTGTTCAAAACCTCTTGCATTAATGCATTTTCCTAAATTTGTGTAATTAGATTACTCTATCCCTGATTAGCTCTCAAAGGGATAAGACACAGGATAAGCGTAAAGGCTAAAGGGATCATGAACTTGTGCCTTTGCCTTTGATCAGTAAGAATAGAAAGGGACTCAACATTGAAGATTTCATGCATATAGTTCCATACTTCATCGTCTTTATGCAGGAACTGGGGCCCAGACAACTAGACCTGGGAATCAAGTAGCAGCTGAAGGCACTCGCGCTGGGAGGACAGCAGTAGGAACCAGGCTTAAAAGAGATGAGGTCTCTAGAAATCAGCTGAGTCACAGGGAAGCAGAGCAGCCCCGGATGACCAAGAAACAGGGTGGCTTTGTTTTTTTACTCTGATTCCTTCTTCCTGTTTATATTCTCCCCTTCCCAACAGGATCTCCTAAAAATTTTTTTAAAAAGGAAACAACCTCAATTCCCCAAAACAAAACAAAATGGTTTATTAAATGTAGATATTAGTAGAATATTATTCAGCTATTAGAATAATAATGTAAGCTCTGACTTGATAGCTCAGTTGGTTAGAGCATCCTCTCCACACGCCAAGGTTGGGGTTTGATCGATGGTCAAGATGCATTCAAGAATCAACCAGTGAACGCATGAATAAGTGGAACAACAAATCAATGATTCTCTCTTTCCCTTTCTCTCTCTCTCAAATAAATAAATTAATTAAAATAATAATGTAGATATACATAAATATCGACATGGAACTATGTTCACAATTTATTAATTCATTCCTTCACCAAACACTGTTCCCTGCCTAGTGTGTGTGATGTGTTGATCTAAGCGCTGATCAGCAGTTAATAAAACACACCTGTCCTCATGAAGCTTGCATTCTAGTGAGAAAGTCAGAAAGCTAAAAACTAAACCAGCAAATATATGTGTGATTTCAAGAGAGAAAATTGCTATGAAGAAATATAAAACATGTCAGGGATGGAGTGGGAATGGGATTTGAGTAGATAAGATAGAGGGAGAAAAACACTTAAAGCAGAGGGAAATGTCAGTGTGAAAGCCTGAATTGGGAGTAAGGAGACAAGACAGAGGTGGAAAGACCAAGGCTGAAAGAAGAACAGTATGGAGTTTCCTCAAAAAACTAAAAATGGAACTCCCATTTGACCAGTCATCCCACTTCTAGGAATATATCCCAAGAAACTAGAAACACCAATCAGAAAGGATATATGCACCCCTATGTTCATAGCAGCACAATTTACCATAGCTAAGATTTGGAAACAGCCTAAGTGCCCATCAGCACTTAGGCTGAGTGGATTAAAAAACTGTGGTACATCTACACAATGGAATACTATGCTGCGGTAAAAAAGAAGGAATTCTTACCATTTGCAATAGCATGGATGGAACTGGAGACCATTATGCTAAGCGAAAAAAGCCAGGCAGTGAGAGATAAATATCACATGATCTCACTCATTTGTGGAATATAATGAATAACATAAACTGATGAACAAAGACAGATCCAGAGACAGAGAAGCATCAATCAGACTGTCAAACCTCAGAGGGAAGGTAGGGGAGGGTGGGGGCAAGGGGGAGAGATCAACCAAAGGACTTGTATGCAATGCATGTAAGCCTAACCCAGTGGTCGGCAAACTCATTAGTCAACAGAGCCAAATATCAACAGTACAACGATTGAAATTTCTTTTGAGAGCCAAATTTTTTAAACGTAAACTATATAGGTAGGTACATTGTTATTAACTTAATTAGGGTACTCCTAAGGCTTAGGAAGAGCCACACTCAAGGGGCCAAAGAGCCGCACGTGGCTAGCGAGCCGCAGTTTGCCGACCATGGGTAACCAATGGACCCAGATACCAGGGGGATGAGGGCATGAGTGGGGGTGGCAATGGGGGAGATAAGGACACATACTAATATGAAATAGCTTAATCAATAAAGAGAGAAAAAAATAAAAAGAAAGAAAGACCAAGGCTGAAAAGGAGGGTAAATAAGAGGTGGGAAGAAGGACGGCGAGAAAAGACTGCAATGGTGGCAGCAAGTTGGAGATATTCACTCAGCGCCCTCACTCAGTTCAGCTGTCCTTGCCAAGGATGGTTCCAAGAAAGGCAACATCATCTACCCTGAGCTGGGGGTGATTCTGGGGGTAACAAGGCAGACAGGGTGCTCTACACATGTTAACTCCCAGGGGTGCCCAATGCACTGTCTCATATCCAATGCAGAGCATGCTAGTGTGTCAGCACCCGAAAGGTTTCACGAAAAATAAAACACTCTTTGGGCCAGTTACACCTGTGGGCTCTATATGGCTTTGGCTGGAAGTTTTTACCCCCTATTTTAAGCTCATTTAGTGAAAATTCTAGGACCGATTGGAGGAATTGGGGAAACATGCATTGCAGTCAAAGGAAATGCCCTGAACTGGAGACTTTTTCTGGGTGCATACCGGCTTTCCCATCCACTGCCCTTTTCCCTCTCTCAAGATGTCCCCTAGGACATTTTCTCTAGTAACAGAAGCCTCTGAAAGTTTCACTGCTTTGAACATCCTCTCATAATCTCATGTGTCCTAGTCAATGCAGGCTCTCTGACTCTCCACTCGCCGGTTGGGGTGTTTTGGAGGAATCCTGGGCCATATCATTCCACTTGAAAACACAATTTCTTAGGGTATTAATGGGGAGAATAACATTCGTCTCCTACTGGGTGATGTGATGGTTGAATGTGTGTGGCTCAGTAATTGAATGTCAACCTATGAACCAGGCAGTCATGGTTCAATTCTCTATCAGGGCACATGCCTGGGTTGTGGGCTGGATCCCCAGTAGGGGGTGTGTAAGAGGCAGCCAATCAATGATTCTCTTTCATCATTGATGTTTCTATCTCTCTCTTCCTCTCCCTTCCTCTCTGAAATCGATAAAAATATATTTTAAAAAATTAAATGCTTAAAGGGCATTTTGAAGATTACTAATGTCAGCTATTATTGTGATGATCATTAGCTGATCCTACAACTCAGATATAGAATGAGCACTAGGTTACAGCTGACTCTTTCATCATCTGTACATACGTTCTATCCACTGGAGGAATTAAATTTAATCCCAGCATAATTAATTAGTGTTTATGAAGCATGTTGTGAGTCTCAAAACCATAGCTTTGGTTTGAACCTTGCAGTAAGATTAACATTCTGATTGACTTCATTTACATTACAGATCAAGCATTTAGGGTCTCATTTCTATATTCTGCGCAGTGCCTGGCAGCCTGCTGGCATATCATAACTATCCAATAAAAGCAGTAATAAAGTTGTAATATCCTTTTCTTTTCTCTTGATTTGCCTCCATATTTTTTTAAAAGTAGACTAGACAGGAAGAAAGATGCTTTCTTATTTTTGGCAAAGGATGATTCAGAATCTTTGCTAATGGGAATGTGGAACCTTCTTTTTCCTGCTTACCAATCAGGAAAATAAAAACTATTTACTCTGGGAAGTCTGGTTGTATCACTCTTAAATCATTTATAGTCCATTAAGTGTTTTGAATAATGAAGGAGCTAGAGGACCCCTGATTTAATTTTCTCTCCTGTATTTCTTTAGTATCTTTGTGCTTTCTTACATTTAGGGGAACAGCACAGAAGAGAGAGTTAAGATTTTTTTTTAAAGAAAGCTATTTAAAAGCTTTTACAAGGGACTTGAGCTTTAATAAAACCTCTCTGTATGCAGGAAGGCCAAGTCTCCAGGGATTTGGAAAGACGCAACCTCAAAGTTAAACATTTAAAGAACAAATTAAATTCATGACTCTAACATCACTTTCTTTGTCTCTTATCCTTATCCTCTTTATAATAAACACAACATTTGGTCAGTATATCCTTTAACCCCAAATTTCCAATATCACAGTAAGAAATTACAAGAGCACATATTTTAGTTTATAAAATACTATATTACATATCTATTAGTTTTCTATTTCTGCCATAACAAATGATCATAAATTCAGTGGTTTAATATAATAGTTCTATATTATTTCACAGTTCTATAGGTCAGAGGTACCAGCACAGATTGGATTAGCTGGTTCTCTACATCAGGTTTCACAAGGGTGAAATCTGTCAGGCTGTAGTCCTCTCTTGAAACTCTATGCATGGATTCACTTCCAAGCTCATTCATGCTGTTGGCAGAATTCAGGTCCATGTGGCTGTAGGACTATGGTCCCTGTTTCTTTGTGACTATTGGCCAGTGGTAATTCTCAACTTTTATAGGCTATCCACTTTCCTTTACCAATGGTCTCCTCTCCCACCTGCAAAGCCAGCAATGAGGACCGAGTCCTCTTCAAGCTTTGCATCTTTCTGGCATCCCCTTCTGCCTTCTCCTCTGCTTCCCACTAAGAAATTTCTCCTCTTTTAAGGGACCATGTGATTAGATTGGGCACAGTTGGATAATCCAGAATCTCCCTATCTCAAGATCTGCCATCTTCATTCTATCTGCAAAGTCCCCTTTGCAATCTAACAAAACATATTCACAAGTTCCAGAGATTAATGCATAGACATCATTGGGGGAAGTCATTTTTCTGCCTATTCTTCATGCTAGGTAAGAAGAACACTATTATCCCAGTTTTACTAGAATAGGTGAGGAAATGCAGGTTCTCAGTAGCATAACTGATTTAACCCAAGTCACAGAGCAAATAAATGGCAGAGTCTAAGAATGATGACTAAAATCATTTTGTTATTTTCACTCTTTGCTTTTAATAAACTTTTAAAGGGTGCTTAGTAAGTGTCAGGTTCTGACCAGTGCATGATACTACAAAATTATGCATGACAGTCCTGAAAGTGCAAGACAGTCGTATAGATATCAATCACTACATGTACATAAAGCTCAATTTTATGGTTTCAGATTCCATATTGCACTTGTCAGGTTTGAATGTAGTATCAAGGAATATCCAAGATTGTCTTAGAACACAATTAAAATACTCTTGCCACTCCAAATACATATCTGTGCAGGCTAGGTTATCTTCAGATATTTCAACCCAAAGATACTGCAGCAAATTAAATGTAGTAGGTAATATGAGGACTCAACTGTGTTCTCAGAAATCAGACATTGGGAGAATTTGCAAAAATGTGAAACAATGCCACTCTTGTCACTAATGGTGGTTTTTTTTTACTTTAGAAAGTATAGTTATTTTTAAATAAAAGTATGTAGTTTATTTTAGCTTGCATTTTATTTAATGTCATTTTAAGAGCATTAAAACAGAAATATTTAAAATTTTTATTTAAAAATGTACTAATACTGTAAATGTTTATTGATATAATATACAAAAACTCTTCAGAATTCATCATAATTTTTAAGAGTGTAAAACGGTCCTGAGACCAAAATGTTTGAGAACTACAAGGCAAGGCTCATCAGAAAACCTGAGGTTGCTAGGTTTTTACTGCCATTCAATTATAAAATATATTACAATAGAGCAAAAACGTTAGTCCTTACTCTTAGAAAAAGTTATCTAGTTGGGTATAGTTAACCTTTTGAATATGGCTTCTGGAATACAATCTATGCTTTTAGAATCTATCAGACAAAAACAAATCCAAGCAAACAAACAAAACAATCCCCCCAAATACTCACAAATATATATAGTTGTTCATCTATATATATGAAGAGGTAACAGTGTCACAGTCACGACCACTAAGGAGGAGGCTGTCTGCCCGTGGTCTGGAAGGTCGTCCGGAAGGACGTCTGATCTAATTAGCATTTTATGCTTTTATTATTATAAATGTGATTATTTAAAATGAATTTTAGAGATCAAGTCTCTCATAGTTCTGAAATAAATGCTATTTGGTAGTGCTTCAAAAGTCCTCGTTTTTCTATTGCTTTGGGGGATGTAGAAACACACTTATATAGCTGTTTGGAGTTTGATGTTCTCATTTTTTTTGGCACTTTGCCTTCCTTTCTAATGCTACCAAAGGTTGGATCTCTAGAGAGTGGACTGATAGATATATTCCACTCAATGTTACCACCTCCGGATGAGGTCATGAAGCTCCTTATACGAAAAGGAACATTACTTCTACCTGAGAGTAAAATTTTAGAAAAATAAAACTTCAGTGTTCCCTACAATAAGGTTTGCTCCCCTATTACATTCTGAGCACTATTGAGATGCCTTACAAGTGTTGACATTATTCAAAGCTCATAATTTTATGGATAACTGACAAAACTGAAGACCCCAAAGGGTGAGTTACTTGTTTAAGGTGACCTAGCGACTGTGTATAGACAGCCTAAGCAATCTGACTCAAGAGAGGTGTACTTAACCAAGACACTTTGATAAAATGGTGCTTTAGTTGCAGATAACTTTTAAAATGACATTTCAAATTAAGGATTGCTTAATTTTTGTGGTAATAATTTTAATTAGGATTTAATTGCGCTTTGGACAATTTAATTACCCTTATGCTTCCAGGACTTCCAAGAAGAGATTCAGGAGACACTGAGGCCACAGGGGAGAGAAGTTTCAATGATTTGAAGTTAGAAGAAACCTAGAAATGTTCCTCAAGTTCTGCCAAAAAATACCCCCAATGGCTAAAGTAAGCAAACCTGGTTCCTGTTACTAGTGAGAAATGGCTTTGAAATTTCCTGCTTTATCTTGCAAATGTTCTTGAATTCTGCATAATATAATACTATATTTTAATATAAAATCATGTTTTAAATTACTCCTCATTGAATAAAATAATCTTCCAAGAAGATCCAATTACTACAGTTCTTTGTGGTTCTGCCACACACTCTCTCTCTTTTGTTGTTGTTATTTCTTTTTCTCCCATCACCATTTAACACCCCCATACCTTCCTCCACCTCCACTTATTCTCCCCCCCCAGCAATCATTACACTGTTGTCCATGTCCATGAGTTCTTTCTCTCTCTTTTTTTTCTTAATCCATCCACCCCTTTCTCATCGCCCCCCTCCCCACACACAGCTGTCACCCTGCTCTCTATGTATAAGTCTGTCTCTATTTTGCTTGTTAGTTCATTTTGTTAATTAGATTCCACATATGAGTGAAATCATATGGTACTTGTCTTTCTCTGACTGGCTTATTTCACTTAGCATAATGTTCTCCAGGTCCATCCATGCTGTTGCAAAGGGTAAAATTCTCTCTCTCTCTCTCTCTCTCTCTCTCTCTCTCTCTCTCTCCCTTTTTTACAGCCAAGTAGTATGCCATTGTGTAATGTACCACAGCTGTTTTATCCACTCATCTAATGATTGATTGGACATTTGGGTTGCTTCTAAATCTTGCCTATTGTAAATGACACTGCAATGAACATAGGAGTGCATATACTCTTTCAAATTCATATTTCGGGTTTTTTTGTTTGTTTGTTTGTTTTTGTTTTTGTTTTTAATAAATTCCCAGAAGTGGAATTTCTGGGTCCTACCATATTGTCTCAATCTTAGAGAAGTATGGCTCCACAGAATACTTTGGAAGATCATGGAGGATTATCTCCTTTTCATATTTTTTCATCGTGCACTATTGCCCAGGGATTCTGTACTAGTTTGAACTTGGTAGCATAGCTCTAGATAAAATGATGGCAAGAGGGTGCCAGAGGGCAACTCTGTAAGCAAGTGAGGTTTGGCAAAGTCATTGAATGGTCCCCCTTTCACTGCCTTTTAACTTACACCCGAGGTTAGAGATAACATGCATAAAGACAGTAGGCACACCGCAAGAATGAGTGACACATGCCAGACATGAGTATGATAGGAAATGGTGGGGATCCAGGTACATTGGAGGGCCCACGCACTATTTAATATGGGCTGCCCTATACATGTCCAGCACTGAGTGGGGCCAGATATTCTGATTTTTTGGAAATTAGAGAAATAAGAGAATTCTATTATCAAAAATAAAAATATTTTGATTTTACTAAATAATTCAATTTTATTAAATATGTGGCAAACTAAAAGAGCTTCAGACCACTGGCCTATGCTGTCCATTCTTTCAGGAAAGGGGGCAACATTTGCATTGCATTATTGTTTATGTCTTTGCTGGGTAGGTGAACACTCTTCTGCTAGGTGTGTCAGGAATGGTGTGAGAACAGAAACTTCTCTCCTCTGACCATTTTAAAGCTTGTTTCTGCCTTCTGACAAGTCCCAAGAGGGAGAATTAAGGTGACTCTTCTGAAATAGGATAAAGAATGGCCTTTTGTTACTTTTATGGTATTATCCTCTGAGCCTGGGGAACACACATCTCTTTTGTTCTCTCTTTAGTGTAAAAGGGAAACAACTATTTTCCATCCTCTGAAAAATTCTTTTCGTATTTTGGAGTAGTTATTAAGGTTCTCTTTGGTCATATCATCACTCTCTTCAGACAAAATAATCCCAAACCCTTAAATATTTCCTCAAGGATTTCTTCTTACATTTTAATTATTTTCATTATAGACCTCTGGACCCTCCCCAAGTTTCCCGTATCTTGCTTATAATGTGGGCACACTGGAACAACTTGTTCCCATAAAAGCTCAGTCAAAGCTAAATGCAGATAGATTATTTGCAGACACTACATGTATAACTTTGTGTTCTCTTCAAACAGTATTGCATTTCTAACTGATATGCAAACTTGCAATCTGCTATAAGCCCTATATCATTTCCACTATTTTTATGCATAACCAGTCCCTTCTTATTTTTGTGCCAGACCTGTAACTTTCATTGCTTTATAGATCAACCTATGTAATTTCCTTTGTGTTTACATTTTTTCTTCTATATCCAAGATGCTGAAACTTTAATGCCAGTATCTACATAGTGCTCAATACACAATAAGTGCTTAAGATATGTTTATTGAGTGAAATAGCTAAAATCTGACATAGATAATATGTCCCACAAAAACTTTTTATTGAATCTAGTAGAAGCTTTGGATACCCTTTTCCAAACTTAACTGAAGGTTTGGATTCTATCTAGGGACTAATCTGTGTCAAAATCTTGGCTCTGGTTTCTTATTAGCTATTTGATTTGGATGTTATTTAAATTTGCTAAGCCTTTGTTTCTAATCTATAAAATGCACATAATATTTATATTTAAAGTTATTGTGATATTTATATGAAATATTGCATGCGAAATGCTTGAAAGTGCTTGGTATATAATGAATCCCCCCAAAATTGCTAGATCATGAAAAAAATCATATCCAAAATATAGAGCACTGTATCTGAATACATTAGAGTGGGGAGTATTTTCTCATCTCATGTTTTCACTTCTAAAAGGTCTTTTGCTGGAAAATATTTCTGGACTCTAAGGATTCTTGGTCATGGTACTCTCTAAGCTTCACTTTTTCATTCTTCTGCTCAAATTGAATGCATGGCATAAATGTTCAGACCCAGTCAGATACTCACTACACAATGTTAGCATTTCAAATCACCAGTAGCATCAGTTCCATCTTTTCCTATATCTTCATGACACAAGACTCTAAATAGAAAATATAACCCACTGATGCAAAGAAGAAATGTAAAACTGCTATTGATGTACTTTAAAGAAGAAAATATATTTGAACATTCAAGGAAGAGGAATGGTTCCTTTGCAAGGAAAGGAACAGGTCTTACCCAGACTGTGCTCTGGAGGAGGTGCTGGGCAAGAGTCTTTTGATTGACAGCTGAGGTGGTGGTGGAGGTGATAGAGGCATGGATGAGTTCCCATGACACAGAGAAGAGGGCACGGCCACTAGAGAAATAACAAAGTATTAAGTATTCCAGTGAGTACCAGATTATGCCAAAACTTTAGGAAAGACAGGAAAAGTAAAAGGAAATGACAATTTAGAAGTGATTCACAGCCACATGAAAATAACAAACTGGCAGACTACATGGATGCTAAAATTCACACTTCTAAAATGGTCACCAATTTAACTGCTAAAGTGTGTGTCTCAGCAAAATTGTAGTTTAAAGTGAAGATTTACAATTTTTATATTTTAAGCAAGAGGTGAGTTGTTCAGGAACAAAACTTTTATAAGGCTTATTTATTGTCATCAAATGATAGTATTTAGGGATGTGTCTGTTAGCACAAATTACTATAAGGTGATAACTCACATAAAGTTTATATTAAGCTTAGGATTCATTAGAATAATTTTTGAAGTCCAGAAGACCTTGCAGAAATTTTCATTTTCAGCCACTATAGTAAATCATTTCCTACTCAAAACTACTTCACAATTATAATGTTTCCCAAGGACACACTGAACTTTATGTTTACACTTATCTAGTTCTACCCTCTCTGGGGAAAAGGTGATTGACAATGAGATAAAGAAAATCAGATCATATGGTCATCACTATTTCTCTTAGGTTTACTGATTAGAATAAATCAATTTAAAATTCTTATATAACTTTTCTTTCATATTGAGAACTATATCACTCTTAAAATTATAATATATTGCTAGCCCAAATATTTGTGCCAATATGTTGTGTGTATTGTCTTGGGATGATTGGATATGAAAGTGCCTAGAAAAATAATGATACTAATGCAGATCTAAGCATCAAATGACAACATTTGGTATTAGTTCTATCATTTGTCAGCTACATACCATTTTTCAGGCAAAAAAATTAAACTTTTTTCCCTTTAGTTAAATGGGAATGATTTCACAATGACTTCACAGTGCTGTTCAATAGGACAAAGGTGATAATCAAAGTCATGTAAACCCAAAGGTTAAATCAACATACATAAGGTTCTACTTCTTCTATCTACTACTACTGTATTTCTACCAATGCTATTATAACTGTTACCACCACCACTATCAGCATTATTCTTATCTTGGATTTAATGCAAGCAACTCTTTCTCATCCTGGGTTTGAATGTGATTAATATAGAGATAAACTATATATGCATTCCTCCAACACCTATATAATTAAAAAAACAATGAAAGAATATGTAAAGCATGGTAATATGCATTTATATATTTTCTTTTAATAAAATCTATATGTAAATTACAAGAATGTCAAAAGGTAATACTAAATTATAAAGTAAAAATATTTGAATAAATTAAAAAATGACTGTCTTCTACAATCTTCTCCCAATCCCATTCTCCTGAGATTGCTCAATCTATGCTTTCTCAATCTACTGCTTTTGAGGCTAGCTGTTTTAGGAATAAAATAAATACATTTTAAATTTAAACTGTTCAATACTATACAAGTTTCTATACAAGTAATTTAGCAGCCAAGAGCTTTCAAATACTTTGCCTTCTAATGGGAAAAAAAAAACTAACTTAAAACATTGTCATTAACAGATGGTTGAGTGCCTGTTAGCCACACATCAGAGTATTTAATACAATAACTAATATGAATTCTCAGCTTTCTTTTTTTTCTAAACTTCATGTAGACTGTTCTTCTCTTCCATCTACATTGGCCATTATAACATTCCTCTTTATATTTTTAATAGATTTTCAGATTATCTCCTAGTTCCAATTTATAATTTAATTTAATATGTTCCTTATTACATATAGAAAGTCAATTTGGTTGTAGTCTTCAAATGTACCTAAGTCCTATTACAAGTTTCCTCAAGACAGTGAATGCCATCCCTCTTAAATCGAGTGGCTGGAGATCTGAGAGATTAGGGACATAGGATATAAATAGACCCACCAAAGGTTGTCCAAAGTTTAAATGGATTGGCTATGTTGAGGTAAAATCTGGTTGCTGATTTTGGCAGGACTAAGGCTAGGTATGGTCTGCACAGGCAGGGATCATAGTAGGATAATATATCAAGCAGGCATAAAAACATGCTTTCACTTAAAATTATAGCTTAAGCATTTCTCCATGTTAATTTAAATGACTATATGATATTCATGGATATACCATTTACCATTATTGTGCATTACTTTGTTTCTAATGTTGTGTTATGAATTATGGCTGCATGGAATGCATAAAGATCTCTGCATATTTGTGCCCATTACATTAGAATACAGTCCCTGAGGTAAAAGTTCAAGTCAAAGAATATGAAAATTTTAATGACACATATACAATATTGCATAACTGCCAAACTCAAAACAATTTAATCTAGAGTACTGATACTTAAGATGGCCCATCTCACTGATTCCTACACCCCCGCCCCTGACAGTTCACCCCCAGTTTGGTTAATATTCAAAATATAGAAAGAACGCATACAAATCAATAGAGAAAACTAAACAATGTGATTAAAAAGGAGCAGAGGAACTAAATAGACATTTTGTCCAAAGAAGACATACATATGGCAGGTACATGAAAAGGGGCTCAACATCACTAATCATCAAGGAAATTCAATTCAAACCATAATGAGATATCACTTACCTCTCAGGATGACTATTATTGACAGGAGTTTTTAGGGGTAAAATAGGCAGTTTTAGGGAGTTTTCGAAATAAAGAGCGTCCTTGAGGGAGGACTGGAGGGACTGGGAGCTGCCAAAAGGCATAATTCACAAAGAACTAAAGGCTCACAGAATAAGGAGAGAGGAAGACACTCATTTACAGAAGATAAAGGGAAAGCCACAAGGTGCAGAAAAACAAAAGGGAGAAAAAGGAAAACAGAATTTCTTAGAATATAGAGAATTCTACTATAGCAGGGGGAGAAAATGAGGAGAACCCACGTGAGGTTTGAGTCCTGTAGCTGCTATAGTGACCAATCATAGGGGCTATTAGGGCACAAAGAACTGCAACCTTTATAAACAGAAAGAGGGACTTAGTGGACCTCTCCCTTGAAATCTCCCCATGTGGGAGTCTGTGCTTGTTTCCCAATAAATTTCTATCATTTCCTATACCACCTTTTGTCCATGGCTTCATTCTTCAAATCTACCTGCACAAGAACCCGGGAAATCACCTTTGCATTCTGCCCAAAGGAAAACCACACAACCAGTTTGATTTCCACATCCTATATAATAAAAGCCTAGGTGGCGTCATCTGCAACATCATCACAAGATGGCCACCACAAGATGGCCGGCAGGGGAGGGCAGTTGTGGGCGATCAGGCTGGCAGGGGAGGGCAGTTGGGGGTGATTGGGCCTGCAGGGGAGGGCAGTTGGGGGCAACCAGGCCTGCAGGGGAAGGCAGTTAGGGGTAATCCTGTTGGGTGCAACCAGGCCAGCAGGGAAGGGAAGTTGGGGGCCATCAGGCTGGCAGGTGGGGCAGTTGGGGGCAACCAGGCCTGCAGGGGAGGGCAGATGGGGGCAATCAGGCCAGCAGGGGAGGGCAGTTGGGAGCAATTGGGCCAGCAGGGGAGTAGTTAGGTGTCAATCAGGCTGGCAGGGGAGCAGTTAAGGGGTGATCAGGCTGGCAGGCAGGCGAATGGTTAGGAGCCAGCAGTCCCGGATTTTGAAAGGGATGTCCAACTGCTGGTTTATATTTACTTTTACATATGTACAAGTGTATTAGTATAAATGTGTAAAAACCCTTAAGATATGTGAAGTTTATCATATGTACATTTTTTCATAATATATTACATTATTCTTCAATTTAAAGGGTTAATAAATTAAATCAAATATATACATTAAATTTTTTTCATAATAAATGTCACATTGTACTGCAAAAACTAACAATTTACATTTCTACCTACAGTATATGAAGATACTCTTTGATCCTCATGTTCTCATTAATACACTGTTTTTGCCAATATGAGAAGCAAAAGATAGTATCTTCTTGATATTTAAATTTGCTTCCTTGATTATGATGTAAGAATTAAATTTACTTTCTCACCCTGTTGTCCCAGCACCATTTATTGAATAATCTTTCCCTTCCTCTTTGATTTGTTATGCCATTAATCTTTATCATATTTTTGTGATGTCAATGGCCATGATAATATAATAAATTCTTGTATATAGTAGGATCTGTTTCCGAGATATCTATTCTCATCTATTAATTTGTCTCTTTATTGTTGCATCAGTGCCATACTGATGAAATTAACATAACTTTAGAAAAGTTATTTCCATTAATCTTCTTTTTCAAATGTAAAAAGAATCCTGATACTTTAAATGATGTCTTAAATGGTTTTGTCAGGGCAAAAAATACCAACTGAGATTTTGATTTGCAATTCGTCTATGGTTGGGTTCCTCAGGGGAAACAGGCACTGAGATAGAGATTAGTCCCCAGGTAATTAATTGGGAGTGCTTGAGAGAATAATGCCTTTGAGAGAGGAAGGGATGCAAAGAGAAAGTTGAACTGCAACTGTGATGAAATTGTGACAGAGGCTTCAGCTGATCCCATAGGGAGCTGTAGAGCTGCAATGATTCTTCCAAATTGACCTGGATTAAAACAAAGGGGCTGCATCAACCAGTCAATGGATACAGGCTGCCTCCAGGAAGGAGATAAAATGACCAAGGCCATGGACAATTCCTGGAGAAAGACTCAGCTATGTGCTGTCAGTAGCCAACACTCTCAGTATCTAGCAACAAGAACCTGGATCCTGAATGGGAATATGAAGCATAGCATCCAATACACAACTTTTACAATATTGCTTCCTTTTCCAGAAAAATTATTAGCCTTTCATTTTAATCAATTATTTTATATCTTAAATAACTTATGCAAAAAGTACAAAAGAAGACAATTGGAAAAACTGAGTAACTTTTCTGTGCAATGACTGGCAGTCAAAAAATAGTATACGTCATATTGAAGAATGAGCCCAAAATCAACAAGAGAACTTGTAGCAAGCAGTGAGGTATGAGCAGAGCAAGAACAGTGGGTCAGATACAGAAGGTTAGTAGGGTGGTTGCCTAGCAATATATTATAGGGTGGGACCTTGTCCCAAAGGTGACCTTTCCCCCCCTGACATATAGCTAGTCATGTGGTTTAGACCCCCTGGCTTTTCATATCACTGGTCATACGGTTTGGACTCTCCAGACCTCTCCTTCTCTAGCATGTTGCTAATCATGTGGTAGTCCCCGCCCACGACCCCCCCCACTCCTTCGAGGAGGAACAAGGGATCCTAAAAATAGCCTCCTAAGACTTCCATACAAGCCTTTGTATGGCCACTACCTTAAGCATTAAGCATCCTTTTATTTCCCATAGTGCTTTGTTTATATCACTCTTGAAACATGCAATATCCACGTATGTGTGTTTCCTTGACTAAATTTAATTTTAGAAGGTTTAAAGAATCTAGAAGAAAATGACCTGATTTCCAGGGCCTGGAAACTGAGTCCTATTTTGAGTAAATAATAGAACCAAGCACAATCCATGGCCCTAATAGCATTAAACAGCCAAATTAACCAATCCTTGAATTTTTCTCTCTAATATAACAATAGAAAAGTTAAAGGGTATCATAATTGCTATCATTAAATATCTGAAGAAATACCATTAGATAGTAGATTAAATTTAATTCTGATGCACCAGGAGAAATAGCTAGGACCAGTGTGAGAGAATTTCTTTTATATATTAGACAGACATTTTCCCTTTATCAATTAGAGCTGTTCATAAATAATATGATCAAGTAGTGATATCCTTGAGAGCTTGTTTGGAGGTTCTAACAGGAGAGCGCAGCTACTCATATACCCTTGATCGAAGACGGGTCCTCTCCTCTGGGGGGAAGGTTGTCCTCTTGGACCTAGGGCACAGCTTCGGGAGGGACACACATGGATCGGTGAGAGAGGAGGGGGACACCCGCCTAGCCAGCCAGATCAGCCGAATCAACCCTGGCGATCAATGGGGTGACAGATGTCGCAGCCAGATCGCCCTCACATCCGAGTAGTGATATCCTCATCAATGGAAAATCAAGCAAAAGTTGGATGATATTAATAATTTCATTCTAACAGTGCTCTATGTTTTCAAAGTATAATTTCATTTGACTACTGTAAAAACCCTATAAAGTGATATGTGTAGATACTATTCTTCATTAGGAAAAGAATGAGGTGTAGCAAACTCAATGATTGTTCAAGATTATGGGGTTAATAAATAGCACAGACTCACAGTCAAATTTTTTGATTAAAAAATATTGGCAATCCCTAAAACTTTATAACTATCACACTATTTAAAATGTGTAAGTAATTGAAAGTAATTTTGTAATAGACCTGGATTTCACTCTGCTTTTTTTAAAAAAAATACATTTTTATTGATTTTTTACTGAGAGGAAGGGAGAGGGATAGAGAGTAAGAAACATTGATAAGAGAGAAACATTGATCAGCTGCCTCCTGCACACCCCCTACTGGGGATGTGCCCTCAGCCAAGGTACATGCCCTTGACCGGAATCGAACCCGGGACCCTTCAGTCCGCAGGCCAATGCTCTATCCACTGAGCCAAACTGGTTAGGGCTTGACTCTGCTTTTACTCCTTATATTTCTTATTCCTGGCAATCTTGTCCTCAGGAATGCCCATCATTAGCCACTCTATTCCTCTCTCTCCTTGATAACTTAAAACTACATTTCTTAAAGTTCCTGTTGCTATGTTTCTATATCTTGCAGATTCTGTCTGTATTCCCCTTTAGTTAAAGGTTCTTTATTTGGTATTAGTTACTACATGGATTTTTACCCTTTCCCAGTACTCTATAGAGTCCAGTTCATGAATAAATGAAACATAGCTAGAGAAAGTCAAACTTGTTTATCTCCTTGATCAATCTGAAGTTTCATTCTTTCTCTCATGGAGTGTTCTGATTTATTTCATGATTCACTGAAATATAATCAACTCTCTCCTCCCTTTCCTTTGCATTACATACAAAGGAATTCTCTTCAAATACATAATGAATTCTCTTCAAATCAATTAGGAAATTCTAACCTGAATTTTGAGATCCTTTGATCTAGTTCTGGCTGTTGCTTTATGATTCTATTTTTTACACTAATGGAAACATACTGCTTCTCTATTTCTTGAGTTGGAATTTTTAATAGCCACCAGAGCTACAAGCTTTCCAGAATTTGAAGCAGCTCACTATATTCAGGTACAAAAAAAAAAAGACTTTCCATCTCAAACATGTGTAATGTAGGGTTTTCATTCAACTCCTCATTACTTTTGAGCAAGGAAGAATGATTGTTGATAATGTGCTGGTGACTTCAATATGTTTTATTAGGGGGCTATTGCAGTGAATACCTAAGAATTTTTAACTTCAGAAATATAGCAAAAAATGTCAAAAGATATAGAGTAGGTAAATGACTATGAAATTACCGCAATCTTAATGTTCACTTGATCTGCTAGTTCCTATTGTAGTTGACCTTGCACAACACAGGTATGAGCTGTGAGGATCCACTTATAGGTGAATTTTTTTCAATAAATACTGTGAATGTTATTTTCTTTTTCTTATGATTTTCTTAATAACATTTTCTAGCTTACTTTATTGTAGAAATACATTATATAATATATATAACATACAAAAATATGTGTCAATTGACTGTTTATGTTATAGGTAAAGCTTCCAACTACAGTACCAGTAAGCTATTAATAGTTAAGTTATTGGGGAGTCAAAAGTTATACGCAATGTCTGAGGCATGATTTTACATAAAAACCGTCAACTATTGTTATCCTCATTTTACAGATTTGAAAACCGAGACACAGAGAGGTTAAGTTATCCAAAGTCACACAGTTATAAGGTAGTGAAGGCAAGCCCTAGCTGGTCTGGCTCAGTGGATAAAGCATTGGCCTGCGGATGGAAGGATCCCAGGTTCCACTCTGGTCAAGGGAACATGCCCAGGTTGCAGGCTAGATCCTCAGTAGGGGGCGTGCAGGAGGCAATCAATAATTCTCTCTCATCATTGATGTTGCTCTCTCTCTCTCTCTCCCTCTCCTTTTCTCTATGAAATCAATAAAAATATATTTTTAAAACGTAGTGAAGCCAAGACTAACAGCCAGCCAATTGAGTTCTGGAACCCATACTTAATCACTATGCTTTATTATTAATGTCATTAATATTACTAAATGTGATAACCAATTTGGAATTTTTAGAGGGCTGCAGGAAAGCAACAAAGAAGCCTGCTTCTTTAGAATGTATTAATATATTTTAAACCTTTCAAAAAAACTCCTGGTGTTTCAACTTGCATGTTTAGGTGTTGACCAACTTTAAATATTTCAGTTTTATTAATTTCTACTCTTTGCTACCTACTTAAAGGAAAAAACTATATATATCCTTTTTTCATAGGGCTGAATTAACCTATCTTTGAAGGAAGCCAAAGCTAGGAAGTAAAAGCAAGTGAGAGGAACAACCCTGACCAGAACAGTGATGGAAAGGATTCTCAGAAGTTGTAAGGACAACAAAAGATACCTGAGTAAAAGACATAAAAGGTTTAAATCACAAGTACTACAAGAGAAAATAGTTTAAATAATAAAACAGTCTTGTGTAGGGAGAAAAAAATTAGTAATGTTTGAAAATAAAAATTAGTCTATAGGGTCAGAAATTTAGAATTAATTATTGTAAATTAGAGAAGAAAAATTAATGAAATTGGAATCATTACTACAGAAACTCAGAAAAATTAAGAGGAAAAAAAATGATAGAAACACTCAAGGAGATAGACTGGGAAAAAGTGTGACAAAACAATGAAAGAAAAACAAGAAAGAAAAATATGGAGGGGGCAATATTTACAGCGAAATTCCCATGATTTTTCATGACTAAAAGTCACAGATAACAAAATGTGAGAGAAAGGCAGAATGGAGTCCTTCCCACAGCTGGCTGCTGAAGTAAAGGCTGTGATGTTTCTTTATTATGACAATTGACTGGCCAGATAAATTATGATTCAGTAAGTTACAGGTGTGGGAAATGAAGTGGAAAGGTACAAGGGACTCAGCAAACTGTAAAACTGCATTGGCTTTATCAGTGGACTCACGTTGAGTCCATCTAGTTGATGAACATCCTTATCAGCCTGCAAATATAAATGACTTATGGGAATAATATTTCAAGGCATAATGACACAGCGATAGCTAGTATTCTTCTAAGATCTGGGTTATTAAATATTAAATATCAAAGCTGTAAATTATAGTAGCAGCTTTATATAACTAAATTAAATTCAAACAAAACCTAATTTCCTTAATCATTGGCTGTAATCCTCCAGGAACATATGCTATTAACTCAACTACAAATGGCACAGAAATTGTATGAGTTCAGTTAAGTTATTTGATATCAAATTCAAGCTTCTCTGTAAATCTCCTACAGGGATTTTAATACTTCTAAAATCATATTGGATTTTTACAGAGTAGCTAATCTTTTCATACTCTTATTTCTCACTTCTTTATCCAATTTCTTTTGATTTTTTTCCTCTTTCTTTTTTTTTCTCTCAGAGCATATTCTAGGTCAATTTTAAATATAAAAAACAAACAAACAAACAAACAAAAAACGCATCCTGTAGCATTAAAAAAAGTTTTCCAAAATTATCACCAGTTATCATAACTGGAGATTCTGCAGAGAGAACTAATTAAACTTAACAGAGAGTATTTATAGATCCAATTAACTCTGTATAGCCATGTATGTCAGTGCAAAATAGTAAAAAAATGACCAGTATAATTTGGCTCCTTGTCCCTGTGGCCAAATGTTTATCATGAAGTTTGTTCAATGATGAAGTGCATTGTGTGTATTGTAACTAGGAACAAATGGCTTAACTGAATTTATTTTGTTCTCTTCTTGAACAAATGTTAGCCATGTTTTGAATAACCGGTTATGGGCATAGACTAAATAAAATATGATTAAGAATCTAAAATTGCTTAAAGTGAAAGAGTTTAGAATGGAGGGAAGAAATTGTTCATATTACAGGAATATACACAGCAGTAAGGAGATGAGAATCCTGGCAAAAATGGAGGCCTGGGAAGATTGGTCTTGTAGACACTTAGAAGAAGGAAGATAATTAGTTCAGGTGTTAATTACAGATGTCAGGCTTTCTGAATGTGAGGATGGAACAGTCCAGGACTACCTTGAATCCAACAAAATGGTAATTCAAGATGGTGAGTAGGTCAGCAAGAAGAGATGGTTAGCTTCCTGGGGAGCAAAATGTCATAATTATTCCCTCCTACATCTACATGCTGAAGACTTTTAAATGTTATTTTCCACATCACAGACATCCCCAGCCTTAGGATTTCTCTAGACACAACTTGGTTGCCTTTTTATATCTTCACTTGGTTGTCTGATAGGAAGATCAAAGTGGCCTAGGCTGTTTTATCACAGTTAGGGTCTCGTCATGGGACAGCTGGCATCCTCAGAAGGTTAACCGAGACAAGTTTAATGAGAAACAGTTTACAAAGGTATGGGTAGAATGAAAGAAGCCAATAGAGGGTGCTGAACTCAGAGACTGGTAACATTATGAGCCTGTTACCTCCTTTAAACCTACATGTAGGAACAAGGGCAAGGAGTCCAGAGAAAGCTTTAAGCCATGAAACAAGGTCCATCTGACAGAAGCAATAATCCCAAAATGCAGTCACTGGCAGAAATGGTGTGAGACAGGAAAGGATCAGAAGTAGTAAATTCTTTTTTATCCTATCCTGCTATTCCCTTACAGATATACATCTATGATTTACATACATCTATACACAGGGGTGAGCAAAAGTAGGTTTATAGTTATAATACAAATAATATAATAATAAATAGTAATAGAAGATTAAACTGAGTTTTGCATATTCACAACTGTAAATTCTACTTTTGCTTACCCCTCTATACATCTATATATATAATCTCTATATACATCTCCTCTTATATAGAAATCCCTCATTCATATGCATGTATATATGCATATATGTATATATGTATGCATAAGTCAACTTTGTTCTATATTTAAAGTAAACATAAAAATCACGTCTTTACTAGTTACTATAAACATCTGGGTATATTGATCTTTGCAGGAAGCAACTGGCTTTGAACTCTTGCTTCTCCTAGGGTTCCTCCACATCCCCATAGGCTGAGTTTTAACTGTTTACACTTTCTCCTCCCATTCTATTCCCAGTATTCAACTGTTGCCTTTATGCTACTGTTAGTTCTGAACTCAAGGTACAAATATGATTCACGGGGACAGTATTAGGAGTACAGCATTTAAAATAAGGTATCTCTTTTGTTAGAAAAAGACTTAGAATTAAATATGAAATAGACACACGTTTGCCCATTCTTGATTAAATATGAAGCAACCCAAACAAAACAAACATAAAAGCAGGTGGTCCATCAAGCTAGAAGGAAAGGGTCTAAATTACATGCCTAACACTTGGTTCACTCTGTAATAATAAATGTGGTTTAAGACATAAGAATTCAAATGTTCTCAGGTCTCTCCAGCTTGAGGCTCTCCAGCTTGTAGATAAAGCCACCAAAGAGCCCTTCCTCAAGTTCTGAGGGCAGACGGTTGTCGTGCATATAACCGATAATCCCTCTGAGGGTCAGTGCTCTTGTGACAGATGCTCACCTCTGGAAGGGCCAGGACTGCTGATTCAGGGCTCTTGCTCTAGTTTCTCACTTGGTGATATTGGTCTGTTATTGACATCTCCCTCTAGAGCATCATTAGGGCCACACTGCACTTAGAGCTTCATGACCACTTGCTTTTGTGTCTTTAGTTCTCTTTTGTAATACAATAAAAAATGCCTTTCCCTTACCCTGACCAGTTTGGCTCAGTGGATAGAGCATCAGCCTGTGGACTGAAAGGTCTCAGGTTCGATTCCGGTCAAGGGCATGTACCTAGGTTGCAGGCATATCCCCAGCAGGAGGTGTGCAGGAGGCAGCTGATCGATGTTTCTCTCTCATCCATGTTTCTGACTCTCTGTCCCTCTCCCTTCCTCTCTGTAAAAAATCAATAAAATATATTTTTCAAAAACGCCTTTCCCTTCAAACACCCTATGTTTACAGGGTATGTCCCATGGAGGAATGGCCTGGTTCCCTGGTAATAACTAGCTATAATACCCACCAATGCATGTAGATGGTGCAGGGCTGGAGGAGGTACAGGAAAACCCCACAGAGATCAAGGACCACTTTTCCTCACCTATGTAGGCTGCTCAACTGAGTTTGACTCAGAGAGCCAGAATCCTTCATCCGTTTTGGTAGGTGATTTCTGTCACCGGCCCTCCTTGCAGTGGTCCTACCACAATTTGTCTCTCGTTTTACACTCATCTCCCATCAGTCTACATCTTTACTGTGGATGGAATTCAAGTTATTTGAGGCTTATGGGTTCCATAGGAGCCTGGTGCGTGACTAGGTCTAGTTTGGAATATGCAGAGTAGCGGTAGGAGTGGCAAGGCAAGAATAAACAGCCCTTTTCTCTTTGAAGGCAAAAGAGCAAGTTTCAGTAGTTATATAGAGGGTGGAATTGGGAGTGTGTGGTGGGGGCGGGGGGAAGTAGAGAGGTAATAGAGGGAGTTTGAAGTATGGGGGGAAAAGGAAACTGTCATCTATATCTACTTTCCATGCCAGCATGTCCAAGCCTCAATCTGACTTCAATATTCCTTGATAGGTTATGTGCTTAGTCACACCAAGACTTTCATTGATCATAATCAATTTTTTTTTAGCTAATTCCATTAAGGATATTTTCATCTGTGACTAAATTTTCAACTTTTACTAGTTTTAGAAAATGACAAAAATTGTCCTGCATGCCCTTGACTCAAAATTAGATTGAGTTGATTATGAGACTATTTTTTAAGTTCCTTGGATTTCTTGAGAAAAGTACCACTGTCTATTAACCTACTCCCTACTGTTTCCATTCATCATTCATCATTCATTTTATTACCACAACATTGGGAGTTTGTTATAGTTTTTGTTAGAAGGGCAACTTGACACAAGTCAGTAACTAAGCAGAAGTTGCGTGATATATGATTTTTCTTAAGGCTCTATGGAAAACAAAGGCAGCACTGGTGTAATTCTTGGATCAATACAAAATATGAGTTGAAAAGTTCTGTACCAGAGGCTTCAAAGGAATATATATGTAGAGTCATTTTAAAGGCATACAACTTACCTGCTCCATTAGGTAATTTGGCGAGTCCAAATAGGTTCAGCCATTGCTATGAAGTCCCCACAGTTTTCTGAAGAAAGTTACTCTTCAAATCACAACTGCTGTTCAATAGAAAGAAAAGATGCTATGGTCATGGTATTCGTACAATATTTCTACATGATCAACTTTTGACTCAGAAAGGGGAAAACAACACTTTCGTTTCCCCCAAAGAAAGTCTATCCCAGTCTACTAAGTGAGTCAAACATTGCACCTGTTGTGGAGTTTAGAAATTGTTTCACAGAAAAAAAATGTATTGCTTTTATTTAGAGCTACATAGGTTACCTCCAAAATCCATGAAAGCGGTACAGTGAAGAATTGAAATACCTTGTGTTGTTACAAACCACCCCTTGTTTGGCTGCTCTTCAGCATTAAATTTCAAGAGCTCTCCTCAACTTTGTCCAAAAAAATAGTCTTACCCAAAGAATGAAAACTGCCTCCTTACAAACACAGGGGCTTCACAACAAATTAGGGTCCTAGAATTTGGTTGTATAGTAGGATTTAAAACATCACACACACACACACACACACACACACACACACACACGTACACACACTCCAGACACTGTCTTTGTTAGTCTATTTTGTCTTCTAGACATGCTTTGATTGCAAACTCCTCAGATCTAAATCAAGTCTTCTATAACCCAGGTGGTAGCACAATTTCAAGATGTCAGGATAACCAGGCTATAGCATCTGCTACCCCTGCTGATAGCCAAAGGTGATAAGTGTAAAAGTGAATATTTTTCCAAGTCAGGGAGAAGTAACCTCCGGTTAACCCCATATACATCACTGGGGTTTCTGCTAGAACCTCCCAGTAAACTTTTTACAATCAAATTTTTATCATTACAGCCTTAAAGTTTCAAAGAAAGAAATAGTCTATCCCCTCCCTGAAACTTAGGTAGAATAGTGTTTGAGGGGAGGGACTTTTCCCCACTGTATTTCCAAAGCTCAGCATATGGTAAGCACTCATTAAAATTGATAGACTGCCCCCTCTTTCTTCCAGTCACCCCCTACTATTGGCAGGTTCACCACACTGCCTTTAAAACAGCATGGGAAAACTGAATAGTTCATTCTTTATAATACAGCCCTCAAAATACCAGAAACATATGTCTTCTGATGTCCTTTAAAAAGGAGCCTCATATAGGATCTATGCCCAGCCTGGAGTTTAGCAAAATGGTTTAGCAGATGTAGACAATTATTGGACTAATATACTTTAAATAAATTCCTTCTTCTGTGATAGTAACAAACACCTCAGGTAGGACTTTGGTCATTGTACCAGTCAGCTTGGGCTGCCATGACAAAATACCACACGCGGGGTGGCTTAAACAACAGACACTGACTTTCTCACAGTCTGGAGACTCAAAGTCCAAGAGCAAGGGGTCTCTAGGATTGGTGTTTGCTGAGACCTTTCTCTCTGGCTTGAGGATGCTACCATTTTGCCATGTCCTCAATGGCTTTTCCTCTGTGGGTGTGCAGATTGAGAGAAATCTCTGGTGCCTTTTCCTCTTCTTATAAGGACAACAGTCTTATGGGATTAGGACCCTACCCTTAGGACCTCATTTAACCCTAATTGCCTCTTTAAAAATCCTATCTCCAATCACAGTCACATTGGGGGTTAGAGCTTCAATATGTTATTTTAAGGGGACACATTTCTGTACATAATATTCTATCCTCATAGTAAGTTATGAGATACTAAGGAGGAGAGTAAATCCAGTTCCTCATTTAGAAATGAGGATAAAGACATCACTTTAGAATCTCGTGAGATGACACATGTAAAAGTTATTCCAAAGATATAGAGCATCATCATATGGTTTTGTTTTATTACCATTAATGTATAACATACATTTGCATTTATTACTGCAGGTTTATCTAAATTAAAAATTCCCAAACCTAGGACACAGTTTTTATCATGATACACCTTTGGATAAACCAGGAATGATAACTAAGCAGCTCAAGTTCTGCTACTGCCCCTGCCCACAGCCCTGGCAGACATCCAACATCTACCAAGGAGATACTTTCCTACTGAGCTTGTGAAGAGCCTTAGAATTCTTCTAATGCTTCATATTCTTAGCAGTCACTACCAGTGGGCCTCAGTAGGCACACAAGATACCTGGTTGTCATCTCTGAATTAGTGACTAATTGATCACTCCTGTGGGCCAGCTTGTTCTGCCAAAGAATGTCTAAATTACTATTAACTTATAGACTGCAACGTGGATCTCTATTGGGGTAGAGAACACATGTCTAATATTAATTGCTGCATTTAGCAAGGGGAATCATATTATCTTGTTCATCAACTTTGCAACATGTCCATCTGTCTATTAAAGTTTTGTGGTCAGAAATACCGACATGCCTACTCTCCTCTGCAAATTGCCTTCCAAATTCCGCCATTCATGGGAGTTGTAATTGCAGAAGGAAGTTGTTTGAAAGGGAACAAGAATTCAAACAGACTTTGTGTCAAGAGAAGAACATAAGCTAAATTATCCACCTTTCTCAGCACCCCTTTGTCGCCTTCCTCCCCAACTGTAGGCACAACTCGTCCTTCTGGGGATTTCTTAATTCTTCTTCAGGTTACATAGAAAAAACTAGAGCTCTTTGATTACAGTAAACAGAAGGTTTTAAGATTCTTTCATCACTAAATCATAGCAAAGAAACAAAACAAAACACGTTCAGTTCAGCTCAATCAAAACCTAACCAGTCACATAGGTTTATTAAACATAGCATCGACAGAATGAAAATATGGAGTTCTTGCCCAGGAAGGATGAATGCCAAGAACAGAGTGATTTTCTGACTTTGTCTCTGATAGCTATAAATGTTATTCTTTGTGCAAGTACCTATATTCCCAAATAGCTGTTGATATTAAGCATTGGGGGAAACTTATAAATGGACAGTGAGCTGCATTAGGGATTTCCAGATGTTAGCTAGAGTCACTCCATGAAAACAGTACTCACATCTGTTTTTGACCTACAAAGTACATAAAACACTTTATTTTCTCTTCCATTATTCAATCTCCTTATTTTTGCAGCCAAGTATATATTGAATGCAAAAACTTTTTCAGACCAAACTTGGCATGGGAACTCTTGATTTGGCTGCATTTGGGTTACCACCAATTTGCAAAAAATAAAGAATGAATAATAATCCAAGCTGTAAGAGTGCAAAGTAAAATAAATCTTTACTTTACCATCTTATCAGGGAATATAAATCAATCTGGCACATACGTCAACCTCAATTTCTGTGTAAAAATTCCAGATGTAGTTATGATTCTACTTTATAAATATAACCAGCATGTTAGATATAATGAGAATTAAAGACCCCATGGATCTCATGAATGGCCCTTTCCTCATAAACACAACCTAAGCCCAGAGCCATCAAATTTGATTGTGTTTCCTTGGCAATGTTGCCTCTGTACCGATTTTCCTCATCTCTTCCTGTTCTTTATTCAACTCCTTTCTCCTCTCCTTATTTTCTGTCATGTGTATGTGTCTTCCATACCTATGGACAATAGATTAACCTTTCTGGGGAGCAATCAAGGCCAAAAAAAGGAATAGCTTTTAGGTCATGTATCTGTAGGAGTGATTTGAGATGTTAACCTCCATCCACCATTTTTTGTATCTCTAAGTAGGTATTGATATTAAACTCCTGCTACTGATTTTCAAACTGAAGCCCTCAGTCACAACAACCCCCCACTGCTACTCTGCCTGCCTGGCACGAGGGCATCACCACCTCTTTGTCCACTGTGTGTGTGCAGGACTTGTACAGATAGGCCAGATCACAGAAAACCACAGTCAAAGTTGAGATAAAAAAAACCACTGGTTCTCATTTATTATGGACCACTTACTATGGTAAGGCGCATTACCTTCCTTAGTGCCACAACAGCCTGTTAGAGCAGTATCCTTATGACTGAGGAAAGGGAGGCTCAGTGAGGTTAATGTACTTGCCTGTAGTGACACAGTTTGGTCTGATACCAAAGCCCATGCCTTCACTGTGAGCTGTTTCTCTCCTGGCCATATTAGAAGCATCTATTCTAACCATTGCTCCCATTTCTGCAATCTTTAGTCACCAAACAAATGTCATCTCCACCTAGCTCCTCCCCTTGATGTGTTTTCATCCCTTACTGTTTTGCAGTTCTGCACCCTGACAACTCCAATACTCTAAGATGCATTCTCTCAAGAGTGTCTACCCTCTTGTGAGTGTCATCCCCCATTGAAAGCAATGCCATCTGGGTTTAATGTCCTCTGCTTCTTGAACCTCCTGGACACATCATTTTATGTACTCAGAAGTCTGACACAGGGATCAGTCTCTTTTTCTACCACATTTAGTTTTAAGGGAGTTTTACTTTCCCTTATCCTTATGGAGACATCAAAGTCCATGCTGCCTTTATTTTCTTCCAGTCTGTTGACTTCCTCCATTTCCTTTTTTGCCCTTCCCATCCTGGACTTTAGAGTTGATATCTGAACAAGTGATACGTCATCCTTGGTTCCCTTAGATCTCTATACTCCTCTGACCCTGCCTGGGAAAACTGAACCCAATATGAATGCTAGAATCCATTTTCTCTGCACTCCTCAACACGGGGACAGCTGCCAGCTGCCAGAAGAAATTGCGTAATCCTATAGGTTGGTGCTAATATCAGCTCATAATTGTTCATTAGTGACTTATTTCCTTTTGTTTAGACTCTATTCTCTTTTCCCTCAGACATAGGCCCAAACCTTGACCACTGTCCTCACATTCCCCAACCAATGCTCACCCCTTACTATCAGCGCATGCCCTGGTAGCCAACTTCACTGTGACCACTGAGGTCCTCAGGCTTGATCTCTGTTGACTTCCTGTCTCCCTTCAGCCTTTGCCTTTTGCCTTATCTACACCCACACACTTCCTTCCTTCCTTGCAATCTCAGAGAATAAGTCCCTTCTCCTGCCTGGAATCCCTCTCCCCTTTCTTCTCTATGTGGCTTACTACTCATGTTTAAGGTATCTCAGGTGGTCAATAGTTCAAGAAGGGTTTTTTAAAGATGGCACCATAGTCAGGTCAGGTGATTCTTGTCAGAGCTTCCCAGCACATACATGAGCTTAACCATGGGCTTACTGTGGCATTTCATTGTAAAGCAGCTTAGGTGTCTGCTTCCTGGATCATGCTGTGCGGTCCTAAAATCCTGCTCAGACTAAAATCCTTAATGCCTAGTGCAGGCCTGCTACACAAAAGGGACACAGTTTTACTTATTTGTTTTGGTTCTCCAACGTCCGACCTTGAAAAAGATACAAGATGGCAGCAGCATAGGAGGATGTTGAACTCACCCCCACCCATGAGCAAACTCAAGTATACACGTATATAGATAGCAATTACTCCTGCAAAACAACCGAGAGCTAAATGGACATCTTCTGAACAACAAGCATGAGGAAGAGACCAAATAGAGAAGGCTGGGAAGCCATGGGCCCTCGTGGAGCTGCAGGATCTCTCCAGGAGAGAGGAGCCAGTGAGTGCCATTGTTCATGCTCTCCTTCACCTCCATAGGGCAGGCGGAGCTCTAAACTGCAAAATCACCAGGGCATGTTCCCAGCTACATTGCCTGGAGCCTTTTCCTGAGAACAAAGGGAGTATGCAGGAACAATGAGGTCATCACAAGCACTTGGCCTCACTGTTGGGAGACTCTCTAGCCTTGAAGACCATTGACTCAGGTGACATAAGCTCTTTCTGGTTCTAGTCAGCTTCCCAAAGCCTAAACCTAGGTCACTTCTGCACGGGACCACTTTCTCTATGAAAATAAGAGAGATCGACTTAATAGAGAAGGCTGTGGAGCTGAGGGAGCTCTCCAGGGACTGTGGGGACTCTTTGGGTGAGAGGAACTGGTGAGTGCCATTGTTTATACCCCCCTCCACCTCCAAAGGGCAGGTAGGGGCTCTATCTAGGTGCTCTGGCTTACATGCAAGGTTACCGTAGGGCAGTGATGGCGAACCTATGACACGCGTGTCAGGTGACACTCGAACTCATTTTTTTGGTTGATTTTTCTTTGTTAAATGGCATTTAAATATATAAAATAAATATCAAAAATATAAGTCTTTGTTTTACTATGGTTGCAAATATCAAAAAATTTCTATATGTGACATGGCACCAGAGTTAATTTAGGGTTTCTCAAAACGCTGACACGCTGAGCTCAAAAGCTTCGCCATCACTGCCGTAGGGCTTCCTGGACACATCACCTGAACCCATTTCAGCTCTGAATAAAAGGGGCAAGCAGGATCAACAGGGCATTACTATATGCACCTGGCCTCCTCACCCAGGTCCTCTCTGGCTTGGTAGGCCAGTGCTCTTGATGTTGTAGGCACCCACTCAGTTCCTACTGGCCAAAACCACCCAGCACATACAACCCATGTAGAGGTCACTTCTATATAAGAACACTGTTTTCAAGACTGGGAGAGATAAGCTATTTTGTCTAACTCATGTGAATAAATATACAAAGTTGAATAAAATAAAAAGACAGAAGAATATCTTTCAAATGAAGGAATAAGAAATATCCCCAGCCCTAACTGGTTTGGCTCAGTGGATAGAGCGTCAGCCTACAGACTGAAGGGTCCCAGGTTCGATTCCAGTCAAGGGCATGTACCTTGGTTGCGGGCACATCCCCGGTAGGAGGTGTGGAGGAGGCAGCTGATCGATGTTTCTCTTTCATCGATGTTTCTAACTTTCTATCCCTCTCCCTTCCTCTCTGTAAAAAATCAATAAAAATTAAAAAAAGAAATATCCCCAGAAAAATATCCTAAAGAAATTGAGATAAGTAATTTGCATGATAATTCAAAGTAAAGGTCATAAAGATACTCACCAAACTTGAGAGTGGAATAGAGAAACTTGGGGAGAACTTCAACAAAGAGTTAGAAGGTATAGTAAAGAGCCAAGAAGATCTGAAGAGTACAATAATTGAAATGAACAATACATTAGAAGGAATCAATAGCAGATTAGCTAATACAGAAAGATGGATCATTGACCTGTAAGGTGGATTAGTGAAAATCAACCAATCAGAACAGCAAAAAAAAAGAATTAAAAAAAATGAGGATAGTTTAAGGAACCTATGGTATAACATCAGGTACTCAAACATTCACATTATAGAAATCCCAGAAGCAAGAGGAAAACAATGAGTTACAAAGAAAACCTCATAAGTCTATTAGCTGATTTCTCAGCAGCAGCTTGATAGGCCAGAGGGAATGGCAGGACAACTTTAAAGTGCTGAAATAAAGGAAGCTACAAACTAGAATAATTTACTGCAAAGATACCATAGAATTGAAGGAAAGATAAAGAGCATCCCAGACAAGGAAAAACTAAAGCAATTCATCACTATTAAAGCAGATTTATAAGAAATGTTAAAGGGTCTTCTTTAAGCAGAAAAAGAAACATCATAACTAGAAATAAAATAAAGAAAAATATGAGAAAGGGAAAAATCTCACAGGTAACGTCAAATATTTAATAAATACAGTGAGAATCAGACATTTAAGAAGCTACTATGAAGGGAAACAAGTAACTGGAACTACAATAAGTAGTTAGGAGATACACAACACAAAAAGATCTAAAACATGATATCAATAACATAAAGCATGGAGGGGCCAGTAAAAAGGTAGTCCTTGTAGAATATATGTGAACGTAAATGCCTATATGCTTAAAATAGACTGCTATAGATATAGAATTGTACACATAAACCTCATGGTAACCACAAATCAAACGTCTATAAAAGATACACAAAGAACAAAGAGAAGAGAACCCAAACAAAACACTGAAGAAAACCAGAAAACCAAAGGGAAGAAATCAAGATACAAAAAAAGGAACAGAGGAGAACTATTAAACACATACACACACACACACACACACACACACACCCCACAGACACACATTTAATAAAATGGCAATGAGTTCATATTTTTCAATAATTGTTTTAAGTGTAAATGAACTCAATGCTTCAATAAAAAGAGACAGGATAGCTGAATGGATAAAAGAAACATGATCCATCTATATCAGGGGTGGGCAAACTTTTTGACTCGAGGGCCACAATGGGTTCTTAAACTGGACCGGAGGACCGGAACAAAAGCATGGATGGAGTGTTTATGTGAACTAATATAAATTCAAAGTAAACATCATTACATAAAAGGGTACGGTCTTTTTTTTTTTTTTTTAGTTTTATTCATTTCAAACGGGCCGGATCCAGCCCGCGGGCCATAGTTTGCCCACAGCTGATCTATATGCTGCTTACCAGAGACTCACTTCAAATCAAAAGACACAGAGAAAGTGAAGGGATGGAAAGGGTATTCCATGCAAGTAGATATGAAAAGAGAGCCTAGGAGAAATACTCAGACAAAATAGACTTTAAACAAAAAATTTTAAGAAAGACAAAAAGGACATCTATATATATAAAAGCCTAAGCAACTGTCCAACCATTCGACCATTTGCCTGGTAGCTATTACATGCAATGACCACCAACCAGGGGGCAGACGCTCCGACCAGTAGAGGAGGGAGCCCCATTCCTCACAGAATTGGCCATGGGTTTGGTTGCTGCTGGGGCACTGTTGGCTCTGAATCTGCTTCACCCACACCCTGGACCCAGAGAGGTTGGAGCCCGATTCCGAGAACTGCCCTCTTGCAATCTGGGACCCCTCGGGGGATGTAGGAGAGCCAGTTTCGGCCAAAACTCCGCAGGCCAGGATGAGGGACCCCACTGGTGCACCAATACATGCACCAGGCCTCTAGTTAATTATAAAGGGCTCAATACAAGAAGAGGATATAACAGGGGTGGGCAAACTTTTTGACTCGAGGGCCACAATGGGTTCTTAAACTGGACTGGAGGGCCGGAACAAAAGCATGGATGGAGTGTTTGTGTGAACTAATATAAATTCAAAGTAAACATCATTACATAAAAGGGTACGGTCTTTTTTTTTTAGTTTTATTCATTTCAAACGGGCCGGATCTGGCCCGCGGGCCGTAGTTTGCCCATGGCTGGGATATAATTATCATAAATATCTATACACCTAGCATAGGAGTACCTAAATATAAAAAGCAGTTAATAATGGACATATAGGGAGAAATCCATGATGCTACCTTAAGAGAGGAGATTATAATACCCCACCCACATCAATGGATAGGTCATCCAAACAGAAAATTAATAAGGAAATAATGGCCTTACATGTCACATTATACCAGATTGACATAATAGACATTTTAGAACATTTCATCCAAAAACTGTAGAATACACATTTTTCAAGTGCACATGGAACAGTCTGCATGATGGGTCACATATTAGGCCACATAACAAGTCTAAATAAATTCAAGAAGATTGAAATCATATCAAGAATCTTTTTTGACCACATGGCATGAAACTAGAAATAAACTACAGAGAGAAAATTGGAAAAAGAAAATATGTGAAGACTAAACAACATTTTACTAAAGAGGCAATCAAACAAGAAATCAAAAGCTATTGAAACAAAAATGAAAACACAACTTTTCAAAATTTCTGGGATGCAGCAAAAGCAGTTTTGAAGAAGAAAGAGGGAAGTTTATAGCTAAAGAGCCTATCTCAAGAAACAAGAAAATGCCAAATAAATGAACTACAACTAAAGAAATTTGAAAAAAAAAGAACAAACAAAACCCAAAGTAGACAGAATGAAAGAAATAGTTGAGATAGAGTGAAAGAAAACAAAATAGAGGGAAAAAAGAAAATACCAATAAAATTAAGAGCTGTTCTCTGAAAAAAAGAAATAAAATAGACAAAACTCTAGCCAAACTCATCAAGAAAAAAAGAGAGAGAGCTCAAATAATTAAAATTGTAAATGAAAGAGAAGTTGCAACCAGCATCACAGAAATACAAAGAATAATTAAATAATACTATGAACAGTTGTATGCAAACAAATTTAAAAATCTAGAAGAAATGGATAAATTTCTAGAAGTATTAACCTTCCAAGAATAAAACAGGAAAAAAAAATACAAAATTAAAACAGACCAATTGCAAGCAATGAAATTAAAGCAATAATAATAATAATAACTTTAAAAACTCCCAAATATAAGTCTAAGACCAGATCACTCCACAGGTAAACTCTACCAAACTATCCTTAAAACTACTTCAAAAAATTGAAGAGGAAAAAAATGCTTACATACTTATTCTATGAAGCCAGTATCAATTACCCTTATATCAAAATAAGACAAAGATATTACCCCCCGAAAAAAAAGAAAAGAAAATTATAGGCCAATATCTTGATGAACATAGATCCAAAAATTCTCAGCAAAATATTAGCAAACTGGATTCAATAATACATTAAAAGGATTACACACCATGACCAAGTGGAATTCATTCCAGGGATGTAAGCACGGTTTAACATCCGTAAATTAATCAATGTGATACATCACATTAACAAAATAAAGGATAAAGGGTTCTGGTCAAGATGGCAGAGCAGGTAAATGAGATACTCGAATCCTATCACAGCCACATCAAAATTACAACTAAACTATCGAACAATCATCATTCAGAACTGCTTGAAATCTAGCTGAACAAAAGTCTTATAACTAAGGGTATAAAGAAGAGGCCACATCATGACTGGTAGGAGGGGCAGAAACATGAAAAGGGCTGGTCCCACTCCCATGAGTGTCAGATAAAAATTGGAAGGGATATCTCAGATGCAGAGGTTTCCCCTGAATAGTGAGGAATCCCAGCCCCACACCAGGCCCCCCCAGACCATGGTTCCAGTGCCAGGAAGATAAATCCCCTTAACTTCTGGCTGTAAAAACCAGCTCAGATTGTGGCTGAGACAGAGGGCCCACTCACAGACTTACTCAGACTCACTCAGTTTCAGCACTGGGGCACCAGGGATACACAGGGAGGAATTAAATAGTCTAGCGTGAGGGTGAGAGCTGGAGGGGCAGCTTTCTCCTAAATATAAGTGCTGGCAGAGGCCATTGTTCCTTTATTGGGCCGTAACCACAAAGTACCAGCAGGTGGCACCATACCTAAGTCTCCATCAACCTGGCTAACACTGTTTACCCCATCCTGATGATTCCCTGAGACACCCTTTTGCCCGACCAACTAGCTGGCCCAACCCAAACAATTTCCAGTGGCTTTTCCATACAAATGGCCTGTCTTGGCTCATGCTTCAGACTTCCCAAAAATATCTCAAACAAGTAGCATCTGGCCTCTGTGTACCCTGTGCCTCTTGCTAAGTGGCCTCAGGCCCCATATCAGTGGCAGCCAGACTTGGTTTATATCTTGGCCTCTCTGGGCACCTCCAAGGCCAGCACAAGTAGCAGCCACCTGCAGATTGCTTTGTAACTCATGCCGGTGGCTCCAGGCAGGGCACAGGTGGTGGCTGACCTTTGCCTGCACCTATTGGAAAGTGCTAGAGTCAGTGCACCTAGAGGACACCTTCAGACCACATGGAATCACCACCCAATATCCTCCACAGGGGACACACTCAAGGAATAGACTCAGCAGGCACCAGAGCTTCACTGAAGGAGGACCTGCTCTGTGGAGCCAACCTCTGCATAGCTGATCCTTCACAGTGGTCACAGCTGGTCCTTGCAGCCTATTGGGTTGTCAATAGCAATCAAGGCTCAACTACAAGAGGAGGGTGTACACAACCCACATGGGAGTTGCCTTGGAGTGCCCAGCTAAGGTGACTGGGGAGCCTGTGTCACTGGACTCTATAGGACACCTATTACATAAGGCCACTCTACCAAGCCCAGGAAACATAGCAGCTCTACCTAATACATAGAAACAAATACAGGGAGGCAGCCAAATAAGGAGCCAAAGAAACATATGTCCCAAATGAAAGAACAGAACAAATCTCCAGAAAATGAACTAAGCAAAATGGAGACAAGCAATCTACTATATGCAGATATCAAAACATGGGTTATAAGGATATTCAATGAACTTAGGGAAAGAGTAGATGAACTTAGTGAGAATTTCAACAAAGAGATAGGAAAAATAAAAACTGAGATAGAAAACATAAAAAAGAACCAGTCAGAAATGAAGAATACACTAACTTAAATGAAGAAAACATTACAGGGAATCAACAGTGGAGTAGATAAAGCAGAGGATCAAATCATAGATTTGAAAGTTAAGAAAAGAGAAAGCACCCTATCAGAACAGCAAAAAGGAAAGGAATTTTTAAAATGAGTATAATATAAGAGCCTCTGGCACAATTTCAAGCTTATCAACATTTGCATAGGGGTGCTGAAAGGGGAAGAGGGAGAGTAAGGAATTGAAAACCTATGTAAAAAAAAAAAAAATACTGATAGAAAACTTTCCTTACTTGGTGAAGGAAATAGATATACAAGTCTAGGAAGCACAGAGATTCCCAAACAAGATGAACCCAAAGAGGCCTACACCAGAACACATCATAATTAAAATGCCAAAGGTAAAAGGCAAAGAGAGAAACAAAAGCAGCAAGGGAAAACCAGTTAGTTACCTACAAGGGAGCTCCCATAAAACTGTCAGCTGATTTTTCAACAAAAACTTTGCAGGCCATAAGGGATTGGCACAAGATATTCAAAGTGATGAAAAGCAAGGACCTATAACCAAGATTACTCTACCCACTAATGCTATCATTTAGAATGGAAAAACAGATAAAGTGCTTCCCAGAAAAGAAAAGCTAAAGGAGTTCATCACCACAAACCTGTATTATAAAAAATGTTAAAGGGTCTAGAAGGAGAAGGAGAAGGAGAAGGAGAAGGAGAAGGAGAAGGAGAAGGAGAAGGAGACGGAGAAGGAGAAGGAGAAGGAGACAGAGAAGGATAGGGAGAAGAAGAGGAAGGAGAAGAGGAATAATAATAATAATATAGCAATAGATATCTATCAATAATTTCTTTCAATGCAAATGGATTAAATGTTCCAGTCAAAATACATATGGAAGATGAGTGGATAACAAAACAAACCCTTACATATGCTGTCTACAAGAGATCCACCTCAAATCAAAAGACACACACAGACTGAAAGTAAAGGGATGGGAAAAGGATATTTTATGAAAATGGAAACAACAACAACAAAAAGCTGGGTAGCAATACTCATACCAGACAAAACAGACTTTAAAAGAAAGGCTATAAGAAGAGACAAAGAAAGACCCCACCATTCTACTTCTGGGTATTTACTTGAAGAAGCCCAAAACATTAAATTGAAAAGACACATACATCCATATGATTATTGCAGCATTATTTACAACTAGAGGCCCGGTGCACAAAAATTTGTGCACTCAGGAGGGTCCCTCAGCCCTGCCTAAGCCCTCTTGTAGTCTGGGACCCCTCTGAGGATGTCCACCTGCTGGCTTAGGCCTGCTCCCTGGGGGATCAGGCCCAAGCTGACATTCAGACATTCCTCTGACAGCCCGGGAGCCCTTGGGGGATGGCCACTTGCCAGCGGGGAGCAGGCCAAAGCTGCAGTCGGACATCCTTAGCGCTGCTGAGGAGGCAGGAAAGGCTCCCACCACCACCGCTGTACTTGCAGCCATCAGCCTGGCTTGTGGCTGAGCAGAGCTCCCCCTGTGGGAGCGCATTGACCACCAGGGGGCAGCTCCTGCATTGAGCGTCTGCCCCCTAGTGGTCAGTGTGTGTCATAGTGACCATTCATTCCCAGTCCTTCTGCTGTCAGGGTCAGTTTGCATATTACCCTTTTATTATATAGGATAGAGGCCTGGTACATGGGTGGGGGCCGGCTTTTTTGCCCTGAAGGGTGTCCCAGATCAGGATGGGGGTCCCGCTTGGGTGCCTGGCCAGCCTGGGTGAGGGGATGATGGCTGTTTGCAGCTGGTCACACCCCCTTCAGGGTGGGGGTCCCACTGGGGTTCTTGGCCAGTCTGGGTGAGGGGCTGATGGCTGTTTGCAGGCTGGTCAAGCCCCCCCCCAAGGGGGGACCCTCACCCCATGGAAGTTTGGCCAGCCTGGGTGAGGGGCTGATGGCTGTTTGCAGGCCGGTGACACCCCCTTCAGGGTGGGGGTCCCCACTGGGGTGCCTGGCCAGTCTGGGTGAGGGGCTGAGGGCCGTTTTCAGGCTGGCCAAGCCCCCCGGCGACAGAAGCTCCCAGCCTCTCATTTTTTTCTTTTTTTTTTTTATTCTGGGATTTATTTACCTTCTATAATTGAAACTTTGTAACCTTGAGAGGAACTCAGAGCTGGCCAGGGAGGGCAGGAGGGAAGCCTCCTGCTCGCTCCAGCTCCGTGGCCACGGCTGGCTGAAAGCAGGTAGCTGGGGTTTATTTACCTTCTATAATTGAAACTTTGTTGCTTTGAGTGGAGCTCAGAGCCGGCTGCGGCAGGCAGGAATCTTGGCTTCCTCCATCATTGGGGCAACCAAGCCTCCTCCTTGCTCCAGTTCCGTGGCTGCCGGCCGCCATCTTGGTTGGGTTAATTTGCATATAGTTGCTCTGATTGGCTGGTGGGCGTGGCTTAATGCATAACAAAGGTACAGTCAATTTGCATGTTTGTCTTTTATTAGTGTAGATAGCCAAGATATGGAAGCAACCTAAGTGTCCAGAAATAAATGAATGGGTTAAAAAAATGGTGCATATATACAATGGAATATGATTCATTATTAAAAAAAGAAAAGAAATCTTGCCATCTGCAATAACATGGATGGACTTAGAGGGTATTATGCTGGCTAAAATAAAAAAGACAGAGGAAGATAAATGCCGTATGATTTAACTTATATGTGGAATCTAAAAAACAAAATAAACAAGCAAGCAGAACAGACACAGACTCATAAATAGAGAGAACATTTTGATGGTTGCCAGATGGGAGCGGGGTTGAGGGACTAGGTGAAAAGTGTGAAGGGATTAAGAAGTACAAATTGATAGTTATAGAATAGTCACAGGGATTTAAAGTACAGCATGGGGAATATACTCAATGATACTATAATAAGTATGTATGGTGTCAAATGTGTACTAGCTTTATTGGGGTGATCACTTAGTAAGTTATATATCTAATCACTGTGATATAAACCTGAAACTAATATAATATTGTATGTCAGCTGTAATTAAAAAATAAAAAAGTAAAGTCAAGAAAAAAGAAAAACGGATGAAAATCATACTATCATCTCAATAGATGCAGAAAGCATTTGACAAAATTCAACATTATTTTATGACAAAAACTGTTAATAAAGTGGTTATAGAGAAAACATGTCTCAACATAATAAAGGCTGTATATGATAAACTCACAGCTAATATCATAGTCAATAGTGAAAAGCTAAGAGCTTTTTCTATAGGATCAGGAATAAGACAAGGATATCCACTAACAGCATTTTTATTCAACATACTATTGGAAGTCCTAGCCACAGCAATCAGACAAGAAAAAAAAAAGGCATCCAAATCTGAAAGAAAGAAGTAAAACTCTTATTATTTGCCAATGACATGATATTATATATAGAGACCCCAAAGACTCTACCCAAAAAAACTCCTGAAACTAATAAATGAATTCAGTAAAGTTGCAGAATACAGAATCAATACACAGGAATATGCTCTATTTCTATACATCAGTAATGAATGATCAGAAGCAGAAATTAAGAAAACAATCCCATTTACAATTGAATCTAAAAGCGTAAAATACTTAGGAATGCATTTAACCGATGATGTGAAAGACCTGTACTCTGAAAACTATAAGACATTAAAGAAAGAAAATTTAAAAGATACAATTAAATAGAGGATGTACCTTGTTCATGGATTGGAATGATTATTAAAATATCCTTACCACTTAAAAACAATCCAATTAAAAAATGGGGAGAGGACCTGAATAGACATTTCTTCCAAGAGGACATACAGATGGCTAAGAGAGATATAAAAAGATGCTCAACATCACTAATCATCAGGGAAATGTCAATTAAGACCACACTGAGATATCACCTCATACTTGTCAGAATGCCTAATATCAATAAATCCACAAATGACAAATGCCTGTGAGGATTTAAAGAAAAGGAAACCCTTATACATTGTTGGTGGGACTGTAAATTAGTGCAGTCACATGGAGATTGCTCAAAAACTTAAAAATAGAGATTCCATATAATCTAGTAATTCCATCTGTGGGTATTTATCTGAAGAAAGCAAAACCACCAATTTGAAAACATACATGCACCCTATGTTCATTGCAGCATTACTAGTAACAGCCAAAATATGGAAGAAATCTAGATGTTCATCAGTAAATGAATATCTATATCTATATCTATATCTATATCTATATCTCTATATCTATCTCTGTCTATACTGCTATAAACACACAGAATATTATTCAGTAATAAAAATAATAAAATCTTGCCATTTAGGACAACATGGATGAACCTACAGTGTGTTATGCTAAGTGAAAGAAGACAAAGATAAATATTTTGTTATTTAACTTATATGAGGAATCTAAAAGAACAAATAAATAAACAATACAAAACAGAAATAGTCCCAAAAGTACAGGGAACAAGGTGATGGTTGCCAAAGGTGAGGTGATGGGGGGATAAGAATAAAAAAAAGAAAAAAAATTAAAGACTACAGGCTTGAAGGAGTGGCAAAGTATTAGCTTGTCTGTTATGATCATAAGTCTTGCTTCAGCCATGGGTGAAACAAGAGAGCTGTAATGCAACCAACAAGAATAGAAGATCTGGAGTGGGGATGAAGTGGTGGTACTGGGGACCATGAACAGTTAGGAAGAGGAGGAAGAGCTCTGGCAGAAGAGAGATGTGGCAGAGAGAAGCTATGATTGTATAGAAGGAGAAGTAACTTCTTCCTGGAAAATCAGGCCACATGGTGCAATATACTAGTACAGATCTTGTAACATAGAAACCCACACCTGAAGCCTATATGTTCATGTTGACCAATGTCACCCCAATAAATGTAATAAAAAATATATAAACGAAACAATCAAATAAAATCTTATATTTTTATGTCAATTTTATTCTTAAGTAAATTTTAAATTTTATAATAGTTTTAGATTTACATAAAATTTGCAAAGATAATGCAGAGAGTTCTGTATACTCCTCATTCAGTCTCTCACTTATTAACATCCTATGTCACCATGTTACATTTGTCACAATAATAGAACCAACATTGGTATATTACTACCAACCAAACTCTAGGCCTTATTTGGATTTCACTAGTTTTCCCACTAATGCCCTTTTTGTGTCCCAGGATCCCATCCAAGATACCACATTATATTTAATCATCATGTCTCCTTAATTTCCTCTGGTGTGTGAGTTTCTCAGTCTTTGCTTGTTTTTTTGTGACTGACAGTTTTGAGAAGTACTAGGAGGATATTATCCAAAATCTTCCTCAATATGGGTTTGACTGGTATTTTTCTCATGGTTAGCGTATGGTTATGGGTTTGGGGGAGGAAGACCACAGAGATTAAGTGCCATTCTCATCACATATATCGAAGGTATGCACTATCAATATGATTTATCAGTCAAATGTTAACCTTGATCTCAATGTAGTTTTACAAGGCATTTTCATATTCATTACCTCATGTGATTCTTTTATGGAACATGATATACAAGGTTGGCATTGCCAGCTCCATTTTACAAAGGTAGACACTGAGGTAGGGACTGGAACTAAGGCATTATGACTGCCACCTCATCAATCTCTTCAGGGCACCCTGACCAGCTGTTCTAAATCATACCTAAAGAAGCATTTATAAGAAGCAACATCTCACAATGGTTTCCAGTGTAATTCACTTTATGGCTCCTGTGGTTAAAAATGGTCATGATTTAATGATAAATTGTATCTTCATCTGTAACTATAATCCTAGGCTTGTTTGAACAAATTCAGAATAGATTAAAATGTCCAATCAAGTAATCAAGAAACAACCAACAAACTACATGAACTAAACATCATGATTTAAATTCACATTTGGAATGAACTTTCTTTTTTTAAACTATGTAATTATTTGATGTTTCATAGTCATAGCTTATTTTGGGGTGTTGTTTATTCAACACCCACTCATAACTTCATTTATTTATTCAACAAATATTTACTGAGTACTTGCTATATTTCAGGCAGTTTTTTTCTAAGCACTTTTGAAATATTAGTCAATTTATCCTCACAGTAAACATGAAGGTACTATCATTATTATTTTATAGATGAGAAACCAAGGCTCAAAGAGAGAAGTAATTTGCCAATAGTCACATCGGTTAAGAGGTAGAGCCAAGGCTTGAAGAGGGCAACTTGAAGAAGGCAGCCTCACTCTAGATCAGGGGTCCTCAAACTACGGCCTGCGGGCCACATGCAAATACAAATATTGTATTTGTTCCCGTTTTGTTTTTTTACTTCAAAATAAGATATGTGCAGTGTGCATAGGAATTTGTTCACAGTTTTTTTTAAACTATAGTCCGGCCCTCTAATGGTCTGAGGGACAGTGAACTGGCCCCCTGTTTAAAAAGTTTGAGGACCCCTGCTCTAGATCCTAAACCTGCACTTCAGACTTCTCTTCCTTGCTAGCTGTTGAACTGTCTGAAGATTGATAATTGCTGATGACTTTACTATTTTTTTAAGAAGAGTAATTATTACCATTATTGCTAACTTAATAAAGCTCTACTTTTCCTCCATTATCCTATATAATAAAAGGCTAATATGCAAATTGTCCCCTCGACTGGGAGTTCGACCAGGAGTTTGACCAGGGGGTGGGGCTGGCCAGCCAACTGCCCGCACACACACCCACTGGCCCCTGACCCTGATCGCCCACTCAGATCAGGGACGGGGCCAGCCAGCCAACCTCTCATGTCCCCTCCCCCTGGCCAGCTTGGCACAATAGGTCACAATAAGGGCGGGCCGGCCAGTCCCCACCAGTGCACGAATTCATGCATCGGGCCTCTAGTTATATATAATATAAAATAGTTACAGTACTGTTCCCCCTTAATCCACTTGTTTCAGAGCATTAAAACAATCTGTGAAGTTTTCTGATTCAAATTTTTGAACTAGGAACCAAGTCTTCACCTCTGAAATGATAGAAATGATTTTATTTTTTTAAAAAAGGAAGCGATAAAAACAGTGCTAGAAAGCATTAGGGGTGGACCAGGAACTTTGAGGAGTTCCAGGAAGGTAGAATACAGACAGGATAGGGCTAGTGGAGAAACCAGACAGAAAAAAATAACCTAAGATAGCAGAAATAAACACAGTTCTTTCTGTGAGAGCCCCCAAAGCTGAATTCATACAAGCAAGTGCAAAGAGCAGTTCTACTCATAGTATTTGCTCAATAATTACTTTCAGAACAGTAGAAATGGTTGGAAATCATCTCTGCTTCCTCATATAGTCATCAGTGATTTCAAGCTAAAATCTGAGAACTGTTCTTAAAGAAAGATGGGTGGTTTAGATTTCTACCAAAGATGTAAAGAGAATCAGAGCATTTTGGGGTAGATTTGTGTCATGAAGTAGCCAGTGCTGGGGGATGAGGTAGAGGAGAGAAATCAAGGCAGCTCCAACAAGGACTGAGTGAGATGCACTAAGCACCAGCTTTCAAAGGAGCCCTCCTTACATTGATAATACTGCTGGTTTCTCCCCATTGCACCCCACAAGGAAGCTGACCTGACAAATATATCCTGTCCATGTACTGGGACTATAACCAGTTCTTCCATGTAATAGGCAGATGGCAACTCAGAACACTTATACCAGCTATGTATTTCAGCTAGCCCAATTCCTTATTTGCAAATATGAATGAACAAAAGATCATTAGATCATTTGAAGATCACCACATAATAAAATCCTGAAATAGAAGGAAGAAATTGAATAAACTGAGCAACCAACAAATGAAAACAAAATAATTCAGGAAAGGTGTCATTAAATAATTATAAGTAATATCTATCTATATAAAAGCCTAATATGCAAAATGTCCCCTGGGGAGTTCGACTGGCAGTTCGATCGCTTTCTATGATATGCGCTGACCACCAGGGGGTGACATGGAATGAAGGAAGGCCCTGCCGGCAGCTGGCAGCTAAGGAAAGGAGGCCCCAGCTGGCAGCCGGCAGCCTCTAGAGACCCTACCCATGCAGGAATTTTGTGCACTGGGCCTCTAGTTTCTAAATAATTTAAAAAGATATTGAGTCCATCAAAAATGAACAAAGATGGTGTGAAAAAAAATAGAGTTCAATAATAAGAAAGGTTTGTTGCAAAATATGTTGACTAAAACAATCATTGATAGAGTTGAACAATAAAATGAAATCATCTGAAGGTTCAGTCAACATCTGGAAAATAAAATTAAGCAGCTCTACCAGAACATAGATCAAAAAGACCAAGAGAGAGCCCTAGCTGGTTTGGCTCAGTGGATAGAGCATTGGCCTGGGGACTGAAGAGTCCCAGGATCCATTGCAGTCAGGGGCATATGCCTGGGTTGCAGGCTTGATCCCCAATAGGGGGTATGCAGGAGGCAGCCAATCAAAGATTCTCTCTCATCATTGTTGTTTCTATCTTTCTCTCCCTCTCCCTTCCTCTCTGAAAAAAAAAAGATAGAAAATATAAGCATTTCAGAAAAAGCAAACAGAAACAATAAAGAAGAAATTATTGAAGAAATAACAGAAGGTTTGACTCACTTAAATAAAGATACATGACTACTGCACCTGGTAGAGCATGTAAAAAAAAAAAAGCTCAATATCTAGATACATTGAAATGATAAACATTCCAAGGAAAACAAAAATCTTAAAATTCCAGACACTGGAAAATATTTATCTAAAAAGAAAGACAATGGTATGAACATTGTCATTAGACTTCTTATCAGTAATATTGGTTTCTAGAAAAGAATCACTGTTTTCAAAGATTAGAGGAAATATACATTTTATCTGAAAAATACATTGAATAATAATTACATATCTTAGATATTGTTTGTTGACTTTCAATTTTTAGGATTAACCAATTGACAAGACAGTAGATTTAATTACAGCTAGAGAACAGAATGTTATTAATAAAATTGGGTAGTAGAGGGGAAGTGAGAAAGAAAGAAGGTATTGTAGAAGTATTGGGCACTCCAACTTTCAAACTGAGAATTCAACATTTTTGTAAGTTGGTAAATCAAGAAAGGGAGAAACATAGATTTTTTTTTAAAAGATATCATTGTAACTACCAGGAAAATTAATAATGGAAGGTATTAATTGTGAATAATTCCTCTGGGGAATGCAATGTACTCTCCTATAGTGTATGATTTTTTCCCCATGAATTATCTACACTAATAAAATAGAAAGATGCAAATTGACCATACATTCACGACATCCACTACCCAATCAAGAGTGAGTATGCAAATTAACCCAAGAAAGATGGCGGGTTAATTTGCATACGCAGGCGCGGAGCAGCCAGGGGTGAGGCGAGATGCTTGTGTCATCACCATGGCGATGACACAGGCATTCTGCACCGCCCCCGGCCGCTCCGGGCCTCTGGGCAGTGTGGGAAGGCGGAAAGGCGGCTCCAGTTGGAGCAAAGGCAAAGCCAGCAGCCAGGGGAAGGAAGTCCCATTCCTGCATGAATCTTTGTGCATCAGGCCTCTAGTAATATATAACTATACACACATATATATGTAACACTAGAGGCCTGTGCACTGGTGGGGTCCCTTGGCCTGGCCTGTGGGGATTGGGTTGAAACTGGCTCTCCGACATCCCCCAAAGTGTCCTGGATTGCAAGAGGGCACAGGCCAGGCTGAGGGACCCCACTGGTGCATGATCAAGGCTGGGGAGGGACTGTGGGAGGGTTCCAGAATGTGTCCAGCCTGTCTCGCCTAGTCCCGATCAGCCGTACCCTAGCAGCAAGCTAACCTACTTGTCAGAGCCTCTGCTCCCTGGTGGTCAGTGTGCATCATAATGACTGGTCCAATGGTCAAACGGTTGGAGGGACAATTAGCACATTAGGCTTTTATATATAAAGATATGTACATGTGTATATATAAGAGTGATGTCTGAATAGGATCTAAATGGGGCTAAGATAAGAATGAACTTTACTAAGAGGCTGTGGCTTTTGAGACCAACCTGTGCTTGATTTCTGCAGGGTTCCAGCTCCCTTGTTGGGCTACGTGTACCGTTTCAGTAACTACTCCTTTTACTTGGGCTAGCTTGAGAAGGACTTTTTGTGCAACCAAAATCACTCTCATTGAAGAGAATCCTGAAAACTGTGTTTACTTTGCATTCAGAAAGGAAAAGGGGCCTGTGATTGCTGTCCCCTCAGACAACAGAATGAGTAGGTTCCACTTCTGTGCAATCCCAGCCTATAACACAAGAACTTGGTGCATGAGACTGAGATTACTTTAAGAAAATGTTCTAAAATAATTTTTTTAAAAAGAGTGTATTTTTAAAAGCGGCTTAATTTATTTTCTTTTTATAAAATTCTTGGGTTATTGGATTGGAGGTTCCAAGATATTTCTCAGAGACTTCAGTCTTCCAAAATGGGATTAGGAGAAAAGAAAAAATAAATAACCTTAACATTCTCTTTAGTAACAGCTTTGTTTTTCTGATCCAGAGATAACAGAACCTAGACTGAATCTAAACCTTCAAAACATGGAACAGCAAAGCTGTGTGGAAGATGTCAGACTGACCCTTCTCCCAGAGAGCTCTTCTAGCAGGCTGAGAAAGAGAAAAGCTACCCCTGAAAGCAGGCAACTGGTCTGATACCTTCAATCAGGCATTGGTATCCTCCTGTTGAACCCCAAAATTTCACAGAACAGCAACACAGAAGGCCACTTTGTGAGTGTGATGGGTCAAGACAAAAAGAGGACAGGACCACTCTGCAATCATATCTAAATACAGACCAAACATGAATATTGTCTAAACGACGAACATGAACAAACATTCCTCTACCTAAGAAGTTTTATTAAGACCCCAAATCACAGAATTACACCCACTTCCTGAAATCAGCCCCACTTTGTTAAGCCCTCCCCAAAATCACCTAACACCAACCCAAATCCTTCCTAATCAGTCCTTGCTGAGCTTTCTCACACCTTTTTCTGAGATGCCCCATGGTTCTCCATGGAGCGTGCTCTTCTCTGAAAGAGTAATAACCCAATTTGCTCAGCAACAGATGTGTTCCTGGTGGTGCTCAGCTGGTGGGTTTTGACAGACCTTAAGCCTGCCTCGTTTCTCGGCTCCACTCCTATTATTGTCCCAGGTCATCAAAGAGCAGCTTTCTTGGACTAGCTTTCTTGGTCCAGGCAACAATCACCAACATTTACTAAACACTTGTTACCTACCAGGTGATTTATATGGATTAACTAATATGATCCCCACAATGGCCCTATGAGTCCATAGGCTTAGTACCCCATTTATAGCTGGGGAAACAGGTTACAAAAATATAAGTGGCTGAGCCAGGAGTCCAAGGCAGCAAGTTGGCTGGGTGCTATGGCTCCCATGTCCATGCCATGCTGCCTTCTGCTGGACTGGCGGTCTACTGTGCTCTAGCACTTCAGGGAACAGTGGGTGGTCATAGGCCACTGTGTCATCAGCCTACATTGAAGGGCACTATAACAAGCAATCCCAGGATATCACTGCTGGGTTTCCTGTAAGCTATGAGAGAATGCAGACCCACAGGAAAAAGAAAAGTCCCTCCCTACTCACAGTACCAGAAATAAATGAGCTTCTTTAAGCGGCTGTGTTTATTTATTTTACCTAAGAAGATATTAATCATCTACTTCAGAGTTTTCAACCTAACTTTAAGAAAGGTATGGTAGGATTTTAAGTTGAATAAACCTAACCAAGAAAGGATTTCCTTTGCATTTTTCTTTCAATTTTACTAATGTGGTCAAAAAAGCATTCTGGCTTGGTAGTAATATGAGTGGTTCTCTCCCTAGAAAATGGGACACTGAAGCACAGAGCCCTGGAGAGCAATGATTAATGCCCAGGGAGATTTCAGGGACTTACTTTCATTTTATTTACTTTTGTAATTACCTCTCATCTATAGCCTACCATATTGATTTTCCATTTACAAGTGGTATAAAGTTTCCTTTTAAAATTACTTCATTAAAAATCTGAGTTTGTTTAAAGGAAAATGTTAAGTAAATAGTGGTACAGGTGGTAGGAGACCAAACAGGGAACCAGAAGTCATTAAGGTATTTCGGGAAACCCTGACTTCAGTTTCCTCTTTGCCCCGGATGCTGGAAAGACCAGAGTTTAATTTATTGGTCATTGACCTCAAGGTGCAGTTCATTCCCTGCTCCATGAATTTCTCCTTCTATTCTAACTCCTGGCTCTCTGTCTTCTATCTCCTTCCTCAAGTGCCCCTCTGCCCTCTTTTCCTCTACAACATGCTTTCAGAAAAAAGTGGTGGGGGTGGACGATGAGAGTGGCAGATGACACAATAAAGACTATTTCTTTACTAGCACTGTGTCCAAAGAGGAGAAGTGACCGGTCACCCATGGGTGAGGTTCAAGGAGCTCTCAGAAAGTCGGGGGTGTCTCATTTCCTCTAGTCCCTGGAAGTTGTAGTTCTCCCTTCTGGGCAGAAACCGTGTCTCTAAAACTGCTGGGACAGCAGATTCTTTGGCTCTCCTCCGTTCCAGCGGAGAGTCACCACGACAGCCTGTTCCTGTAAGAAGTGTGAGTGAATTCAAGCTCTGCAGAGGAAAGCAAGGGGGAGATGACCCAGATGCGTCCTCCTCCCCCTTGCTGGCTATGCAGCACCCTGTCCACCTCTCCTCCTTCGGATCCCTCTCCCTCGGAGTAAGGAAGTTCTTAGGGACTCCAAGGAGGCCGGGGTTGATAGAGGGCAGGGATGGAGACTAGCTCCCGGGAATGGGAGCGGGGTGGGCAGCGCTGGAGAATAACGCCCAGGAGCCAGGGCTGTGAGCCCCAGACTCCCGGGAAAGTCCAGCAGTCTAGAGAAGCTGGGCTTAGAGGCTCCCCTCTTTGAAGAGTTCTCAGGAAGTTTGGGGGAGGGGCGAGTCGCTCTCTCTTGTAGAAAGCGAGCGGGAGGCTGAGGAGGGACCACAGTGGCAGCAGGTCTCGGAGCTGTCACGTTTCTGCTCACGGGCGGGGTCTGCGGGACCGGAGAGGGCCGAGGGCAAAGCGCGCGCCATGGAGGGACTGGTCCTGCTCAACGCCCTGGTCACCCGGCTGCTGTTCTTTCTGCACTCGCTCATTGGGGTCTGGCGAGTGGCCGTGGTGAAGAAGGAGCCGAGGTACTGGCTGCTGGCGCTGCTCAACCTCTTGCTCTTTCTGGAGACTGCGCTCACCCTCAAGTTCAAGCGCGGCAGAGGCTACAAATGGTGAGCGCACCCCGGAGGGGATGGGAGGGCGCGGAGTCTCCGGGCACTGTCCCCCACGGTACTCACGGGCAGCCCGAGAGCCTTCCTTCCGAAGCCCACCGACTCTTCACTGGGATTGTGACCCCCTTTGTTCACGCTGGGAGCTTGGAAGGAGCGAGAGATGCGCGGGCGTCCCTTGGGCACCTCAGGGTCCCAGGGCATCACTGGGAAGACTCCTATCACAGCCAGGCGTCACCCAGTCCCAGCTTTGGCAACTTGGAAAATGAGAAAAAAGAAAGGAATCGTTTGCTTGTTCTGCAGAAAGTGCTCCAAATGGGGGAGTTTGGGGGCAAGGGGGTGTCATGTGACCTGCTTTCTGAATTTGGGGTGTCTGTGTGTGTGTGTGTGTGTGTGTCCGTGCGCGCGGGTTACTCTGCATACATGCAAGTATGGGAATGCCCTTCGCTGGCCATCAGGGACTTTGGCAAGAGCTTGTGTGCACGGGACAGCGATGAAGGGCGACAAGACCCTGACCGCACAACAGTCTGTGCTTTCAGCCGCTTAGCTTCCTTCCAGCCCTGGAGGTCCGACATGGCACCAGCTTCAGGTGTCTGGGTTTGGTTGCTTCGGAGCTTGGCTAATGGTCAGCTCATCTGGTCCAAGATGGATAGCCACGCTGGTGGAGGGACCAGCAGGGGTTGGTTCAGACTTATCCTCAGTGTCAAGAATTACAGGCTCAGTGTGATGCTCATTTCCTCTCCCAAAGACTTGAATACAATAGAAGAAATGAGAAAGGGATTCCCTTGCCATTCACAAAGAATCTCCACCTTCTTCCCTCCATTCCCAGTAGATTTTCATCCCAAAACTTTTCCCAAGATTGGCCTCTTCCTGTATTAATTTTTAAATACAGTGAGGCTGTGTTTTCATATATGTCAATTGGGTAGTTTTATAACTACCCAATTCTATGAGAAAGAAAAAAATAGTATTAGCCAGTTCAAGAATTACACACAGCATGCAATTATAGTTAGCCACCATACTGAGGGACTAAAAACAGAACAAAACAAAACAAAACCCCTCTCTACAGTTTTACCTATCAAACTACAAAAGACTGTATTTCATGATAGTGCAGGGGATGAATGTGTTGTCTCTTAAAATGATGTAAATCTTGCTTAAATTTTTCACTGTTGAAAAATTTCTAAAATTACCAATGAAAAAAAGTATTTGAGTAGGATCTTAATTTAATACAGTAAGAATTGGAATGTTATTGCCCCCTCTCCCCCGCCCCACCCCCAATCCCCTCACCCTATGAACAGCTTATAAGCAGGGGGTAGTTAAGGTACTTTCCAGTGTGCCTTTTGGAATATCTCAAAGAAAACATGGTGTTAGCTTCTCAATGGTACCAGTGTTAAAGAAACAAAAGGGGAGAAAAGTGTGCACCTACCAGGTCATATGAAATTGATTTAGTTTTTACTGAGTCACTTTAAAATGCTAAGGTAGAAAATATCTTCAATAATAGGAAGATGAAGTCTGAGATGTGAAAAATGTTCTACCACCAAGCATTAGAGCTTCTGGAAGAAATGTCAACCTCAGAAGAGGGATTAGCTCAGTGGGCTCTGAAATATACCTCCTCCCTCTCCAAGAGTAAACCAGAGTCCTTAGCTCACATTAAATCAAAATTTCCCTCCAGCTGTATAGAAACACTATAGCTAATGGTCCTTCATGTCTATATTATCACTGAGGGCTGATTCAGACTAACATGTAACTTACAACCAAGAGAGGAGAAGAAAGTTGAGGCAAAAATAATAGGTGATGGTCAATGTGTCAATGTCAAATAAGGGCCTGGGAACATATTCAGACAGATAATGGGGTAAAATCTGGGCTTTCCTACTTACTTTCTGTGGGGCATTGAGCAAGTTACTTGACCTCTCTGAGCCTCAGTTTTCTCAACTATAAATACTTATCTCATAGATTGTTATGAATTAAATGAAATAACATGGTGATGATTAATGACTAAAAAAGGAATAGTCTTTTCTAGATCCTAGGGTTTCTGTTTTTTTCTTATTATTAAAAAGCATTCTGTGTTAACTGGACACCTTTTCTGTCTGTATATCTTTATTTAAGGTACTGGTCAATAAACCATTGGTTCAGAGCTAAAAAGTAGAAAGAAAATTATTACCTTTATTTTAGAATAGGCTCATGATGTAATTCACAAAAATTTTGCTGGCTCATTATCTAGATTAATATTTAAAAATAAGAAAAAAATTGATAGATTTGGCTTACTATAAAATTTCAGGGACAAATGAGTCTTTGTAAATTAGCTAAATTGAAATGTGATTTGTAATGCCTTATTCTACTGATGTTATAATTGAATCTGCAAATATGGTAATTTTTGTGGGCAAAGCACTCAGGCTATTCTGTCATCTGAGAAAAGAAATCAGAAGATGGAATGATAAAATATATAGAAAATTACCCCTGATGTAATATAGTAATCATTAAAATGTGTTTGACTTGGGACATATTTCATTCCTAGGCTGATGTTTTCTAGGTAAGGCAAGGCATAACTTTTTGTTTTTTCTGAGTGTTAAGAGAAGTTTTCATCAGAAAACCAGGACTGATGGAATAAAAAAACACACAGAGTAAATATATGGCAGTACCTATTCATTTATATAGGAAAATGTCAATATAGATCTACATAGAGATCTATATTAGTATAGATATGTATCTTTTTATTTATTGGTCTTATATTTTGCAATTTACCCTATAGAACCAAAAGTACCTATATGTGAATATATATGTACAAAAATAATAATTTCCATCTTGTTAGAGGAAAATTAACCTAAAAGCAACCCAATTATCCATCAGTAGACTGGTTGAAAATTGTAACATACCCAAATATAGAGTAGTTTGCTGATATTAAAAACAATGAGCTAGATTTAACTATTGACCTGAAGGGATGTCCATAATATGTTGTCAGGAAAATAACGTTACAGAGTTATGTATATAAGGTCTCAGTTTTTTTTTGTAGAAATAGAAGTAGGTGAAACCTTCCCATACAGAATATCCATCAGTCAATCAAGTAATGCCTGAATGGTGGACTAAACTCTGTACAACACATGAGGTGAACATTTCCTTTCTAGAACATCAAATCTACAAACTTCCTTTAGATTACCCTGAGCTAGTTTGAACATTGCTCTTTTTACTATATTTGGCACCTAGCCCCAAATAAATCAAATCTACAGAAATCATGGAACAATAAACAGAGCCATAGAGGAAAATGTGAAGAAAATTTTTTGAAATGTAGCAAACATATTACACTGGTCCAAAGAATGTTTCTTTAGCTATTCTTTGGAAAGGAAAATGGAGCTAGAGCTGCTGAGCTCAGCTGTCCAGGGACAAGCAGCATTACATCAACACTGATAACTTGCCAGTTGGAGAAATTTAACTTGTTGGAATTCTATAGGAGAGGGTAAGCCAACAACACACCCCTTGTTAAGTGCAATAAATGTATGCTAGTGGAATTCGTTTCATTTCACCTCGTGTTTATTAATTTCACCTGCCCATTTACTTATATTCCTATAAGACAGAAATTAGTACCACTTTGCTTTATTTTGTTTTTCTATCGTCTGGGCAACAGTCCAATGGACCTGTGAATTACTATTTAGGCAAAAATCAAACAGAAGACAGTATTTCAGTTGCTTTCTAGCCAACAGTGATGACCAAGATTGTGACACGTTTGAAGCCTGTTCACTTGAGAGTAGACAGCATTTGAGAATAAGTAGAAATATAAGTTGAATTTATTGGCAAAAGTACATAATTTTAAGCACTGAGCTTTCTTCATTGGAATTTCAAAAACACAAGGTAAATATAATTGAGTTAATAAAATACTTCACCTATTTGGGCGCCTCTTGTCATTATCTCTCTTCCCTCTTCCTTTATTAAGTGCAATCAGATAACTATTAGTTGAACCGTCTAATTAGTAAGCATGATACTATGTTAGACACTGAATGCACAAGCAGAGGAAACAGAAAACAAAGACTCAAAATTTTAAAATAAAAGGAATCATTTTGATTAAGCACTCAAATGTGTGGGAAGAAGAATAATTATGACTATTTAGCATTTATTAATGTTGAGGTTCTTTCAAGGTTTTATACAGATTATCCGATTTGATACTGATAGAAGCTACAATTATTTTGTTCCTCTATCTCACCCATTTTTAGATGAGAAAACAGAGGCACAGAGCTGTTAAAAATCATTTTACTTAGGATCACTTAGTTGGAAATTGGGAGAGGAGGGATATTAAGACTCCAACAATTTAGAGGAGAAAGGATATGATGGGTACTACTGGGGTGGGGAGGGGAAGGCGGACAAAGGAGACTTCACAGTATTTGATCTGTAGCAGGAAAAATAGGTAAGAGAGAGGAGTGCAAAGACTGTGTAGATAAGGGATATTCTGAGGTTGGTGAGTGTAGGGAAAGTTGAGCAGATTTCTCTAGAGCAAGTACAGAGCCTTATCATTCTTCATTCAACAAAAATATCTGGAACATCTAATATGTGTTAAACATTGTTTGAGTGCCAAGAATACACAAGTGAATAACACGGGTAAAATCCTGTCCTGAAAGAACTCACATTTTAATCAGGGGAGCCAGGAAATACCAAAGTAAATAAACAAGTGAGTGAATTAATAACAGTAAGCAAATAAATAAATGAACTATTAAAACTATGAAGGCCTTTGGGACACGGCTTACAGAGGGAAGGAGAACCAGGGGGAAGGTTCCACTGGGTGGTCAGAGAGGCTTCTCTGGGAAGCCATTTGAGCTGAGTCCATTAAAGCAGAGAGGGAGCTAGACATGGATGAGCCAAGGAGATGAAAATTCGAGGGAGAGACGAGCTAGCTGTGCCTTGGGACATTTCTGACATACATCCAGAAGACAGACAAACACTGACTTCCTGTTCTACTTTTCCTTATCTCTTCTCCTCCTCATGTATCCTACCTCTAAGGGGAAATTTTCTTCTAAATTTTATATCTTTAGCACATCTCATTTGAAACATCATGTGTTATAAATGTCTAGGTGTCTCCCAACTGAAAAACAAAAGGATAAATTAGGAATAAGAAGAGATTCTATCCTAAATGGATTTCAATTCAAACAAATTCTGTAAAAAACAAACAAAACAACAACAAACACCCCTCAATGAAATTCGTTTTGATTACTTAATTGAATTTAGACAGTTCAAGAGCAGAAATAAAAAACCTAGATTTGATGGAAAATATATGACTTCTGATCTTGAACAAGTTTTGTGTAGTGTGGAACTCAATATGATGTAATTCTATAGTATTTGACACATGTATCTTCCTGATCAAAATTGTTTATAAAAAAGCCAGAGAGGAAGTTGGGAAGTAAAAGCAGTCTTCTCCTGATGACCTTTTTGGGTATCAGGGAAGATGAAATGAAGGGATTGGGAAGAAGACCCTGTGATTGCCAGATGGCCAGCTTGGGCGCTGGAAAGTCTCTCAGCAGATACACTATTTCTCTCCTTGTTCACACTTGCTGTCCATACTTCCTGAAATATCTCCTTAGTATTTCAGTTATTCCAGTAACACTTTCCACTGTGCACTGGATTTATCCACGCCACCTACTATGTGATTCCAGAGTTGCAATATTCAAAGTTGTATGTGCACATTTTACCTCCTGAGCCTTGAGCTCAATGCAAAAGGGTGTCTTAACTTTGCATCCTTTTGGGAAGCATATGTTGAATGTTATCAGCAAATGACTTTGTTTTTAGTGATCTGAGTCATGGGTTTAGAAAGAAGAGTCTTATGCTACCTTGAATGAATACAATGCTTCACTCCCAAGAAAAAGTCATATTTTTCTATTTCACAATGGACTTGGGAGGGATCAAAACAATAATTAAGTCTGCTTTAATGAGACCCCCTGAGAAACTAAACCTTTGAATAATGTCCTTGCTTAGTATGTTCAACTGAGACATTTTGAACTGAAAATTAAACTTATAATATTCTGTAGCTTCTTTTACCAGACTGGGAGAAAAACAAAGTGTGGGCAGCTCCCATGAACCACTGCTAAATTTCATGCACTTCCCCTTCTCCTGGTGGTGGCATTATTATGCATACAGCATCAGGTCAAATCTGAATAGTTTAACTTCTTTACTAACAATGGAAAATTAATCTTTACATCAAAGGCTATTCTCCCCCTGTGCATGTCCCTCACTACTCTGGAAGTATTGGTATGACAGTTAAACCTGGGGGGCATAAACCATTTGATAAAACCAGTTTTTAAAATAGTTTTTTATATACTGGTATCAAAAAATGCACTTTTTTTGAAACTCATATTCAAATAATACTAAAAGACATCAAGATTGTTAATATAAAATGCCAGGTGGAGACATATTTTCTTTTTTTCTGAATATAAGCCTACTTATTCATAGTTGTTTAGGAGAAGGGGGATTATATTTTATCTTCAGTTTGTCTGACTGACCTCAAAGAGGTAGCTGGGGGTGCAACTGCCTTAATGTTGTTTGTTTATTAGAGTAAATGTTAGTAATTCTTCGGGAATAAAAAAATCCTCTCCACCATCAGCGCTGCTATCAGCCCTCCTCATACTTGGCAGTATTTCTTTGTTTCTTTTTTATTTCCCTGATTGAGCCTCCTGTCCCACACACCTATTTGATCCACCTGAAATAGCCTCTTAATAAAATGGCTGTGCCATTTTCTGACAGCCTGTTAATAACAGATATGAGAATGATGATGAAGTTGATGGTGATAATGGAGGTGGTAACAGGTATCAGTTATTGAGTACTGACAAAGCTCCCAGCCTGCTCTACATTCATTTTCTCACGTAATCTGCACAATGACCCTATGAGTTAGTTTACATCTTTATCATTGTTTTATGATGAGGACATTGTTACACAGCAAGGCAAGATTGTTTATCTAAGGTCACAACTAGTAATAATAAATCACAAATATAATTCCTAGCTTCCGGTGAGCACTCATATTTATTGAATCAGGCATTGGCATTGCACGCATATTACCTCATTTATTCCCCACAATAGCCCTGGTGGAACTATTCTTGCTCTTACTGACAAATGAGAAAGCTGAGGCTTAGTGAAGGATTCCCCACCCCAGGATCAAATTCCATCAGCCTAATTATTATCCTCTGCTTTTAATAAACAAATTAGATTTTGCCTGTGGATAGTACAACTACATATATTTTTAGGGACAAGGATTCCCTATACCAGAGAAAGGGTCGCAATATATTTTTCTTTTTCAAAGTTAGGTAGGTTAATCCCTGGTAACCTGCTAATGAGCACTGGGATAATTCTGCTTTTAAAACAAAATGTAGAAAAGTTCAGACTGCATAGGGACATGGCTCAAAGACACTCTTGCAGGAGCAGACATCTTTTTATAAACCAAAACAGAATGTAAAAGGAAACAGAAGAGGGGAAAAATTCTAGGTTGTCTTTATTTTGGTCCTGAGGTGGAAAGCCAATCTCTTTTATAGGACAGAAATAAATACCATTGTCTTTTATAGAATAAAATAAATTAAAGTTTTACATACATAATGCCAGCAATGCATTTTGTCCTCCAAAGACCATTAAAATTCCTGTTCACTCATTCATCTATAATACTAAAAGCATAATATGCTAATTAGACTGGACAGCCGAACAACCTTCCAGACGACCTTCCGGATGAAGCCACGGCTGCGAGGGCCGAGACCCTTGCACAAATTTCATGAATCAGACCTCTAGTTAGACAATAATTTATTGTACTAGGTGCTATGCAGTTGTATGAGAACAGGACAATATATGCAGTTACATGAGAACAACACTCTGAGAACCAAACACTTTTCCACAAATTAAGTTCAGGAGTGCAGAAAGACTGCAGAATAAAGATACACTCAGTATGGTAGAACTTGTTAGACAGAGAAAATTTCTTGTGATTTATTCACTGGCTTTGAAGTAGCTGTTGGTTTTACAAGAGTGGAGAGAAGAAAGAAGGGCTTTTCCGGTTGAGGGACTATGATGATGGCAGTACTTAGGGTTTCAGTTGGAACCAATTCATTTAGGAAGATGTCATGATTTGCTTTGCCTCAGAAATTTTATGAGAAAAATAGTACATGCATCCTAAAACTGATGCATATTTTGTTCCTATAACTAGTTTGCTCATAGTGAAGCATACTGCTGAGGTTTGAATGTGGGCAACTTCAATTTTAATAACGCTTGTTCTTGTTTTAGATATCCTCTTGGGGCATTTTAGGTTAAGTGAAGTCTATAGTACTGCTGCTACTGGTTTATATCATAATTTGGGATTATGATTTTATTTTTAAAATGGGCAACAACAATGACAATTATTATTAATATTCACCTTCAGAAGTAGTTTTCCCTTAACAAAACATAAATGTAGGCATTTTAAAAGAGTGTTGGAAATATAAAAAATGATTTCATTGCAATGAGCATTCCCAACCCATTTAAAATTCCTCCTTGTCTCTTCTGTTCCTTTTTTTAAAAAAAGATCTGCTTTTATTGATTTTTAGAGATAGCGGAAGGGAGAGGGAGAAAAACACTGATATGAGAGCACAACATCAATACAACTCTATCATCTGATGTCAGCACCTGTTAAAACATACATACTCCATATTTAATTCTTTATTTGGGTGTAGTTTTCATGAGCTTATGGCCATTTAATTCTGGCCTCCCTCCATCTTTAGTGCCAGATACAGACAGAGGGCTCTGGGAGAGAGGTGGCTGTGAGGGGCTCTAATTAGGAAGACAAGTGGGTGGTGGCTGGAATCAGATTTGTGACTTTGCAAGTATGCAAGGGTTGTGTGTTCTGCAAGAGCATGGGGTGAGTTTTGAGGGAATGAGAGAACTGGTCATATGTTGAGGCTGTTGTCTTGGCCACTTTTTGCCCCTGCATTAACAGAAAGGCCTAACTGAGCAGCCCAGGTGGAGCGGGTAGGTGTTAAGGCCCCCTTAGAGAAAGCACTCTACAGTACATGTACGGAGGACAGATAATTCTTAAATTGTTAAACAGGGTTTAGGGGCCCACAAAAGGGTATCTTGACCTACTTTTTTTATTTCCATGAAAGTAGGCCTATTATTATAAAGTGCTCCAGAAATTTTATTGAGGACACTCAAGGCAGTTTAATGTGAGATTTTGAAACGTAGGTCTAGTATTCTTACAAGTCCACTCCTATTTGTAGAGTAGGAAATACTGAGAAGTTGAAATCACAATTTGCACAAAAATAATTTTGGAACATTATTTTTGCTTCACTTAAATCTTATCTATTTTCAGGTTTATGCATATGATTGGAAGACTAGAATCTTCATTGTTTGCAGAGAACAAAGCTGAACAGGCTAGTCAGTGATATTATGGTTAATTTTTCTCCTATTTGCCTTTTTATATTGTTATATGCTTCTAAAATGAATACATGTTACTTTTCAATAAGAAAACAACAATAATTGTCATATTTAGAAGGATGAAAATGGAATCCTAATTCTAGACTAATGGTGAGTTGAAGTAAATATAATTCATTGCAGGGCTAAATTGCTAAATGTCATGACATAATCATTTTGTGAAAAACATTATAATTTGCTGAAATGACAACTTTGTGTGATAAATAATATTTTATTTTTGGGTGAAATGAACTGAAAAGAAATACAATGAATATAGCTCTTTAAGAGCTCAGAGCAGTATCTAGCATGTAGCAAGACCTATAAATATATTTTATTAGTAAATTGGTCCATAAATAAATAGAGAAAAAATCCTTTAAGATGGTGCTCCTGCTGGGTACTTTAGAGAGAATTGGTATGCTGGCTAAGGGCTGTGAAATAAGAAACAAGCAAACAAATAAAAATGTCTGTGGAGAGAAAAAAAATATATTTAGGAAGGTTCCCCCCTCCTCTGCCCGAGCCCCCCGCTTCCCTCCGCTCTCCTATTTAGGAAGGTTTTAATTGAGAAAAAAAATGTCTGAGCAAAGGCAAAGTAATTGGACATTAAAGTATTAATGTTGGGTATCTCCTGTATTCTGATAAGATAGTGGTAATTGGTATTGTAATAAATCTGCGTTTCTAAGGGCAAGATAGCTTATTAGCAATAGAGTATTCTCAATTCTGTAAATATTTTCCACTTGGATGTGTTTTATTCATTTACTCATACATTTACCAGTTTTTGTTAGTGTATGAATAGTATGTCTTATTTTCACAAACCAGTATACAGAAACCTAATTTAAGTTATTTTTGAGTTAGTTAGATTCATCTATGGTATTAGTCTTCATACAAAATGCTTGGCACTTACTTCGGATGCCATTAAGACATGAAGACTGAGTAAAATGATTCTGAGAAAGGGCATCTGGTTTCATTAGTTACACAGAACAAGGTAGGATTGGGCCTAGTTTTTTTAAATATATTTTATTGATTTTTTTCAGAGAGGAAGAGAGAGGGATAGAGAGTTAGAAACATCGATGAGAGAGAACATCGATCAGTTGCCTCCTGCACACCTCCTACTGGGGATGTGACTGCAACCAAGGTACATGCCCTTGACGGGTATCGAACCTGGGACCTTTCAGTCTGCAGGCTGACGCTCTATCCACTGAGCCAAACCCCGTCAGGGCTGGGCCTAGTTTTTAATTTTTAGAATGCATATTTCTCTTTAGTTCCAAAAATAAATTGCACCGACAGTGCACGATCAACAATATGGCAAACCTTCAATATAATAAGTAACGGCTAAAATGTAACTTTGAAATATTAAATTTTTCATAGTAGCAGGACAATATTAAATTCACAGAAGAACAGAATCATTAGTTTCCTTCAGTAACACTTCTGATAAAATCAATTTGTGATGATATTTCAAGAGGAGGCTTCTAGTCAAACCAGCAACAGAGAGGCAAGAAAATAGGAACTTTAATCAGCCATGGCCTTATCCAGTTACTACCTATTTGTGGGGAGCCCACCACCACGTGCCACACACTGTGGAAGGAGATGAGGATACGATGATCAGCAGACAGACCCAGTGCTGTATTACTTAGAATTGCTGGGAGACGGCCATGCGCCCGCACACATGTGAATGTATAATTATAAATTTTGAAAATATATGGGGTAAAAGTGAAGAGTGTGACAGGACCAGCATAACAAGGAGATCTAATTTAGATGCAGCGGAGAGGAAATTTTTTTCTTTAGAGTCCCATAGAGCTGACATGAACTATGAGAAAGAAATAATCAGGTGAAAGGTGAGGAAGAGAAGTATTTCAAGAGAGAGGAATATATATGAGTGATGGCCTGAGTTAGGAAGGCACTTAGTTTTTATCCAGAACTGAAAGAAAAAAAACTGTTAGAATAGCACGGTGAGGAAGAATCGTAAGCAACAGCGCCCAAGAGGTACGTAGCCCTGATGGTGTGGCATTTTATAGGTCATGGTGGGCAAATGGCCCTTGCAAACCACGACCTGTCCAGTGAATGTGAAGTGAGGCATAATGTTGTCTGCCGCAGCACAACTTCCCTTAGTTCAAGGAGTCTTAAATAGGCTTAGTTTTGAGAATCGTAGTTTAAAAATAGGACTGGTTATGTTATTTTAAGAGAGACTTCTAAATGGGTATCCTCTCCGTCCTCTTTCAGCCAGGCATGTATTTGCAGAACTGAGCCTGTATAAGGCAGCAACTCATGTGTGTTGAGCGCATACTGAAATAGGAATTTTTAGGGGTGAAATGGGAAGGGTTAGGGAATTTTTAAAATTAAGGGGGTCCATGGAAAAAGCACAGGGCTACAGAGCTGCAAAAGGGTACATTTCCATAAGACAAGGGAGTTGGGAGAGGCAGCAGTTATATTTCCATAAGGGAACTGGGAGTAGCAAAAGGCCTATATTTACAAAATAAAGGAGGGCCTTATGTGTCCCATATGAGGTTTGACCTTTGAGCTCAGGAGTTGCTACAGTGACCAAATCAAAGGGGAGTGATGGCCAATCAGAGGGAATATCGAGGCACAAAAACTGCAGCCTTTATAAACAGGGAAAAGGGAACTCAGTGGGACTCTTTTCCCTTCCCCACAAGGGAGTCTGTGCTGTGAGATTCTTTCCCCTTACCCACGTGGGAGTCTGTACTTGTTCTTCGGTAAATGTCACATTTGCTATACCACCTTTTGTCCATAGTTTCATTCTTCGCCTCCACAGGACAAGAGCCCAGGACACCATCTTGCCCAGGGGAACACGGTGCAATCCAGTCCAAAAACTCCGTATCAATAAAATATCAGGCACATAAGTCACACTGTCTCATTTAATCCTTACAATTACACTATGGGGTGGATATTATTATCCCTATTTATAGACATGGGTATTGAGTCTCAGGGAAGTTAGCGATTTTGCAATGATAAATGAATGGAAGATGCAAGGTTCAAATTTGGGTCTCTTAATTTTGTGAACTTTCTACTGCACTGTGACAATTCCTCAAGAGGCACAACGAAAGAAGCACACTTGGCACTGGACCTTCTGAAATAGGAATAAAAGGTCCTGGTAGATGCTAGTAGTCTCCATTCACTGCATTTGTTCAGTCCTTCCTTATTCAAAAATTCATGAATTTTTAAGCAAATAAGCATTAATTAAAGACTTAGTAAGGTACCTGATACTACTGAGGAGAGGATAAGATGAAGGAAAGGGAAGTGGGGAGGGACATAAAGATAAAATATTCAGGATCCACCTTAAAGGAATTTAGGAAATCTAAGTCTCATATATAAATAACTATAAAACAGTGAGAATATGTTGGGTCCCAGGAGAAATACAAGTTAAGATTAATTCCTGGTATGCCCTTGAAATACAGGTATGATGTTGAAGGGCAGAGATGTAAAGGGAGAGTATTCCAAAACAGAAAATTATAATTTGGAGGGACATTTGCCATAAAGCCATTTTAGAACCTCTCTTGTAGATTAGCCAAGTGAAGGAGCACAGAGTACTTTATTCTTTGGGGGACCCATGGTCAAACGAAACATAGATGGCTGAAATGTATTCTTTATAGTCAAAATAACATCCTATCTAATAAAGACAGAATATGCAAATTGACTGTCACATGGTCACAAAGATGGCAGCGCCCAGTCCCCTCAGCCCCACCGAAGTCCCCTAGTCCTTTCAGCCCAAACTGATTACTATGGCAAGTGGACCGAGAAGGTCTTTCAACAAGTGTGAGAAGCAAGTGTGAGAAACAAGTGTGAGAAACCAGTGAGAGAAGCAAGCCTTGGTGGGATCGAGGGAGAGCCAGCGGGCTCAGGGCCACTGCCACCTGGGAAGGCCCTCGGAGCTTGGTTCTGAAACTGCAGGCACCCGCTCCAGCACGGGCTGGGGAGGCAGCACCGCTGCCGCCCACCCAGCGCCAGGTCCCTGGTTAAGGAAGCGGGTCCAAGTCACAGTTACGATGCCTGGCGGGGCTCTCTCACCCCAGGCCATCATGGCTGAGCTTTGGTGGGGGCAGCGAGTGCCTCCGGGATCACTGTCTATCCCTGGGCTGCCTGTGGACACCGGTGGAGCTGGCGCAGGTTGAACATTTTAATGAAAATGGGATGCCTGCACCCCACGCCGCTGCACCCCGGTCCCCAGAGAGGAGAGGGCAGCAGGATCAGGGGCGCAGCCTCGGGACCCCGTTAGGAGACACCGGGGCTCAGGAGGGGCTGGGAGCAGAGGGCCCTGGTCGCTGGGCTGACAGCAAGACGGACCCAAGGTGCCTCCAGTCGCTATCACCCACCCAGTGCCGGGCTGTAGGCCCTTACTCCGGAGCTCAGCCATAGGAGGCACTAGCCTGGGATGTTTTTCCTGTTATCTGGCTGGAAGTACAGGAGGCAGTTGAATTAGAGTCATGATTGTAATTTAATTTCTCCAAACTCAGAGCTATTTTCTTTCCAAATACATCAGGGGCCAGGAAACATTCAAAGAACTGGGGAACCATTCCCAAGTCAGGAAGGGAAGTGACAGGGTGTATACTATTGCTACGAATACAGTATTTTCTACTGCTTACAACATATACAATGTAATGTATTAGATGCCTTCCTATCGCATGAAGTATGTATTCTCATAGAGTAATGCTGGTAGATATGTTATAGTTATGGTGGTATGTCATATCCTATCTATACTAATAAAAGGGTAATATGCTAATTAGACCAGGAGACCTTCCAGACGTCCTTCCGAACAAAGCCATGGTGGTGGGGCTGAGGCAGAGGCAGTTAGGCGCAATCAGGCCAGGAGAGGAGGGCAATTGGGGGTGATCAGGCTGGTGGAGTGGGAGTTGGGGGTGAGCAGGCTGGCAGTGGGGGGCAGTTGGGGGTGAGCAGGCCAGCAGGGTGGGCAGTTGGGGGTGAGAAGGCTGGTGGGGGGGGGCAGTTGGGGGCAAGCAAGCCGGCAGGCAGAGTGGTTAGGGGCGATCAAGCAGGCAGGCAGGTGAGCAGTTAGGAGCCAGCAGTCCCAGATTGTTAGAGGGATGTCCGACTGCCGGTTTAGAACCGATCCCACAGGCAGTCAGACATCCCCCGAGGGGTCCCAGATTGGAGAGGGCGCAGGCCGGGCTAAGTCTAATGAAGAGGGACTGAAGTGAGGGCAACTTTCCAAAACATTTTGTTTTGTTTGTTTTAAATACATAGCAGGTTGGATCTTCACAGTGGGTTTCAAGTAGCTCAGCTTGATAGGATGTGGTAAGGGAAGCGGAAGGGGAAGTGGAGATAAAGCTAAATAATGGAAGCTTAGACTATCAGATTATGGAATTTAGATTTTCTGTAGTAGGAAACACAGAAAAGTTTGGATCTTGACTTTTGTGGGTTTTTTTTTTTGTTTTTTTTTTGGTTTTGTTTGTTTTGTTTTTTAACATAACTAGAGTCCAAGTTAGAGGAAATACGTTGAAACAGGATAGTACGTTTTACAATTTTAGAAATAAATGTTATACATAGAAATGTTATAGGGCCCTAGCTGGTTTGGCTCAGCAAATAGAGAGTTGGCCTGTGAACTGAAGGGTCACAGGTTCCATTGAAGGGCCACAAGTTCGATTCCAGTCAATGGCACATGCTAGGGTTACTGACTCAATCCCCAGTAGAGGGCGTGTAGGAGGCAGCTGATCAATGATTCTCTCTCATCATTGATATTTCTATCTCTCTCTCCTTCTCCCTTCCTCTCTGAAATCAATGAAAAATATTTAAAAAGGGAATGAAAATAAAAGAAAATGTTATAGGTAATTGTTTGTTTTATTTTTAACCTCTTTCAAGAGCTGTTATATTTTCAATCTATGGTTTCCCTAGATTATTATTGTAACAGTATTGTTAGGGAGTTAATCCCAAAATCAGTCTCAAGAGGGTCAACAAAATTGCAGTCTAGCTAACATTAGAGGTATCCAAACAAACATTTACATATTGCATCTGTCCTCTGACTAGAATTTATTTCCTGCCCCAATCTCACAAAGGAAATAGTCTCTCCTGATGTTTCCTTTGATATGGAAGGTCACAAAATTAATTGTTTCTTTCCTTTTTAAGAGCATGTTCAAACTGGAGGTGTTTGATATCTCTCTGCAGCCCAGCCATCTCCCAAGTCAGATTTTAATAAGGTGACCAATAACCTTTTGTTTCAAAATTGGATTTTGCAAAAAAATCAAAGGTGGGAAAGTTTCTGTATTAAATATTGACTATTTTTAAAGAGCTCTCTTTCTCTTATCCCTCCTCTCTTCCTCTCCCCATAAGTTGAAAGATATTAGTGAAAGGGTTGAAAGCCTTTAAAAAGTCCATTCTAAATGTTCTTTTCCATTTAGATTTGTTCACTTTTCTCTCCTGGATTATAATAGTACAGTTTTAGCAGCATTACATCTCAGATAATTCTACTTGTTGAGCAATTCACATTTCTATTTTTCAGGTCATTTAAAACCAGTACATGTGTGTACTTCAAGTATTTTAATAAAATTACATTTACTTACAATTTTGACTTTGAGATGGTCTATAAGAGTCCAATCTAAAATAAAATGCAATTTGGTAGCTATCCACAAACTAGGAAGAGATCCCTCACCAAACCTCAACCATACTGGAACCCTGATCTTGGATTTCTAATATGAAAAACTGGGAGGAAGTGAATTTCTGTTGTTCATGTCACCCAGCCTATGTATTGTGTTATGCAGGCCAAGCTGACTAATACACTGACTGTCCTCATTTTGTGGATTAGGATGCAAACTGAGAGGTCAAAATTGGCATTTGAACCTGTGTATAACTTCAAAACCTACTCTTTGGGTAGCCCTCTGAATTTTGAGCCAGAAAATACTAGTAATGAATATAAATAGTCTTTAAAAAAGATACAAAACCCTTCCTCTGTTGCCATGTGTATTTTTATTTTTAGCAGATACAGATAAAGCCAGTTGATTTTGCTCATTTCTATTCATTATCATCTGATTTTTGTGTTCTAACCGGATGTTATTATTTGAGCTCTCAGAATTCCAGGTTAATGTTAAAAAATGTAGTCAATGCTCCTGAAATTGCAATGCTGAAAAATCCAAGAAGATTTACTCATGCTGTATTTGCTTTTTGTAAAACATATTAAATACAAAATATCCCGTTTTGTGCCAGAAATTAATTGGCAGTGCCTCATTAAACCATATTAAAATTAACGTCTATTAATTGGATTAGAAATTCAGTGAGAATGACAGCTGCTAGTGCCTTTTACAGTTACTCTGTTTTTCTATAATCCATATGGCAGAAATCACATAATGTTTTTTTCTTCCCATTGAAGTAAACACTTGAGATGAAAAGATTTGACTCACTGTGGTCAGGGTGTGTGCATTTCTTTTCTTTCTTTCCTTTTTTTTCCTTTTTTTTTTTTTTTTTTTTTTGTTAAAGCTGAACTATCTTCCCCCCTTCTTTCACAGGTTTTCACCAGCCATATTTGTATATCTGATTAACATCGTCCCATCATTGTGGATTCTTGAAGTGCAACATGGGAACCAGGTACATCCTTTTGGAAAATAGAAAAGTGGAACATTCAGCAATAAACTACTTTCATATTCTAATCTGATTTGTGTCAGAAATGTACTTTTCTAAGGAACTGGATTTATTAAGAACTGAATAAAAAGAGGTCATCAACAAACAGAAACAAATTTGTGATCTGTCAAAACTAATAAAAATAGTACATTCAAGATTTAAGATTATATAATTAATTAACAATTTGTATTAGGATTTGTTCCTAAGACACCCCCCCTCCCCCAATATGCTAGAGTTTACATGAGGGTGTGAAAATTTGTTTTTAGCCCTTGCAGGGTAAATGAGCTCCTATATGGGGCTAAGAATGTGCAGGGTTCCATAATCTGGCATCCTACAAAATGACATTTTTAGGAACCACAAGAACAAAAACAAACCCCATCATCTGTACCGTGCTATATAAATGCAATCAAATTTGGAGGGTCGATTTGAGATTATCTTAAATACAGACAGATTACACGAGATTCACTTTTGAGGGCCCCATGAGCTATTTTAAGGAAATAGGAAATCTGCTCTAGAGCCCCAAAATAACATTAAAGATGAGGACTCATGAGACCCACCATGAGGAAATGTGGACTATATGTATTAGAACCACATTGGCCTAGAAAATAAACAATGGCTTTCAATCAGAGACCCTAGTCTATATACAGACAGAGGTTCTAACTTTTAAGTGAGTTGCTTCTTACTTGGGCAATCTTACGCAGCAGGTTCTAGGCTGGATTCAGTCATTTCTTATTATTAATGAGCCTGTACATCACCAGGGAGGTCGTTAGTAACATCCATCAGACACCAGCCTGGACTTCACATCTTTAGGGTTGGGGTTACAAGACTGTTTTACAGATAAACTATAGTTATGATATAATATTATCTTATTACCTTCACTAATAAAATACATTTGGTAAGATCTGTGAGAATTTGCCCCTCCGCAGATTTATTTGTTGCCATTCATCATTTTATAGCAAAGTTAAGCCTCCTATATATGTTTAATATATTGGAACCTAGAAAGAAAATATTCCAAATTTTAGGCACACAGAGGGGAAGTTAGCTCTGTGGACTGTTTCTGAAAAATTCCACAAGCATGTACCAATAATACAGGCATTAAGGAAAACATTGATCTGCCTTAAATCTCCTGCTTAAAAAAACATTAAAGTGATAGGATATTTCTATCCCTGTAGAAAAAGTATTTATGTAACTGTAGATTGGTTGGTTCAAGTTATCATGACTTTCAAAAACTGTACCATAGGGAGTTAGGGGACTGTTTCAATTTTCTTACTGCTTACTACTTTCAGGGGTATGGAAATAAGTTGGCGATTTGAATCATTTTTTCCCTTCATATCCAATTCTATGACATGTCTATCATCCACAATAACAATTCATTTCCCCAAATGCTTTTATAATATAAGTGTATGGCACAGTTAATTGATATACAGGTCAAATCCCATCACAACAAATAGCCTGCAACCAAAAGCTCTCTTTTTAATAAAAAAAAGATTTTTTGAGCCACAGGCAGTACTTCTCTCATTTTTATACTACAAAAGAAATTGGACCTTTAGTAGTAATGCAATTGACTTATTTTGACATGAAGAATTAAAGTGAATTCCCAAAGACTAGATTGGGAAGGGTGGGCAGAGATGGAAATACTGGTAGAAAAAAAGTGAGAGAAAAAGAGACAAAAAGGTATTGGAATTGCATTTAAAGAGATAAGAAATAGCAGAATAAAGGAATTCTCTTTGTCCATTCATTTAAGAAATTTTGGGTTTAATAATAATCACTTTTCCTGTTTATGTCAAAGTGTTTTGAGGCATGTTTTCTCATTTATAAATCCAGCAACTACATGAGTTCAGCACAGTATATACACTTCTTTTTTATAGAAGAGGACCCCAAGACTCAAAAAGATTTAAGTACTTTTCTCAAGGCCATACAGCTAATCAACAACTTTCTGGGGCTTAGAACCTATGGCTTGACCCTGACTTGGTTAACCACACTGCCTTTCTCAGTTATGTGTTCCATGTTTTAGAGGACTTACCATCAAAATCATCTAAATTCTTCTTGATGGGAAAGAGTAATTTAATTTCCTTTCACTTTTTCCATTTACTTTGAATCCTAAATGTTCTAACCTATGACTTGGCATTAGGAAAACATTCTGACCTACTTCAGGCAGACATTCCTCTTCAATGATCAATTATGTACTTTTATTTCTGAATCTGGCAAGGTCTGCATGAATGGAAACAAAATGGTTATGACAACAATTATGGCCTTACCTCTTAGGTTTACTTATGAAGTGGTACAGTTAAAGCAATGGAAACTTGCTGGTCTTGATGAAGTCAGTTTGGTTTGACGCAAAGGAATACTTTTGAAGCTAATAAGAGTTTCTAAGACATAGACCATAAAAAAGTGGCTTGTTGGCACCCAGATCACCTACATGAACTCACCTACATGGTGCTGATGTAAACAATCTACACTAATAAAAGAGAAACATGCTAATTAGCGTACGACCGCTACCCTTCCCATTGGCTAATCAGCATATCCTTATGCAAATTAACTGTCAGCCAAGATGGCGGCCAGCAGCCGTGCACTGAAGTGAGCAGGGAGGCTTGCTTGCTCCAGTGACTGCGGACTCCAACGTCCCCCACCTCACTTGCCGGCCTCTCAGCTGCAACTCTAAGCAACTATGTACTATGTTGCAAATAAGAAGCTAAACAAAACCCCAGAAACCGGCTTTCATTCAGCCAGGCTTCAGCCAGCCGGACTGCAACATTGTATTGATGTTTTTAGCAGCGAGGCCTCAGAGCTAAAGCTGGCCCAGAATAAAAAAAAAAGAAAGAAAAAAAGGAGCGGTTGGGAGCTTCAGTCACCTGCTTCTGGAAAACAGCCCTCAGCCCCTCAGCCAGGCTGGCCAGGCACCCCAGTGGGGACCCCCACCCTGATCCAGGACACCCTTCAGGGCAAACCAGCCGGACCCTACCCGTGCACCAGGCCTCTATCCTATATAGTAAAAGGTTAATATGCCTCCTGGCACCGGGATCAGCGGAGCAGTGAGGCTCCCGGCACCGGGATCAGCGTGACAGGGGGCAGTGCCCAAACCCCCTGATCAGCCCTGCTCTGTGCCTGATGGGGGGGAGCTCCCCAATCCCCTGATCGTCCTGCAGCTCTGTGTGTGACAGGGGGCGGGGCCACAACCTCTCTATCCGCCCTGCTCTGTTCGTGACAGGGGAAGGCGCCCCAACCCCCTGATCAGCCCTGCTCTGTGCCTGATAGGGGGGAGCTCCCCAATCCCGATTGCCTTGGGGCTCTGTGTTTGACAGGGTGTGGTGCACCAACCCCCTGATCGGCCCTGCTCTGTGTGTGACAGTGTGCAGCGCCCCAACTCCCCCCCCCCCCCCCCCCGCCCCCACGGGCCCTGCTCTGTGTGTGACAGGGTAGAGCCATAACCTCTCCATCAGCCCTGCCCTGAGTGTGATAGTGGCAGCGCTCCAACTCCCTGATCGGCCCTGCTCTGTGGGTGATAGAGGGTGGCGCCCCAACCCCCCTCCACAGGCCTTGCTCTGTGTGTGACAGGGTAGAGCCATAACCTCCCCATTGGCCCTGCCCTGAGTGTGACAGGGTGCAGCGCCCCAATCCCCTGATCCGCCCTGCTCTGTGTGTGACAGGGGGCGGTGCCCCAGCTCCCCTATCGGCCCTACTCTGTGAGTGACAGGGGGAAGCTCCTCAACCCCCTGGGCCAGGGGACCTGAGGCCGCACCTCCCCCAACTGGCGGGACTTGATGGTGGACCTGAGGCTGAACGCCCTGCCTGGTGGGGCTTGACAGGGGACCTGAGTCTGTGCCCCCTGCCCTGCGGGGCTTGATGAGGGTGGGGCCGGCTGGGTCTGGGTCTCGTGTGATTTCAAGGCGCGCGGGTGAGCGGGGACTTGACTCTGGTGTGCCCCAGACTCTGACAGGAGGAAGATTTTCATATACATTTTACTAATTTTCTTTCATCCCTGACACTTCTATTATAGAGAAAGGGCAAAAAGCAATATTAAAATATTTCTTCTAATTAATTCCCTTTTAATGTGCATGAATTTCATGCACTGGGACACTAGTATTACCATAAAAACAATAAAATCAGGTTAGGTTTAAGGAGTCAAACCAGTTGGTCTTTGAAGTCCTAATGCAGCTGCCACTTAAAGGGAAGTTTCATGAATGTATTATAAGTAGAATTACGAGGGTGGAGAGGGACTCAGGTTGGTTATAACATCAAATATGGATGACAGCTGTTTGCTAAGTTATCTTATACTGCAGTGCAGGTAACTTCTTTAAAATAAAAAGATGTCTATGGAGTTTTAGTGACAAGGATATAAAAAAAATCAAAGGTTTTGGTAAAATTTTTGGTTTTTAACTAGAGTCACAAAACTACTCTGCAATTAGAATTCATTACTTGGTTCAAATATCTAATTTTTTATCTTTATTATCTTTTCTTAGAGCCTTCGCAATATAAAAAAGTGTGCAAACAGTTGTATTTTACTCTTAGAGATATGGCACATGGCCATTTTTCTTAGTTATTCTTGTCATCTCACCCATAACACTAGTACTTTTGATAGAGGGTAGGAAAAAAATAGCCTCTTGACAGACTTTATTTTCTACTTTTTAAGAGAATGATTGATCAAGTATCCAAAATAATTAAGAAAAATACACTTCTTATAGCTTTAATATTTAAAAAATAGTTTCTCTTGCCGTAGCCGGTTTGGCTCAGTGGATAGAGCGTCGGCCTGCGGACTGAAGGGTCCCAGGTTCGATTCCGGTCAAGGGCATGTACCTTGGTTGTGGGCACATCCCTAGTAGGAGGTGGCTGATCGATGTTTCTCTCTCATCTATGTTTCTAACTCTCTGTCCCTCTTCCTTCCTCTCTGTAAAAAATCAATAAAATATATTAAAAAAATAGTTTCTCTCAAAATCCAAATGTGTGATCATGGATGAGTGGTGGTGGTGAAGTGTGTTTCACGAGTATGTTAGCCCTGCAGCTGTTTAAAGAAATCTTAAACCTTATTATTATTATTATTTTACCCATTTGTGAAATAATCATAGGTACAGTTACATTTTTTAAGTGCCACCTCTTTCCTCTCTTACTTTCTCTACCTCAGATTCCTAGCATCTGGCCGGATAAAAATCATGCACAGCTCACTTGCAGAAATTTACATGCAAAATCAAAGAAAAAGAAGGAGGAAAAAGAAATCTATTTTAGGTCTATTATCAAAATTTTTATAAACTTAAATTGACCTCTAAGCTGATAGTAAATCTATATTTTGGTGGGCTAATGTTAATTTTTTTTATTGTTACAGTGCTTAACAGGCAAGATGGAAAAATAATTCGATCATCTACTTAAGCAAAATGGTATTTAGGTAAAGAGGCTTCTTGGGACAAGAAACAAACTCTTAGAATGAATGCTTTGACCAGGATCATACATGTTTTAATGTTGCCATTGATTGTTGGCTTATTTTACAGTTGTTCCAGGGTTCAAAATGGAACCCCATTGATCAATCGATGAATTCTACAGTTCTCTACAATGAACTCAGAGAGTCAACATCCTCATAGACTTGTGGAATAAGACATATAGTTGACCAATTAAAAAGTGGTTTTCTATCTCAAGCATATAATCTGAGTTTTGGGAATACTGTTTAAATTCCACATATCTGCTCAGAATTCCTTAGATATATTGCAGCCATTTTCAATTTTACTTATTGTGGGTGTTTTTTGTTGTTTTTTGTTTTGTTTTGTTTTTGACATATTGCCTTTTTACAAAATTCTTAGTATTGTGGTAGCCAATCAGAAGGAATGTCACAGAATACCAGTAGCAAAGAAGACTTCAATCAAACTCTGATGACAAGTGAACAAGCCCATGGAGGCGATAGTCTCATTGAGACGGTAAGAGCTTCCCCACAGTATATTAAAAGGATGCAGCAAAGCTTCTCACCTGGCAAGGATAGTGTGCTCCACACCTTTCAGCTCGTTCTAAGGAAATTTGCTCATTGTTTGTTTGACTCAGGAATTTGCAAAATAATTGTATTTTTGGCTTAATTAAACATAGTTAACATGCATAATAGGCATATATATATATTTACACACACACACATATATATATATATATCAATAGATATGTTTAACTTGCAGTATTAACAAACCTTTAATTCTTAGGTCAGACAATATATGTATAAAGTGAGATACATATATTTGTTAAGGGATGATATAAGATTGGGATCTGCCCTACACTGTTTTAGGTGTTCATATTAATAAAATAAGAAAGGTTTCCAGCCAAAATTGAATCACTTCTTTGTTATTCACATGCCTGATATTTTGAAAACTAACCATGGCCCTATTAGAAAATAATATATGGGAGAGAGCAAGGCCAAAGCCCCTACCATTGAACCACATTTCAACAATAAGATAGGCTATTGATTCTGTGAGATTTAATAGAACTAGCCTTGGGTTCTAATTAAACTCCAATCACAACTTACCAATATCATTTTGAACAAACCACTTAAGTCTCTGTATCTCAGGTTTTTTTTTTATCTGGTAATTGAAAATATTAATATATTCCATGCTAGTATGCTCCCTGTAAGAAATAAATAAGATGTATGTGAAGTCTCATAGAAGAAATATAAAGAAGTGTGCAAATGAAAGATTATTGATCTTCATGCATGGCTTTGATCAGGTTAGCATTCTGACTTGTCTTTTATTTTCCCTCTACCCTTGCACTTGACATCAGCAAGTCATCTAAAGGGATAAACAGATTTGCACAAACATAGTTAAATTACTGTGTAAATCATTGGAATCACTATCCAATCTACTTGAGACCTACGCTTTGTAGTCTTTAAAAGATCATAACTTTTAGGGTCAATGATATACTTTCAAAACTTTTTAAGAAGTTAAGTGGGTAAGAAATATTATCCAGAATACATAAATGGAATGTAAATTTTTCTTAGAGTCCGAGAATAAAGGTAGACTATAATGTGATTGTTAGCTTCTGAACTTTTGAATAACATGTCAAATATTCAGAAAAAACTTTATAGTTATTCTCTTTATTTACACTTAGGTAATGATTAAACATTATTATATATTTTCTCATTTGATATAATAGCGCTTTAAAACAATAAAAACAAGAGAGAAGATTTGTACCATGCTAAGATATTCCCAGATTTGTAAATTCAGACTTAAAAATTGCTGAAAGAAAAATATAGGGAATTTTTTAATTTTAACATGGGAATTTAAAAAATTTGATATGTGTTATACTTAGTTACAGAGAATAATAAAATAAAAAATGATCTTTAAAACATCATAAAATTGGCCCTTTAAGTATCATTTAAAAGAATCCCACTAGCGAGTGTAAGGTTTCAATTACTTCTAGTTATAAAGCTTCTCATTTCAAGGACCACATTAGCTTTTTAACAATTTTCAGAGTGTTCAGTTAAAGGAGTTATACTTTCTTTAGTAAGTTAAGAATCATCCTCTGAAAGTAACCTTCCACAGAAGCTAACTCTTGATTGAAAGCCATGGTGAAGAAAGTATCTCTCTCAAGGTGGCAACTCGTAATCCTTTTGTCTGTATGGCATTTCTGTTAAACAGGCCAAAGTGTTTGTAAATAACTTATCTACAGTATGTGAGAAAGACTGGACTTTGGGACTCCATCAGACATTCCTGCTAATGCTAATAATTGGAAGATGGCTTCTACCTATTGGAGGCACAATCACTCGGGACCAACTCTCTGAACTTCTCCTTTTGTTTGTGGGGACAGCTGCTGACATACTGGAATTCACAAGTGAGACCTTGGCAGAAAATACTGTGAGGTAAGCAGTGAAAGGCCCTGTAAGGAAAAGAACTTCTTTTCAAGGTCAAAGCCCACACAACTGTCTCTTTGTTCCATCATTTCTATTCTGCATGAATAAGGATTTTTAGTAAACTATGCCAAATGGTAGAATCATAGAATTTGATGCTGTGCATATACATATTGGGTACCAGCCCAGTGGAGATGAGATAGAGATAGAAACAGAGACAGAGATAGACTTTAATACAAAAAGGAGGTTTCCACCAGAGAAAAGGGGCAAATAGTATTTTCTACGAGTGAGACAGAAAAGCTCTGCAGGTCTGCAGGCCCACAGGTTAGGCAGGACCATGGCTATCTAAACATCTTCTGGAGATGGATGACCATCACTAGCTCCACTTTCACACTTTCAAGTGTCCAGGAATGTAGTAAGATCCTCTTCTAGAGCATAGCACAGCTATAATTCCAAGAAAGCACCTAGAAGAGACTTGGCAAAACCTCTCCCCTACCCAGCTGGGAAATTTATATTCCCTGGTGTGAATGGAGAATGGGGAATATTAGGTTTCATTTTACTAAATTTTATTTTTAGTCAGTTTTGTTCAAAGTGCCCAAGGCTTTCTGGAGTAGATGCCTATAAATTAAAACTTATTGAGTTGGTACTTTATTTTTGCCACAAGCAAACAAACTCAGAATCCATGATCACATCTGTTTATGAAACTACTTTCTTACCATAAGGGATTTAAATCTCAGTGCCTGAATGTACTTTCAGCTTGGTTTGCTTTGCACTATGCTATAAAAATAAATTGCAATGAGGCTGGCTTTTAATGCTACAGTTTACTGTATGCTGTGTTTCTCAAACAACAAAACATAAAGCTGAACAAAATACACGAAGTGAGTAAAATAATACCCCAATTATAGTGCAAAGTATATTTATAACCATAGGTTACCTTCACATGATCATTTCTTGCCTCACTTACACTTATTTTTCTTATACCTCATTAAGTGGGCATAGAATTTTAAAAATAACCCAATCTAAGTTGATCTAATATCCTCAAAATGTTTATTTTAGTTTCGTAGTTAATACCTTCCATTGGGTCAGTGATTTTCATCATAGGACTAATTTTCAGATACTTTAGGACACAATACAATGGAGTTACAAGAAAAACACAAAGAAATCCTTACCAAGTACATAAAAACAATAAATAACTACAGGTACAGTGACAGGAACATGAGAATATAAAGATAATTAACTACACCTCTATAGAAATAAACACATAAATGCTAAATATCAAGGGGGTGGGAGGGATATTAGGTTAGAAATGGGGTATTCAGGAGGGATACGAATGTCATGATACATTCATTTTTCCACCCACTGTTGACTAGTATGTGCCAGGCAATGTATTGGTCAGAGACTGGGGAGCAAATGGTGAGCAAGTGATGAGCGAAAGGACATACAGTTCTATTCCAACTGAGGCAATTTCAATTCAGCAATTTCTTCTGACCAGACTGTTTCATAAATCTTTTTTCCCCCTCATTTTAAGCTTGTATCATGTCCTGAAAATGGGATCAAATAAATTATGCCATGGTTTTGGTTTTTAAATTTCTTTTCAGGTTTCATGGTCTCAGATGGAAGTAACTTTACTTTTAATATAACTGCATTGTGTCCGTGACCTTCTGTAGTCTCTACTCCATTCCTGCATGTTTCCATCACTCTACTCAAAGATTCCAAAATCAAGGCCCAGAAAGAGCCTAGAGCTTTTTCTCTCCTAAAACTCACCTCCCAAATTCTGATTTCACCTCAGGACCCATCTATATTGCAAGAATTGACATTGCTAATCTCCCTTTCTTCAAAGGAGAGATTTAAATCCCTCCCATTATGGCATAGCTTTTCCCTGTGGTCTAAAAGAGACAATCACGAAGAATAAATTTAATATAGACAGAAAGAATATTTACATGTAGTACCAAAGGAGGCTACTTCATTATAATTTACTTAGTATTATCTACATTAGTACAATATTTTATTTTCTATTTTATTTTATTCCATAGTTTGGACTGATTAGGAAAAAGCCTGCAATGATGTGTACATTCCAATAATATCTACCTCTTTCCTACATCCTGACTAAAAACTCAAATCCAATTTTTTAACCTAAATCAATTTCCTTCATTATGCCCATATGAAGTTAATCTGCCTTATTTTTATAAATTTACATACTGCAGATTTTTCTTAATTACTTGACTTTATATAGCATAAAAGTCAACTACTATAATTCAATGGTTCAATGATATTTACTAAATGTATAGATTTGTATAACCATCACTAGAATCTAGATTCCTTATGGCTCTTTGCAGTCAATTCTCACTCCCACTAGCAATCCTAGGTAACCACTGATATGCTTTCTGTTGTTTTTTTGTAAACTTCATGTAAATGGAATCATGAAATACGCAGTCTTTTGTGACTGGCTTTCTCATAGCATAATGCTTTGGGGTTCATTAACATTGTTGCATCTATCAGTAATTTTAAATTGCTGAATAGTATCCCATGCATATACCATATTTTACATATCCTTTTCATAGTTGATATACATGATTGCTATTTTCTTGCTATTAAGAATGATATTGCTATGAACATTCACCTAGCAGCCTTTGGATGGATCTGTTTTCATTTCTATTGAATAGATAACTAGAAGTAGAATGACTGGGTTTTATGATAAGTACATGAATTAAACTTACGAGTTTAATTCATTCCGTGACGGAGCTCGTAACTCAAATTACTCGTATGTCAAATCACTGTGACCTTCGCTGCGCCAACTAGCGGTGGGGTATCTGAAGCTGGCTTGTAACCCGAATTTTAGCTCGCAACTCAAAGCAAAAAATCGGCAGAGAGATGGCTTGTATCTCGAAAAACTCGTTAGTCGGGACACTCGTAAGTCAAGGCCCCACTGTACATGATTAATGTTTAAGAAACTTCAAAACTTTTCCAAAATGGCTGTACCTTTTTATATTCCTACCAACAATGAGTGTTCTTTTTTTCCCCCACATCCTCAACAACACTTTTTTTTCCCCAGTCTTTGATGATCACCATTGTAGTGGGTTCATAGTAGGATCATATTGTGGTTTTAATTTATATTTTCCTAATGACTAATACTGTTGAGCATTTTTCCATGTACTGATTAGACTTTCATATATTTTCCTTTGTAAAGTGTCTGTTCAAATTTTTGCCCATTTTTCATTGGATTGATTTTTTATTATTATTGAGTTATGAGTTCTTTATATATATTCTGGATACAAATCCTTTATTATATGTATAAATGTAAATGTTTTCTCCCAGTATACATATTGTTTTTTATTATTTAACTAGAAGCCCAGTGCATGAAATTCATGCATGTGTGTGGGGGTGTCCCTCAGCCCAGCCTGCACCCTCTCCAATCCAGGATCCTTTGGGGGATGTCCAAAACTGGCAGTTGGACATTCCTCTCAAAATCTGGGACCGCTGGCTCTTAACTGCTCACCTGCCTGCCTTCCTGATTGCCCCTAACTGCTCTCCCTTGCTGGCCTGATCACCCCTAACTGCTCTCCCCTGCCGGCCTGATCGCCCCTAACTGCCTCTGCCTCGGCCCCTGCCACCGTGGCTTTGTCCAGAGGGACATCCGTTAGGATGTCCGGAAGACGTCCGGTCTAATTAGCATATTACCCTTTTATTAGTATAGATGTCATTTGAAGAACACTTTAAAAAGTTTTGATATAGTCCCATGTATCTATTTTTTTTCTTTTATATAGTACTTTGGGTGTCATATCTAAAACATATTTTCCTCACCTAAAGTTAGAAATATTCTCCTCTGTAATATTTTTACTTATTTTTTGGGGGGTAGTATGATGTAAGGTTCTAAGTTCATTTTTGTCTTGTTTTGTTTTGGGCATTGTTCCAGTACTATTTTTCTCCCAGCTAGGACCAATCCTCTTCACACCATTTGTTGAATAGACTATTCATTCCCTATTAAATTGCTCTGGCATCTTTGTCAACTGATCACATATGTAAGAGTTTGGGTTTTTTTTATGGACATTCTATTGGGTTCTATTGCTCCATATGTATATTTTTATGGCAGTACCCCATTATTGTGATTACTAGAGTGTTATGGTAAGTTTTGGAACTGAATTCTGTAAGTCTTCTAACATTGTTCTTTTTAAAAATTGTTTTGGCTACTCTAGGTTCTTTTTATTTCCATAAATTTTTATAATCAGTTTGTCAAATTCTACAAAAAAATCTGTGGGAGTTTTGATAAGAACTGTATTAAATCTAAGCATCAATTTGTGAAGAAATTATATCTTAATATTGTCTTCCAATCTATGGAAGACATTAACTATCTCATATTTTATTAAAATGCTCCTTAATTTTTCTCAACAACACTCTGTAAAATTTTTTGTTAATCCTCAACCAAGGCTATTTTTCCATTGATTTTTTTTTTTTTTTTGGAGAGAATGGAAAGGAGGGAGAGAGTAAGAGAGAAAGAGAGAGAGAGAGATTGATGTGAGAGAGACACATTGATTGGTTGCCTCCTGCATGTACCCCACTCAGACCCAGGAATTAACCCGTAACCCAGGTACATGCCCTTGACCAGGAATGGCACCCATGAACCTTTGGTGCCAGGGAAGGCCAACACCTTAATCTCTGAGCCACATCAGCCAGGGGTGCTTTGCCGTTTTTAATGTACAGGTCTTACACTGCTTTTCCCTCCCTAATGTCCTTTAGGACTTTTACACTAGTTCACCCAGTGCTTAACATCTCTCCTGTCTTTTGTTTCAGTAGGGGTGAATTCAGTCTCTCTCCACTTTTGCAACAGTCTTGAATACAGTCTTCCTTGCCTTATTAACTCGGTTGGGTCCAATTGTCTTTGACATAGCCGAGATGGAAGAATATGGGAACATCCCATGGCAAGAGTGCCTCAGACTCCACTGCTCGTAACTAAAGTTCTACCAGATTTTCATGAATAAATGTTACTCAATTTATAATTTGCTTTTGTTGACTTCCAGAGAATGTAAAGTGGTTTTTGTTTTGTTTTTTTAAAACAATGTGTCCAGCATTAGGTATGTTTGTTGAGGAGAGGATTTGTTGACTTTCTCATTCTGCTACAGCCACCCTCCAACATTTTAACAAGTCTGAATTTCAATGTCATTGCCAGGAAGAGTTAAGTGGTCATTACATCTTTGGTGATCAGTTTATTCAGTCTTTTCCCAGCACAGATCATTTGTTAAAAAGAACAAATTTGTTCTGATAGCATTACTGTTACTTTACTGTGAGTATCAGACCACTCAAAGGAGGGTTTTCTTACGTTTACACTATTTTCCTTTTATTTGGCTCTTTTTGCCTGGTGAAACATTTCTTCCAGGCTAAATTAATATTTCATTTTCTTGGTTTTTTTTTCTCTCTCTCCTTTATCTTCCACCTCTCAAAGAGGTTTGTTTGTAAAAGCAAGATGAATTTTATTCACTGATTGTCTCTTATCTACAGGAATATTTACACTTCCAAAAAGAAATAGTTAAGCAAATTAACAATGTATTTTTATTTTTATTTTTATCACTTAATAGATATGGTGCACTGATGCACCAAATTCCAGTCTTTTATCCACCCAGTTTTCCGAGTATAGAAGTGATGCTCACATCTACAATTATACGACTCCAGAGCCTTTGTCTCTTTATGAATAGAGTCCATTGTCTGCTTACATGCTTTTCAGTTGACATTTATGGAGACAGATTATACATGAGAAAATGGGGCAAGACAATTGCGGGAGACAGTTACATAATGCAGATAATGTTGGACAAATTCACTCCAAAATTCCTGTACAATTTTTTGAGTGTTTGCCATTTAAATTCAGTGATTTATTTATATTCTAACCTTTAACTTTTCTGAGTAACTTTTACTATTTGATTTAATAATACAAATTTGTTTGCTTTAAAAATCATCTGGCCATCAATTTCAAAGTTATTTTAATAACTTTACTAATAAGTTTCTCAACACACACATTCTCCCTTATTTTGTGTGTGCTCAAATAAAACTCGCATATGCAAAAAACATGCATTCATTATTTTAGGATTAGAATTTGGGTTACTTAGGGCTAGGGTTAGTATATTTTTTTACCCTTATTTTGTATAATAAAATTAAACACAAAGAATTTAAGAAGTATGTTCTCATAATAAAAATACGACTACTAGATAATATTTATTTATTACTTGCTGTGTTCCAAGCACTGTTCTAAGGGTTTTAGTTGTGATAAGTTATTTAGTCTTTATAAATAACACTATGAAGTAGATACTATCATTTAAATCATTTTTAAAAAATATATTTTACTTTAAAAATATTTTTATTGATTTCTGAGAGGAAAGGAGAGAGAGAGAGAGAGAGAGAGAGAGAGAGAGAGAGAGAGAGAGAGAAGCATCAATGATTAGAGAGAATCATTGAATGGCTGCCTCCTGCATGCCCCACACTGGGGATTGAGCTCACAACCCAAGCATGTGCCCTGACAGGGAATTGAACCATGACCTCCTGGTTCATAGGTTGGTGCTCAACCACTAAGCCATGCTGGATGGGCATTTCCATCATTTTTTTAAGCTGAACAGTGACAGGTAAGAGAAGTTGAGAAAGTCTCAAGCTCAAATGAAAATAAAGGCAGTAACTAAGTTGTAGTGATCTTTCATAGTTTTTATGGAGTATTGTTCTAAGAGCTTTATATGTTTAATGTATTTAAGCAACATACTTAATAAAATTATCATATAAAATACAATAGCTATTATTGTTACCTTCATATCAAAGACGGGTATACTATAGCATATCGTTGTCAAGTTAGTTCTTCATATTCATGTAGCTAGTTAATGATCAGTATGGGATTGGAGGCCCAGATCTCTCTGGTGAGGGTGGAGTGAGTATTTGAACTTGAACAACCTAGTACTAGAGCTTATGCTTTCCCAACACTTTCTGCTGCCTTAAAGAAAAATTGTACATGGGTTTTTGGTAGAATTATTGAAGTTTTGGATTAGAAGAAACTTCAAAAGTGACCACTTATTTTAAGTCTATTATAAAATCCTTTCCAAAAATTTCTCAATAAGTTTTGTCCAGCCTTTCTTTGAAATTTTTGCTAACAGAGCATACACTACCCCAGGGGCAGGTTATTCTATTTTAAGTTAATATTATTAGAAAGAATTTTCCTCTATTGTGATGAAATTTGGATTCTTATAGGTGCAACTGATGTCTTTTCAACCTGAATTGGCTCCCTGAAGTTACAAGAAATAAGTTTAATTTCTTTCCCACATGATAGCCCTTTAAATGTATGAAATAAAGTTTTAAAGGAATCTTCTCTTGTTTTCAGTTTCTTGAACTACTCCACATATAACATGGCTCTGAGTTATCTACCATACTGTTTCTCTCCTTTGAACCAAAAAGTTTTTAATTGTTTCTCCTAAAACAAAGCACAACATATAATATTTCAGATATATTCTTAACATTGTAGAATAGAACAAGAGTAAAACTTTCCATTTCCTTCATGGAAACAGCATAATATAATGGTTGAAAGGGTGGATGCTGAAATCAGCTATTTAGTTTTGATTTATGCACCCACCACTTATAATCACATGACTTCAAACAAGTTTCTTCAACTCTGTATGCCTGTTTCCCCATTGGTCAAGTAAGAAAAATAGTGCAGGTACTTTGTAGAGTTGGTATTAGGATTAAGTGTGATCACAGAATTAAACACTTAGAAAACTGCCTGCACATAGTTCAGACACTATAAGCAAAATTATTAAAAAATACAGATACTTGTTGAAGGTCTACTATAGATAGACATTGACATTGCAAAGAAGGAAAAGTAATTGACTGTGCTCCTTAGGCATTTCCACTTAAAATGCTAGTCTTTATTCTTCCTGTAAAGCAACTTATGATTGCATTTGATTCACACAGATGTTGGCACATGTGGTGGTCAAGGCCAACCTCTCTGACTCTGTGTTTTCCCCCTTCTTTTACACATTATTCCATTGTAATTATGCATGGATTTTTCATAGATTTATTATATCAGCAAAATATAGTAAGACTTATTGGGGTATACTAAAATATGAGAAGAAACAGAAAAGAGTTCTCCTTTCTGCATGTGATCAATTTTAATTGCTAATTTAAAATTTGTCTGCATTCTAGGAGTAACCCTAGCCTAGTCTATGGCATCCTTTGTATTTGGACCTGGAGCATGCTGCAGTTTCCACTTGACCTGGCAGGTAAGTGTCTTGATGTTTTCTCAATGGAACAGAAAATTACAACTCTTGATCATAAATTATAATAGAGCTAAGGAGGCATTTAAAAGAATTATCAGCCGAAACTGGTTTGGCTCAGTGGATAGAGCGTCGGCCTGCAGACTGAAAGGTCCCAGGTTCGATTCCGGTCAAGGGCATGTACCTGGGTTGCGGGCACATCCCCAGTAGGAGGTGTGCAGGAGGCGGCTGATCGATGTTTCTCTCTCATCGATGTTTCTGGCTCTCTATCTCTCTCCCTTCCTCTCTGTAAAAAATCAATAAAATATATTTTTAAAAAAAGAATTATCATTTTTATCTTTTGATAACTCAGTGTTAGTTCCAGTTCAGTTTAGATGAAAAATAGATTAAAACTTAGGAAACCCATCTGCAGATTCACTCTGATACATGGTAAGTCTGAGAAAGTTGAGAGGATGAGAGCATAGCTTTACATTCACTTCATACAGTGGTCCCATCATTTAACATGTGTAAGCCTCCTGTAACTTAGTTAACACATCTGTGTGTCAGTTTTTCATCCATGAAATGGACATGATAATCATAGTAGCTAGGGTTGAGAATTTTCTTCCTTTTGACAGCAGAGTAGTATCTCATTGTGTAACTGCACCACAGATTTTTTATCCATGTGTTTATTGGCGGATACTTGGGCTGCTTCCAAATCTTGGCTATTGTAAATAATGCTGCTGATTTATTTTTTATGGCACCCTACTTGATGCCCTCATATCATAAGTAATATTAGGGCAAATATATTGCAATAGTTAATATTTGGAAGTATCCAAGTGTCCATCAGTAGATGAGTAGATAAAAAAAAAACCTGTGGTACATTTACACAATGGAATACTACTCAGCCATAAAAAAGAAGGAAATCTTACCTTTTGTGACAGCATGGATGGACATGCAGAGCAGTGTGCTAAGTGAAATAAGCCAGTCAGGGAAAAGACAGGTACCATATGATTTCATTTATATGTGGAATCTAATGAACAAAATAAACTAACAAACACAACAGAAGCAGACTTAGAGAGACAGAGACTAGACTGACAAATGTCAGAGAGGAGGGATTGGGGGAATGGGTGAGAAGATGAAGGAACTGAGCAAAGAAAAAAGAATACATTGACACAGAAAATAGTGATTATCAGAGGGAAAAGGGGGTGGGGAGAGGTAGAAGAAAGTAAAGGGGGAATAAATAGTGATGGAAGTAGAGTTGACTGGGTGGTGAACACACAATACCATATACAGATGATGTATCAAAGAATTGTACACCTGAAACTTATATATTTTTATTAACCGATGTAACACCAATAAATTCAATAAAATAAACATAAAAAAATAAAATTTTCTGCATCTTTTTTTGGCTCCCTTTGATAGGCCTAGACATTTCAGGGGTCATTTTAAACCTTAGCATCTATGTTTCTGAAACAAAATTGTCACTAGGATAGATGGAAAGAGTGACTGTAGCTTTTTGGAAATACCAAAAACCTAATTACCAGTTAATAATTACAAACAAACGTAGGCCAATAACACACACACACACACACACACACACACACACACACACACGAGAGAGAGAGAGAGAGAGAGAGAGAGAGAGAGAGAGAGAGAGAGGTTTTGTCATAATGTGCCCTGCAAGGTGTCCTATACCCATTGATCGGCTGGTGTCTTTGGACAGAATATTAGGCACCATCACTCTACATATGGAACAATAATACTCTTCAGAAGTCCGCTGGGAGCCTTTTCCTGACTCTCACTTCTTTGGAAAGACTATTATTGATCTTTTGTTATTGTTGTTTATTGTCTTCCAATCTGCTGGTCCTTACCCTCCCATATCTTGTGGTTTATAGCCTTGCTAAAAAAATTTTTATTTAAGAAAGAAATTGTGTAAACTTTCAGAGGGTGATAATGTTATGCAGCTGTTTGAAAAACAAAGACCAAATGTTACTTCTGACTAAATTACTATTGTATTTTCCAGGGAACAACATTATGTTCATATCAAAGCAGCTTCATAATATTTGCAGGCTTTAGCAGACAGGCATTCTTTGTTTGAAAGCTCCAAATGGAAGGCTTCGTTATTATTAAAGGATTATTTTCTGCCCTTGACCCTAAATTAAATTCACATTTTAGAAATTAAAACAAAAAGGTTCATTTGTTGATTAGACCTCATTTTATTCAACTGGAAAATCAGTAATTATATCCAGTTTTTCTTGTAAACTGTGAAACAAAACCATAAGGAATTAGACAAAATAATAATGGCTATTTTTTAGTTTTTTCACCACCATTAGAAAAATATGTTGAACATGAGTTAAGTTTGAATTTGAATATAAGTGCTTGAATTTTCACAACACAATGTACACAGAGGATTAAGTAAGTCAACCCATAAATAGGTAGCTCTCAAGGAGAAGAGGCCGAAGGTTCCGGGTCATGCTTACTCTGTTACATCTCCAGACTTGGCAGTCAGGGAAGTCACTCATTATCCCAAGGAGAAGATAATGTGAGAGAGGAGAAAGGAGCCAGGGGTGTTAGTCTAATGGAAACAAACAAGAATCACTGAGATGGGGACTTTCTCCTCACAGATGTCATTGTTATCCCATTTTTCAAAGCAGGAAAATGAGACTCAGGCAGATGAACTTGCCCAGCATCTTCCTGCCAAAAAATGAGGAAGCCAAGGAGGGGCAGCCAGGCCCCCTGACGAGGCCCAGGGCACCCGCTGTGCGGCCTCCCCACACTGCAGACCCAGGGACCAACGTGGTGGTTTCCTCTGTTCTTGAGTCTCTCTCTCCTGGTTAATTGTGCTTTTCCCAGTGTGAGGACTGGAAGGTGATCTGAATTGTTGACATGCACAAAAACTAGAGGACTGGCTTTCTTTGGGGTGTTTTATTGGCAACAAAACATGTCGTTGAATATCCAATGACCAAGGATGTTTCCCCTGTTCCGACTGAATGAAACTCCAGTCACTCTCAGTCATGCACTAGAAGGGCACCCAGTGTCGGAGACTTGCTCCCATTTCATTCTTGTCTTACTTTCTGACGTTTCAGAGAGATACATTAATTGGTGTGTCTTGTGTTTTCAGTTCAGCATGTCGTGTGCCCCTTGTCTCTGAGGGCGAGGGGGTTCCCCAGCCTGTTCTTTTGCCAATACAGTGCCGATCTGTGGAACATTGGAATCAGCGTCTTCATACAAGACGGTCCCTTCCTCATCGTGCGTCTCGTACTGATGGCCTATTACAAAGTTTTCAACCAGATGCTGGTGTTCTTTGCTGTAAAGAATTTCCTCGTGGTGATGTTACACCTCTACCGCCTGGTTGTCCTGGCACTGGGCGCCCGTGCCTCTCTGCGAAGGCAGCCAGAGGTCCTGAAGGGAGAGCGGGGCGGCCCAGCCGAGCCCCTGGAGAGTGGGGTCTCCCCTGGGGCCTGGGAGGGCGGCTCCAAGGAGGGTGTGGCTGTGCCTTTGCGGGCCTCGCCAGGCGCCTCGGAGGACTCTCCCCCCACCCCGTAGTTAGTTATGGGCAGCCGCATGCCACTAAAACACTTGACGTCCCAGTTCTTCTTACGAACAGAACCCCCGCCCCCCTTCTTCTAAATCTTACATGTAGTAATTTTCAAAAGAACAACAAAAAGGGGCCTGAACCCATCAAAATGATATAAGCAGAGCCACTTTGAAATGGGGCAGGAGCTGCCAGGCCAGAGGAACTGCCTTGAAGGTCACGTGCCTCACACTTTGGGACGTTAACACAGGGCAAAACAGCCTCTGGACCGAGCCTAACGCAACCACGTGTCCCAAAGAAGTGTTTGCAAGGATAGTAAGAAAGCATTTTGACTACCGGACTGATGGCTACCTGACCAAAAATTAAAAACATTTTTAGAATTAGCGGCACTATGTTATCTGCACCAGTAGAAGGGCCTCTCTTCTATTGATGCAATTGTTCCCTTTTCCTTTCTCATAAATACCCTTTGCCATTGTCTCCTAATCAGAGCACGATTTGGGCTTCGGCCTGAATCAATGCATTCTGAGGAGCTTTTTTTATTGATCTCAAATAAATGCTTGTTGCCTTTCACTTTGAAAGGCTTTTACTTTTAGGTAATCAAGCCAAAGCTGAGAAGGTTTCTTTCTTAAACTGAATGTAAAGAACTTTGATTAGTGGCTATTGTTACAATTTGTGTGATGGTATCAGATGTTATAGTTGTTCAACAACTAAGTGATTTGTTTGTCTTGAACTGTCTGACAAGCTATGGGCAGGGTTACAACGACATGCCCTCAAGAGACTGAGTGCAGACAAACCTGAAAACAGAGGAGCTTTCAACTTTGGCTCCATTGTCAGACTGTCTCATCTGATCTTTTCTGCAATGTCCCTCTGACATTAAAAAAAAGAGAAAAAACTACATTCAGTGAATGCAGAACCAATAAAGGAAAATGTGCCTTTAACATTACCTCACTGGGGGCTAGAAACTGAAAATCTCTGCCCAGCTTCTCTGCACAGACCTTCCCGGGAAAATCATTCTTCTGGGCTGATGTGGCATTCTGTCATGGCGCATATGCTCTTACAGAAATTTTATTGCTTCTGGCTGGGGCACTGCAAAATTCACAGCAAGCCATTTCAGTTACAGATCCACCGGTTGCGAGGCAGGAAATACTGGTAATGCCGCGAAGTCACAATTTCCACTCGGAACGTGATTGGCGGCATTTGTCAGTATTTTCTTAACTGCATGTCACCGTTTTCTGTATAGCCAAGTCCAATCATGCGGGCTGACGCGAGGAAGCACTGCAGCAGTGCGGAACGGGGCTACAGGCCCTTTAAGGGTGACCCTAGTTTCTGGTGCCTGCCAGCAGTCTGAACTGCCACTGCTGGAGATGGCCTCTGGTCCCGGGAAGATGTTGGGGACAGGGCTTACATCAGCCCTACACACTGCCAGCAGCCCTTGATTAGTGACGGGGTCAGAAGACGTGTGGCACAGCATTGTGGAAATCAGGAAATTCACCTTTCTGCCCTGCGTTAAGAGTTCATTTCCCCAATATTGTCATAGTCACACTTTTCCCTTATACACTGCTATACATTTCAGATGGAGGAGATTCAGAACCCATTTAAAACAATTTTTGCTTTTAAGGATACAGTGGGAAGATTTACCTGGCTGTATCACAGTAATTATATGAGGCAAACAGTGCCAAACCGTCCTTTTGGGGTTCAAAGTACAGTTCCTCCTGTTACTATGCTCAGGAACTCAAAGAGACCCGGCTAAAGATAAGGCAGGGTATGTCCATAAGTTGGGTGGGACTTAATGACAATTAATTGGAACAATTTGATCTATAAATCTCTATGGCATGGCATCTGTTCAAAAGATTTGATTAAAAGTTCCATAGGCATTTTCTGTTTTTATATAGAGAAATGAATAATTTCCAATTATTGGCTTCTTTAGTGCCTGATATCATGTTTCTATTTCTTTCTTTTCTCCCATGTGTTTCTAATTTTAACAATATGATTGTAAAATTACACATGAAACTAATGGGATCCATTTATAATTTTCCATAATAATTTTATGAAAGATCAGGAAATCATATCTATCTAAAGGAAGAAACTTGACAACTTTTAAGGGCTTGTTATTTAAAATGCTTCGCAATTGAAAGCAAAATAATAGCTGCTATTTATAAAACCGCCTCCGCAGAATCTGTTTTTATGTTGACTGTTTCATGGTGAATGTTTTCCTCCACAACATGTATGTGCTACTTATTACTGCAGATTTGCTCATGGCATACTTTACATGTTTTAATTTTTTCTTCCAGCAAAACAAACATTGGGGCTCTAAAAATAGATGAGTATAAAGTAATACGGGCTGTTGCAAGGATATTTTTAAATGCTTTCAAATCTGAGACTTGGCTTGGCTTTGTGAATGAGTTTCTAGCGTTTTAGTAAAGTATTTTGTAATTAGCACTCCTCCGAAGGCCTGGAAACGTAAAGTCCAGAGTCTAGCTTCATTTGGAGTCCCAAGAAGGCAAAGAGCACCCAGGACCATCTCAGCAATCAATGGTGAAAAAACAGAAACATGCCCCAGCAACATTTTCCAGGAAAATCCGCCAAAGGCATCCTTTGTACACCTAACTGCCAGCACTCCCACCCTTTTGAATTTAGTGTTTTTATTGCAGAAAGAAAATCTCTTTTCATTTAGCTTATTTAAAAATAAAACTTAAGTCCAGGTTTTATCTCTAAGACCCCTCATGAAAAATTAAAAAGTTATCGTTACTGTACTTCTTTATTGTAGATTGCCAAACATGGTAATGTTTAAAGACATCCAATTGTTCACTATGAAGTGTGTAGAACAACAGTTACATCCCATATGTTGACATTTTGGGACTTGTCTCCTTGTAATTTGCAATAAGTGCCTCAGATTATCTGTATACTGTGATGCAGGCCATACCTCCGAACCACCCCCTACAGACACGCCAATCCCCCAACCACTGAAGAAAGTGATTTATTTGTTATTGTTGTTGTATTTTAACTGCTTGATGAAAGCTCAATCAAATGTCCTCCCTCAGAACATAGCTCACTTGTGAGAAAATACAGTGCGCATGTTTTAAGGATGCTGTGTAAAAACTCACCTCGCAACCACTTGTTGGTGTTGCTTCCCCCCCCACTAGCTGGGTCTCAGAGGACCTGACTTACCATTGCAAGATGAGTAATCTGTTTTTGTCTTTGATGACTTTGTTAATTTTTATTGAAGCTGATACAGATAACATACGAAAATAAAAACTTGCACTGTCAATAACGTTTTTTTTAATCTTCCAAAATGAGATTGTTAAACAAATGTGTCAATTGGCTTTGCTGCAAGTTCATAGCAGCACCTCAGGATTTGTAGACCAGAAAGACATGGCTAAGAAAAATCAGGATTCGCTATTATAATATTGATTATTAGCTTAAGAGCAAATTTTCAAAGCCATGGGAAGGCATGAGTTGTAGGTGTGCATGCTTAAGGATTTCCATCCAGGTTTCAGAGTTCAACACTGACTTTTATTATCTTTGGCATTTCATCTCAATGATTCTTAATCAACTCTCCTGTTAAACGAAACAATTGCAAGAGGCCAAGTCTCTGTCCAGGTTCACTCTACTGCCAGGAAAACGAGATACTGAAATATTACAGAGCCTCAGAGAAGTAAGTGAAAAACCAAACAATCTTGAATTATAAGAGGAGATTGTTACACTTTTTTTCTAATTTCAGACTTGGCTTTTTTACTTAAAGGACATTCTGATCCACTGTTAGAAACAACTGATTTGGGGTTAAACTAGGCAGCTGGAGGATGTTTAAAGCTCCTAGGCTTCAAATAACGTTTCATATGATGGGAGTTATTCTAAACAATGTTTCAATAATCAACCGCTATAACCTTATATCTTATGGATGTTCAGCCTCTGAATATTTTATATGAATATTTTCTCTTAATTACTCATATTTATACTATTTTGCAATGAATGACATTTGTATTTTATTATATATACATTAAATAGTTTGTTTACAACTTTATCTCAATGTTCATTTTTTGTTTGAATTACTTGTCTTTGTTCTCCACTGTAATTCATTTCATTTAGATTGTAAGCTCTGGTTTAAAAAAACGACACAACGATCTATTTAGAGTATGACTAAAGTGGCATTTCAAACTAGTGAGGAAAGACTGACCAATTTTATAAATGATGTTGGGAAATTTTGCAAGCCATCTGGAAAAAATAAAGTTAGATTTTTATCTCACGCAATATATAGAAATAAATTCCAGATGGATTAAAGAATCTAAATGTAAAACTGAAAACTATAAAATATTAGAAGAAAACATGAAATGTGTCTTTAGCATTGCAGAATGGGAAATATCTCTCAGGGAAAGATGTGAATCTCAGAAGCTCTGAAAGCAAAGACGGCAGCTTTTCCTATGTAGAGCTGTAAAATTTCCGAATAGCCAAAGGTATCATGAATACATCACTATTTTTTTCCTTTTGGTGCACTCATACAAGAGAAATGAGAGGTACAGAAATTAGAAAAGACGAGCCAATTTTATCATTTCTTTGTTTAAGATTGAGTCTTGAATAACCAAAAAAAGCACATAAAAACCAAAGGAAATATATATATCCCTAATAGGCAAATAGACCAAACAGCAGAACAATTGAACAACTGAACAACCAGTCGCTATGATGTGTGCTGACCACCAGGGGATGTGCGCGGAAAATGGTGGGCGTCGGCAGCAGGCAGCAGAGCACGCAACATGGTGGGCATAGGCTACGGCAGGATGGTGGAGCAGGTGAGAGGGGGCACCAGACCAAGGCCAGTTGCTGTCATCGGTGCAAGCCTCTGGTGGTTACTGAAAATTCTTTGCTCTGGCGCACCATAGTCCCACCCAGCACTCGCACCTGCTGCCAGCGCCGACCCTGCTTGAACCCCCTGCTGGCGCCCATTGTCGGCCCCGATCACTCGGTGCCATCAGCGTGTGCGAGCGGTGGCTGCCAGCCCTGATTGCCCTTGAGGGCTTCTCTACCTCCTCCTGCTCCTGAGGGGCAATCGGGGCAGCAGCTGCTGCTCGCACCAGCTGCTGGCATTGGCCCCAATCGTTCCATGCTATCAGCAGGTGCGAGCGGGGCCAGCGCCATCAGCGCATAGGAGTGGTGGTGGGAGTGGGGCTGCCAGCAGACAGGGGGCTGGGGGGGGGCACAGTGGGAGGGGCCAGGTGGGAGCGTGGAGAATGGGCCAAGACCTGCTCCTGTGCCCACCGCAGCCTTGAGACCCATAGTTCCTTTCAAGGTGCACAAATTCGTGCACTGGGCCCCTAGTTAAAAGTAATCATCCTGAAAAAAATCAATGGCTTTTCTCAATATAAACAAACATCACACAGAATATGTATTTGAAGAAGAGATTTCCATACAAAATGAACTAGAACTGAAAAATACACAGAAATAAACTTAATCTTACCTAATAATAGACAAACATGTAAATTGACCATCCCCCACTATGCTCACCAGCCAATCAGGAGAGTATGCAAATTAACCCAACAAAGATGGCAGTTAATTTGCATACGTAGGGGTGAAGCAGCGGAGCGAAGACTGAAGCCCTGGGTCCCGGGTGCTGGAGGAAAACCGGTGCCGGCAGCCCAGGGAAGGAAAGGCCTATTGCACAAATCTCTTCGTGCAATGGGCCTCTAGTTTACACTAATAAAAGAGAAACATGGTAATTAGCATACGACCGCTACCCTTCCCATTGGCTAATCAGTGAGTATATGCAAATTAACTGTCAGCCAAGATGGCGGCCGGCAGCCAGGCAGCTGGAAGCGAACATGAGGCTTGCTAGCTCCAGTGACTGCGGACTCCAACGTTCCCCGCCTAACTTGCCGGCCTCTCAGCTGCAAGTCTAAGCAACTATATACTATGTTGCAAATAAGAAGCTAAACAAACCCTCAGAAACCAGCTGGACTGAAATCCAGCTGGACCACAACATTGTATCGATGTTTTCAGCAGCGAGGCCTCAGAGCTAAAGCTGGCCCAGAATTAAAAAAAAAAAAAAAGAAAACAAGGAGCGGTTGGGAGCTTCAGTCACTCGCTTCCGGAAAACAGCCCTCAGCCCCTCAGCCAGGCTGGCCAGGCACCCCAGTGGGGACCCCCACCCTGATCCAGGACACCCTTCTGGGCAAACCAGCCAGCCCCCACCCATGCACCAGGCCTCTATTCTATATAGTAAAAGGGTAATATGCCTCCCGGCACTGGGATCAGCGGAGCAGCGAGGCTCCCAGCACCGGGATCAGTGTGACAGGGGGCAGCGCCCAAACCCCCTGATCGCCCTGCGGCTCTGTGTGTGACAGGGGAAGGCACCCCAACCCCCTGATCAGCCCTGCTCTGTTCATGACAGGGGAAGGCGCCCCAACCCCCTGATAAGCCCTGCTCTGTGCCTGATAGGGGGGAGATCCCCAATCCCCTGATTGCCCTGTGGCTCTGTGTTTGACAGGGTGCAGCACACCAACCCCCTGATCGGCCCTGCTCTGTGTGTGACAGGGTAGAGCCATAACCTCTCCATCGGCCCTGCCCTGAGTGTGACAGGGTGCAGCGCCCCAACCCCCTGATCCACCCTGCTCTGTGTGTGACAGGGTCCAGAGCCCCAACCCCCCTGATGGGCCCTGCTCTGTGAGTGACAGGGGGCAGCACCCCAACCCCCTGATCAGCCCTGCTCTGTGACAGGGGGCAGCGCCCCAACCCCCTGATTGGCCTTGCTCTGTGAGTGACAGGGGGCAGCACCCCAACCCCCTGATCGGCCCTGCTCTGTGCATGACAGGGGGTGGCGCCGCAACCTCCCCATCGACCCTGCCTTGAGTGTGACAGGGGGCGGTGCCCCAACCCCCCAATCGGCCCTACCCTGAGCGTGACTGAGGGTGGCATTGCAACCTCCCGATCCGCCCTGCTCTGTGCATGATGGGGCGGTGCCCCAACTCCCCAATCGGCCCTGCTCTGAGCCTGACCAGGGGCTGCACTTAGGGATTGAGCCTGCCCTCTGCCACCTGGGAGCAGGCCTAAGCCAGCAGGTCGTTATCTCCCGAGGGGTCCCAGACTGCGAGAGGGCACAGGCCGGGCTGGGGGACCCCCCCGCCCCCCGAGTGCACAAATTTTTGTGCACCGGGCCTCTAGTCTATATAATAATAGAGGAATATGCAAATTAGCTGGGATGCCCTAACATCATGACCAAACAGCAGGGACCTGAGGCTGCGTGGCACCTGACCTGGGTGAGGGAACTCATTGACAGGGGAACTCAAGCAGTGCCCCCCACCCAGTGCCGTGCAGGGGGACCTCAGGCTGTGCCCCCCACCTGGCGGGGCTTGACAGGGACCTCAGGCCATGACCCCCAAGCCCCAGTGCCGGACCAGGGGACCTCAGGTCGCGCCACCCACCCTGGCGCCAGGCCGGGGGACCTGAGGCTGTGGCCCCCCACCCAGCGGGGCTTGACAGGGGTGGGGCCAGCCCAATAGGGGTGGGGCTGGCTGGGTTTGGGTCTCCTGTATTTTTGAAGTGCGTGTAGGTGGTGGGCAGGGACTTGACTCTAGGTCCTGCGGCGTGCCCCAGACTCTGACAGGAGGGAGATTTTCATATACATTTTACTAATTTTCTTTCTTCTCTGATACTTCTATTATAGAGAAAGGGAAAATAGCAATATTAAAATATTTCCTCTAATTAATTTCCTTTTAATGTGCACGAATTTCATGCACCAGTCCAATAGTGAATGTATCAGATCCATGTAAAGAAAACTTTAAAATTATTTTGAGGTCCATTAGTGAATAATTTAACAAATGGAAAGATATTCTTTTGGGGAGTAGTAAGAAGATGATATTTTAAAATGTATTAATTTCTCCTAAATTGATGTATAAATTTAAATCAATCTTTATAGTGATATCAATAAAATTTCAATTTAGCTGATTATAAACATTTTACAATAAAAGTAGAGGCCCGATGCATGAAATTCATGCAAGAGTAGGCCTTCCTACCCCCTGCTGCCAGCACCAGCTTCCCTCTGGCACCCAGGACCCGGGCTTCCCTTGCAGCCCCGGCTTTGTTCAGAAGGATATCTGGTCTAATTAGCATATTACGCTTTTATTATTATAGATAAGCATGAAGGATACCTGGAAAATACTAAAAGGAGAAAAAATGAAAGAGAGCTTTCAGTATATTAAATATATTATAGAGCTACAATAACCAAGAGAATTTGATTCTGTCAGGCAGAAAAATGGAACAGAATAAGGTCAAGAAATAGACTAAATTACATAAGGATTTTGCTATGTGATAAATCATGAAGATATGATAGAATATTATAGCTGGTTTAAGGTTTTTAGAATATCAAAGTGTACCCTTACCTCAATCCTTTTATCCAAAACACTTTCAGATGGATCAAAGAATTAAACATTAAAATGAAAAAATAAAAACCATAGAAAACTTTGTTTTTATATTTACAATATTGAGAATATTTTCTAAGAAAAAATAAAACTATAAACCTTTAAACAATTCATAAATTTTAAGTTGCGAAGTTGAACTTTTAACATCATAAAAGCACCATAAGTGAATTCACAGGTTGAATTAACTGAGTATTTTTGCAACAAATGTAACAAAGCATTCATTTTCTTGATAAGCGAATGGGTTCTTACAAATTAGGGAAAAAAAACAACCCAACACATTGGAATAATGAGCCAAATATATAAGTATATGGTTCACTGAAAAAGAAATAGTTAAGGAAATGCAAATCAAATCACAATGAAATACCATTTCTGGAATGCAAACTAAACCACAGATACCATTTTTGAATCATCAGGTTGGCAAAGATTCAAAAATATTTTAGAATGTTGTATTAGAAGGGATTGGGGGAAGCAGGCATTTTTATTCACTGCTAATGAAGATGCAAATTGGTACAACTTCTTTGGAAGACAATTTGGCAGTATCAGTCAGAATTAAAAATTCATTTATCATCTGAGCCAGCAACTCAACTTCTAAGAATATATTCTACAGATAAATGAATGCAAAAATGTGTGTATAAGGCTGTTCAAAGCAGTATAGTATCCACCAATAGTAATTTCTATAGTAGCACCAACAGGGTCATTATTGAGTTGTGGAACATTTACACTACATATTACCATGTAGCTTTCAAAAGGAATAAAATAGATCTGTAAGTGCTGATAAGGAACAATTACAGATATTGTAAAAGTAAGAGCACAAACCTTGAGGTTAGTATGTCACTCTTTTTATAAATACCGGTATAATCCATAGCTTTAAGTGTATGAAATATGCTCATGTTTCCAATGATCCTGGACATTCCCACCTTTTCTCTCTCTCTCTCTCTCTTTTTTTTTTTTTACCTTTATGCTTTTTATATTTTGCAGGTTTTAAGTATGTGTTCCTTTCATAATTTTGAAAACAATCCTATCTAATAATAGAGAAACATGGTAATTAACCGTAACTTTGCTACCCTTCCTATTGGCTAATCAGGGCGATATGCAAATTAACTGCCAACCAAGATGGCGGTCGGCAGCCAGGCAGCTGAAGAGAACAGGAGGCTTGCTTGCTCCAGTGACGGAGGAAGCCAACGTTCCCTGCCTGCCGATGCTGGCCTCTGAGCTGCACTCTAAGAAACAATGTTGCAATTATAGAAGCTAAACAAGCTCCAGATACCTGCTTTCAGCCAGCTTCGGCCTCAGAGCTTAGAGTGGTAGTGATGGCAACAATGTTTCAATTATAGAAGGTAAACAAACCCAGATACCTGCTTTCAGCCAGCCGCAGCCTCAGAGCTGGAGCCAGGCCTCAGAGTTGGAGCCGGCTCTCAGCTCCAGTGACAGCTATAGAAGGTAAATAAATCCCAGAATAAAAAACAAAAAAAAGAAAAAAAGGACAGGTTGGGAGCTTCAGTCACCCGCCAGCCTGAAAACAGCCCTCAGCCCCTCACCTAGACTGGCCAGGCACCCCAGTGGGGACCCCCACCCTGAAGGGAGTGTGACCAGCTGCAAACAGCCATCATCCCCTCATCCAGGCTGGCCAGGCACCCAAGCGGGACCCCCACCCTGATCCAGGACACCCTTCAGGGCAAACCAGCCAGCCCCCACCCATGCACCAGGCCTCAATCCTATATAGTAAAAGGGTAATATGCAAACTGACCCTAACAGCAGAAGGACTGGGAATGACTGGTCACGATGACACACACTGACCACCAGGGGGCAGACGTTCAATGCAGGAGCTGCCCTCTGGTGGTCAGGGCGCTTTCACATGGGAGGAGCTCTGCTCAGCCACAAGCCAGGCTGATGGCTGCCAGTACAGCGGTGGTGGTGGGAGCCTCTCCTGCCTCCTCAGCAGCGCTAAGGATGTCCGACTGCAGTTTAGGCCTGTTCCCCGCTGGCAAGTGGACATCCCCCGAGGGCTGCCGGGCTGCCAGAGGGATGTCTGATTGCCATCTTAGGCCCAATCCCCCGGGGATCGGGCCTAAGCCAGCAGGTGGTCATCCCCTGAGGGCTCCCAGACTGGGAGAGGGCACAGGCCAGGCTGAGGGACCCTCCCTCTCCCCCCCGAGTGCACAAATTTTTGTGCACCGGACCTCTAGTTATTAATAAAAAGAAACCTCACCAACTTACAGAGCCTATTGCTATGTACAGGGTATTCTGATATCATTTTGTAAATAGAGCCAAAACACATCACTTTCACCAAAGCCAAAGACTACTTTTATAACTTAGGATGATTTTCAGGTGCTTTAGATAAATCAAAAGTTTAACACATGCCAAATACTACTTATCTTGGGAAGCATCAAGCCCAGGGAAGTGAAATAATGACTAGACCTTTAAGACCACAGGAAAATCAAACTGACCAAAACACTTCATTGGATATTGTTGAGTACCATGCGATACTTTGTGACAACTGCTCTGACACTTTCACCCTCCGACATTTATGGTGCCACTAAAACAAACCATAGAAGAATTTCATATTGAATTTCATAGTCAAGCTGATTTCCCTGGGAGAGATAAGGAATGAAGGAACCCAGAAAGAGAAAACTTCTGAAAGAATATGTGCATCTGTTTCCAAGTTCGTAGCCATAGCCCATCTAACTTTTGTGTATGTAAGCTTTTTAGATTTTTGTTAAATATTTACTAAATTTACAATTGATTGTGGTAAGTGATCAAATGGATCATATGCAAATCTGATCAAATTATTGAAGAAAACAAAAATTCCTAAACCAACCATATGTCAGATATCATATAGTCTTTCTATCCAAACTAAGAATTTGGGCAAGGAAAATTGGATCTACAAGTCAAAATATGTTTTCTCTGTGGATGCTGTTGTTCAGCTTCTGCCAAGTGCATAGCAGGAGAATTCAAATGGCTCTGGTTCTGGGATCTTGGGGGTTGTTTCTACCTTCTGGCAAAGAATGTTCTTCCCTATTATTCAAAGGTTCCCATATGACCTGAGTGACAGCTAACAGCTGGGTCAAAAGCTGTAATTATATTATCAGCCCCATTGTTTCAACAAACTCCTATAAGTATTGGTTTTTTATTGGGATCTAACTTCAACCTTTCCTGGACTCCATGCCTGAATTTGCAGCCCTAGTCTTGGATATTTTTTAAGTATCATACACTCTATATATAGAATACATATCTTTTAAAAATATATACATATTTTTATTGATTTCAGAGAGGAAGGAAGAGGGAGACAGAGATAAAAACATCAAAGATGAGAGAGAATAATTGATTGGCTGCCTCCTGCATGCTCCACATTGGGGATCAAGCCTCAACCGGGGTATGTGTCCTGACCAGGAATCAAACCATGACCTCCTGGTTCATAGGTCGATGCTAAACCACTGAGCCATGCCAGCTGGGTTAGAATACATATCTTAATACGCCCAATGCCTCATGTGCTCCCCTCCCCTCTCCCCTCTGTACCCCATACAATGTTAGCAGCATCTCCAGCCACTCAGGCCCCTATGCTAAAACTGACCCTTCGCTCTTCTTTCTTATCCCTCCCATGTAAGTAATCCCAAAATGCTTCCAGTTATGCTGCTTATAATTCCTTTCAGTCTTGCAGCCACCCTCTCTACTTCAACTGCTACTCTCCTAATTCAGTGTCTCATCATTCCTTGCCTCAGTGACTGCAGTCATTTTTCGACTGGTCATCCAACCTCCTGGTTTTATACCCCATAATAATATTTCAAACTGCATTCAGAGCTGCTCTAAAATGCACAATTGAGCATATGTCTCTTTTATTTAAAACACTTGGATGATGCCTCAGTGCCAACAAGATCAAGCATGAAGTCCCAAGGAAATCATTTAACACTTTTCACAAGCTGGTCACAAACTTTTAAACTTTGTTTCCCACCACTGCACACACACATACACCCAGCTGCCACCATAATGTACTACTCATGGTCCCCTAAACTTGTCTTTATTCTGTACACTGCTATGTGTTTGTGTAAATTGCTGTTTCGTTTTCAGCAATGTCCTCCATGCCACCATTCTGTTACCGACTCTTGTTTATCCATCCCTCACTTCTCAGGGGTGGCCCATTTCCCCAGGCAGAGGTGATGACCAGGGGAGGAGGAGACTGTTCTATACCCTATGGGAACCCCAGGAGAGTGAGTGTGGGCATCATCTGATAGCAGAGACATTCTCTAGTCCTGGGTTCCTAATTTCTAGGGCTTCCTTTGAAGAAGAAGCAATGCTGATGAGAACACCAGGTAAGACAATGCAGGTGTAGAGCTATGGGATTTATCACTTATCGTGGTCTTGGCCTAGGGACTATAGGTAAGTAATAGGTCAGTGGTCCCAGAAGATTTCCCCTCTTCTTCTCAGGTCTGGTTGAACTACTTAGTTTCTCCTGTATTTACTAACCTAACAGCTTCTATTTATATTGCCTTGGTGACACCATCCCTGCTCCTTACAAAAATTCTCCCTTCTAGCAATATTTCCCACTCAGTGGTCACCAACTTGGCAACCCTCTCCAAAAGCTTCAGAAGCTTAGCTCAGCGATCACATCTGCTTGCTTCCAGAACTGACTCTTCTTTCATAGCACTTTGTACTTTTCTCTGCTCAGTATTTATCATAATATATGTAACAATTTGTTTATATGTCTGTCTCCGCCAAACCTGTCATCTGTCTGAGGGCATGAGCCATATCTTATAATAACCATGTAGCTCCAGACACACTGAAATTTTGTCTGTTCCCAGAATTCACGAGCTTCTTTCTGTCTTGGGGACTTTGTTCTTCCTGGGACAGCCCCCAGCTCCAAGTCCCATTTTCTGAGAGCTGTACTCTTCTTTTCATCTGGATTCCAGCTTAAATGCAAGGCCCTCAGAAAGGTCACCAATTTCCCCCTTTCCCAATGATCTCCATCACATCAATCTTCATTTTATTCATAGCATGTTTTGCTAGTCAACATTATCTTTATATGCGTATTTGTTCACTGTCTACCCTACCTATAATGTAGAGGTCAAGGGTACCTGTCTTGTTCATCTCTGTCCCCAGTGGCTAGCTGCTCCAAAACTACTGCTGAGTGCATTCTTTTTTCTGTGCTTATTTATATCTAGAATTCTTTTACAAAACTAAATCCATACTATATATATTCTGCTTTACTCATTTATTATCATTTCTAAAGCTTTTCCTAATGTTAACTATTCTTGAGGACATAATGCCCACCTACTCCTCAGTGTGAATGTAGAAATAGGCCTAATCACCAAATACCACAGGCTTTAACAGCCATTATCCACTTAACCCTCTGCCTTTGATGCTACGAAATGCCTTTTCCTTGTGGCCTCCTCCACTCCCATGGTGATAGGTCCCTTCTATAGCTATGGTTCTGTTTAATTCCTTCATTCTCTAAATGTACAACTTTAATTTTGCCCATTTGGATTAATCGCTCCCTTTGCCATTTCACTCCCACCAATGGCCCCTTAAGTGTATATCACCAGCTTTTCCCAATCCTCTCCCATATTTCCAAGGAGATGCTTTTCTGGCACTTCCAGTTCAACATGTCCACGGTTGGATTTGGAATATTTCCTCTCCCAATTCAGTTCCTTTTCCTGAACCCTCAGTTTCTGTTATGTTAATAGAACCACCATCCCAGTCATTTTGGCTCAAGCATTTTGATTGACTTGCCTCATTCACACTTTTGCTGAATCCTATTTCTTGTTTTGCATAATGAACACACTTTTGTTGCTTTTCTCTGATTATATGTCATATGTGTCCAATGTAAGATTTCAAACATACAGAACAATAAATCATCGGGTGTGATAGAGTATTATAGCTGGTCCACCTTACTTCAATGGACATTATAGATACTTTGGAGGCCATTCTTTCATGGATATTTTATTTCATATAAAATAGATAGATAATAGGTATATAAAGTTTACATAAATGGGATAATTTTCTAATTAAATATTTAAAAATAAAAGACATAAAAATGTTACAAAAATTGTGGCTTAACTTAAATTTGTTTGATGAACAACTTCTGCTCCCAATCTGGTCAGTATTACTCCTATGAAGGCATTTATATCTTAATTTGAAGAAATGAAAAATGTCAATGGTTCAGACCTTTTATAAATTTGAAGTCTAGACCAAATGGTGCTGTGATAGACTCTGGAATTGGGACCTTGTTTTATTCATCTTTCTGTGTCCCATAGACTCTAATGATACATGTGAAATAATGGTTTATTCTGTGGATGATCAATGGCATCAACAGATATCCTTTAATGCCTTCTATATACAAGCCACTGCTAGCTATGTGAGGGATACACAAATGAATAAGATATTGCCCTTGCTTTTGAGAAAATTTATATCCATAGTCTTTCGGGAAAAAAAATGCTGCTATAAACTCCATAAACTTTGGTCCCTACCACCTATCTTCATGCCAATGAAGGGCTTGTTTTGATTCTCTGGGTTTTGTGTAGAAACTGAAGAACCCAGCCTTGCTCCAAACATGCACTTTGAAATGTGAGAGGGATGTAAAAAAGAAAGGCGATCTGAGAGGGCTGATTTGAAAGAAATGAAAGTTATTTGTTTTTTGAAAATATGTTTTGTAGGTTGATGGCTCTTGATCTCAGTGGGCTGGCCGCTGTAGGATCCCTCAAACATTGCAAGAGCTCATCTTGCACCTATAACCATTTTGGCTATAATCTGCTGTCTTCTTTTCAAAGGATGCAGCTATTCTGGAGAGGCTTCTGCTTGAACTCAGCCACAGTTCTTTGCTCAACGTGGTGGGACACTATTCATGTGAAAGCACCATGGAAATCTTAAAAGCATTGTATGGACCTTCACAACAACCTAAAGTGTATTCCTAGTAGATGCCCAAGGTAGAGGATGCTTGTTTGTCACATGTGAGGGGCAGTGAGCGGTTTGTTTTTTTTTTTGGTTTTTTTTTTTTACAGATTCACTGGGCTCAAGGGAAGAGTAGTTGGGGTCATCATATTCTAGAAATCTCAATGATAGCCCAAGAATCTTAGAAGAAAGACATATTTGGTCTATACTTGAAGATTAAAATCTCTTTCATGAACTCTTTGCAAGTACTTTTCCAAAAACGTTTAAAATTATACTTAAGTGATATGTGGCATAAAAGCCTTGGAGAAAATGCTAGGTTGGGGAAAATGCCAGTCATTTTTAAGAGCAGATGTCCACCACTTCTCTCTTTGGGGAAGCAGCCCATTAAGCTACACGCTGCTGAATCAGACGTGACAAAAAAAAAATTCATCTAGCCCAGTTTATTCTGGCTTGAGAGTCAAAGGCATGAGTGGCAACGGCTGGTATTTCTGGATCCGCCATTGCTTCCACTTTGGAGACTGTTGAGTCAGACCTGACTGAACTCAGACATTTCTGGTTCTACTGCACATACATCCTGAGCACTGGTTATCTACAGCATCCTGGTAATTTGTGTTTTAAAATCGCACACCCACCTGCACTGATGTAAAATCAGCACCAAGCAAAATAAGCTTACCCTCAAATCTTTGTGTTCTTCCATAGAAGACTAAACATCCAGGCACTGATCCATTTATTAGACAGAACATGGCATCTCTGGGGATGACAGCCACATTCATCAAAGCTCCCATCCCTAGAAAGGGATAATGTTCAGGAAATATTTGAGCAGCTATCACAGAATTCATCCTTGCCTTATGGCTTTTCTAAAACTTAATAAAAATCTTCTTTTCAATCAGAACCTTCCAAAGAATAAAGACCTCATTTTTCCAACTTCTTGGAGAAGCCAGAGCAAATGATTATAATTTCTATTTTTTAGCTTTCAAGTACCTAAAAAAATGCTCTTTCACTTCGCATCATGCTATTGACTTCCTTTCAAATGTTGCCCACACAGGATTTTACTCAAGATAGATTCTGCTCTTTATTTGTATTTTGAGTCACATACCTTTGGAGCCTTTGAGCTTGAAGGGATGTTAGATCTTACCTCTTTCAAAGCCGAGGAATAAAAGCTGGGAGAAGAGAAGGGTCAGTCGTCCTAGTTGTATTCCAGTGGATGGCAAATTCAAGACCAAAATGACCTGTCATCAGAGCAAAATACAAACAAAATCACACAATAAAACAAAAAAATTAAACATGTTCAGTTTTCTGCTAATAACATATAATATCTATAATACCCTTAAAATAATTTTACCTGCCCAACATTTTAGAGTTTATAGGCTTTTGCACCAGTCCTTTCTATCTCACAACCACTCAGAAGAAAAGCTCTTTGTTTTTTAGTCCAATGAGGAAATGAATGCTCAGAGGGGCCAAATGATTTCCAAAGGTCATGTCTTTGGGGCTGATCAGGGGCTCAAGTCCAAAGGTTAAGATCCCCAGGCAGGAATTCATTATGAAATGATTCTGTTCCATCAGCAAGCACAAACCAACTTAAAAAGCTGAAAAGATTTGCCTTTCCCATTGGTCTGAAATTTTCCAAAGTTAGCTTTGACTGGCAAAACGGGTCCTGCTGTCCCTGAAAGTGGGTCCAAAGCCACTTTCATAAGATGACAACAACATCTATTGGCATAATTGAAAGGTAATTAAATTACCACTCTATTTCATTGGACATGGGCTGCTTTCCTCCCAACAGCTTCCATCTTTAGGAATGTTAGAGAAATCAAAGAGAGATGTAGGTTGTGCACATTTGTTTAAAGCAAACTGCTGCTGTGTTTCTGTGGCACTGGGATTCATTATGTCACTGTTTTCTTTTCTACATTGAATGGAGCTGGGGAAAAGAAAACTCATTTTTTTTGTCCTTGCCACACTGAAACCCTTACCATATTTTCTAAGACAATTAAGATAATAAGAGAAAGGCACGGCGACATGGAATATGTGGGGTGTTTTACAGAAGATATTTTCAGTTTCTCCGACGCAGACTTCCCCCTTCCCTTCCCAGCTCTTCCTCTTTCATACCAGCACTTTAGGTCACTGGGGACAAGAGTCTGCAGCAAGTAAAAGTGAAACTGAAACAGTAAGTCTTCCTTTCTCTTCTTTCTCTGACTTCTTCATTTGCATAAATTAAAACCTATTCTAAACTGGTTTCTTTCTTTGGCATGAAAGTAAGTTCTTTAAGTGCTCATTAAATGCCCTGTCACAGCATCCTGTCTTCTAATTCCTTAACTTTTTGTCCCTCAACTTCCCATGGATAGCTCTCGTCAGAGAGATAGAATTTTTTTCTGTAAAACCTGAATTGGTAACCTTGGAAAGTCTGAATCACATCCAAAAGGAATTCATTACTGAGTGGGGTGACTTTGACTTTCATGAAAATGAATGCTCTGAAACCATCAGCTTTGGAAAATAATTCATTACACTTTTTTTTTTTTTTTTTTTTTTGCTGGTGGGGTGGATAAAGTGCCTTTCATAAAAGTACCTCTTGTATGAGTATCCTGCATGACCTATCTCTTATGAAAGAAAACGTTAGGACAGTCAGTTATTTGGAAACATTGTATGTATAAGCTTTTATGCTGACTTTTAGTGAGAACAAGATGAATCATGAATACTTAAATTTTTTCCCCATGGTTCTGCTTAAATCCTAGCTTAATTGTTTCAGAGTATGCACCTGGGAGACATTGTATGCAATATGAGTTTGGGATTTGGAGCTTCCAAGAATTGTCCAGTTCAGTGGCCAGTGGGACTAGAGCTCCATGAATTTTCATCTCAGTCTCTCCTCTCATTATTTGGGCAAATACTTTCATGTCTCTTTTTCTCTCAAGGCAAAAAATGTTTACCACTAGCCCCAGTATTTTGAAGGTTAACAAAGGTTGTGAGATTTTCCTTAATGTTAAAAAATTACAGAAAAGCTAGAGTGTAAGACTCATGCACCTAACACTCGGATAATAAAACCTGTATTATTTAGGTCCATTTGCTTCGTTTTTATATTAAATACATGAATAAAACAGGAATTAAGTGAAAATATTCTTTGTACTCCTACTCAATTATATCCCTCTTTCTACCTTCCTAGAAGCACACACTTTCGTAATTTGGGATTATATTCTTCCATTTTTTATATCTGACTATTTATCTTCAAACATTATGTCATATTTGAGGCAAAAAATTCTAATTGCCCACCTACTCACTGTTATTCTCTTTTTAAAAAATATTTTTTATTGATTTCAGAGGAAGGGAAAGGGAGAAAGAGATAGAAACATCAATAATGAGAGAGAATAACTGATCAGCTGCCTCCTGCACACCCCACACTGGGGATCCAGCCTTCAACTTAGGCATGTCCTGACTGGGAATTGAACTGTGACCCCTTGGTTCACAGGTTGACACTCAACCACTGAGCCACGGCGGTTAGGCTGTTATTCCCTTTTTGCACTCTATCTGAACACTGGTCTTGTCCAGGAAACAGTGGCCCAGGAAGTCCACTCATCCCTGCTCCCAGAGTCTGTTGCAGCTAAAGAGTGGAGGGGTGGGTAAGAAGAATGTGATCTAGGTTTGGTCAAGGGGCTAAAAAAAGAAGCTGAAAAGGTGGGGCTATTAGAAAAACCATTGTTTTCTTGATAAGAGGGGGTATATTCAGATTCATCTTTTATGTTCTCTCTCTTTGGATCTGAAGCAAGGATGCAATGTGAGGTCAAAGCTATTGTCTTATAATCTTGAGGATGAAAGAGAAGAAGATAGAATGAGCCATGAGCTTTGAGAAAGGGAAACTGGTTTGCAGGTTTGAGTCCATCTGAAAATAATTTTTCAGGTTCCCCAGCAAATGTAGACTAAGTAAGCATATTTACACGTGTTATATACTCTGTTCCCCTTCTGGACCACCAGACATGGTTAACTGTATGCGTGCTCACTCCCTTCCTTGGTGAGACCTGGCAGATGGCATCTTGGAGACACCTTCATTTGGCTCACCTTCAGTTGAACTCTTACAGGACAAAATTATAAACCCCTATTTGGTTAAGCCACCATTGTTAAATTTCTTTAAATGCAGCCAAACACAATCCTAATTGGCAATGAATTATTTTGTTTTTAAGATTTTTATAGAAATGGTGTTACCCTTACAAGTTGTTCTATATCATGCTTTTTTCACTCAATAATGTGGTTGGCCTCTCTCCATTTTGATAGATATCTAGTTTATTTACTTTTAAATTTATTTTTTTTATCCATTTCTCTTTCTTAATTTTAATTCTATTTTTCAATTATAGTTGACATTTGATGCAAATATTAGTTTTACATGGACAGCATAGTTATTAGGCATTTACATACCTTACAAAGTGATCACCTCGATAAGTCTAGAATCCATCTGACACCATACATAGCTATTACAAATTATTCACTGTATTCCCTATGCTGTATTGTACATCCCCATGACTTTCTTTTTTATGGGTATTTAGGTTGTGTGTTATGTTTCACCATTATCAAAGGGTATTATTCTGCATAGCCCCCCGCAGACTCACAAACATGAGTTTATCTAGGATATATGCTATATGTGGACTCTGATGGATCTTTTAGAGATTCTTAATTTGGGTCTAAGTGGTTTTTTAATTTTTAATAAAATATATTTTTATTGATTTCAGAGAGGAAGGGAGAGATAGAAACATCAATGATGAGAGAGAATCAATCAGCTGCCTCCTGCACACCCCCTACTGGGGATCGAGCCTGCAACCTGGGTACATGCCCTGACTAGGAATTGAACCATGACCTCTTGGTTCATGAGTCAATGCTCAGCCACTGAGTCACACAGGCCAGGCCTAAGTGGCTTTTTTAAAAAATGAATTGTTTGTGAATTTAGAGGCAGGTGGTTAAAGCAGCCTCCAGCACTCTTTAAAATATGTATGTCACATTTCCTTATTTTCTCCCCATATTTGTCAGGCTTCTGACAAAAAATGGAAACGAAAATCTGGAAAAAAATCCAGAAACATCAGTAATTGAGTAAGAAAGATTCTGATTTCCATCAGCTCCATGACAGCCCCCTCTGCTATTATCCTTTTAGCCATGAAACTCTCTCCAACAGGGATTTTCAACTGTGGCACTGTAGACATTTGAAGCTAGATCATTTTTTTGTGGGACCTGTCCTGTGCATCATAGAATGTTTAGCAGCTTCTCTGGCCTTACTCATGGGCCTCTAACTAGGTACCATTAACACTCCTTCCCAGTTGTGACAACCAAAAATGACTCCGGACATTGCCAAAAATGGCTCCTGGGGGGGAAAGGGGAATCTCTCCTGGTTCAGAACTACTGCTGTAATAGCAGCTAATCTTAGGGACAATGTAAATAAAGACTCCAATAAAGACAAGGGTGGACCATGATATATTTTTTAAGTGGCCATTTAAGCCCATTTAAGAAAGCTACTGTAGTTCATGATTTGAGTAAATTTATGTTTTAAAATCTTAAGTTGAAAAAAATCAATTTAGGATATATTCTAGAGGCCTGATGCATGAAATTCATGCAAGGGGCTCGGCCCTCGCAGCCCCAGCTTCATCTGAAAGGTCGTCCGGCTGGTTGTTCTGTTGTTTAGTCTAATTAGCATATTAGCTCTTTATTATATAGGATAATACCTCTGTAAAATAAAAATACAATAATAATAGTTGCATTTATTCTGTGCTGGAAATTTTCCTAAAAATAATATGCATTACTACTTGTTTAATCTTCATAACCTGTTTGTGATATAGGTACTATTTTATACCCATTTACAGGTGAGAAAACTGAGAAACAAGGTTAAGACTTACTCTTCATATAGATTCTCTTTAAAGTTCTCACAACAACCCTTCAAGGTACATGCGGCTACCATCATTTTATAGATGAATAAGTTGAAACTGATATTAAGAAACCTAGCAAGAATCCCAAAGTATTAAATTGTGAAGTGATATATGATGTGGATTAATGTGCTTATACCCACAAACATGATACAAATTAGAACTGACATCTACTATCAAAGCTATTTACCATTAGAGATATGGATCCCTCAAAAGGAACTTAGTAATTTTTTTGTAAATATAGAAAAATTTGATTGTATAATTTATCATAGGTTGTAATTACATCTGAGTTAAAAATTTTCAACTTTTTTCCTTAATCCCCACACTCTTTCCAGTGGGGATTTAGATAGGGCAACTAAGTAGACATATAAAGCTAACTAAACATAATAAAATGTGGATTCAGAAGTGATGATGAGAAAACAGTATAAGGACTTATAGATGGCTATGAAAAGGCTGTGAGAATTTTTCTGTCTCATAACCAGTATGAAAAGGAAACCTGGTCAATTATACAGCTCCGAGTGCCCACTGGAAAAATAAAATTAACCAAACTTCATTACCCAGAAGTACCACTGTTCCTGATACTAATATCAGAGAAGAATTTTTCTCATTGTGCCTAACAGAGTTACACTGAACATAGTGTACTGAACAGCATCCTCAATAGCTTTCAAATAGTAAATGTATGATGACAAGACCAGGTGTTTGTATGTCCAGCTCAGGAAAAGCATGATTATCAATTGTGAATTGTCCTTTTTATGTTATTTGTAATTTTATTCTCTCATAAATATTTCTAAAGTCATCAAATGAGAATTTCACAAATTATCCTTATGGGAATTTTTGTATGCTTCTTTGAGACCACCATCAATCTCCCCTTGACACTCCCTCTATAAGCCTTTAGACAAGGTTATTTATTTTTAATATACTTTGTTTTTTGAGGGTTTGAAAATTCCTTATTGTGTCCGTTCTCCTGAAATTACTGTATTGAGCCATTATAGGGTCACTGTGGTTTGTGCTACTAATTTAATAGCGATTTACATAACTTTATTTCCCCAGCCTGCTCAGTTGCTTATATTCTGTAAGGCTCAGGGCACTTTATAAATTAATAATTTTTAAAAAAGCCTACAATAATAGTTGCAAAACCAGCAAAACCCACAGTGGGGAGATTTTACTTTCTGTTTCAAATTGTTAGCACAGGTCTATTAGCAACCTGAACAATGGTGAGAACTATAGTGGTTTTTCTTGCATTGCATCTTGAAAGAAGATTCCGGGGGGTTGGGGGGTGGTTTGTGAGGTGATAATAGCCAAAACTTCTTGTTCTTGCTGTAATTCAGAAAGTACTGATATTTATTATTATTATAATTAATACTATTATTATCATTACAAATAGTGAAAGTAGGGATGCATAAATAAAGTCTGCCCCAGGGGCAGCCTGAAGCTATATTCCAGCAAGTTACTGTGCTTCAGTATTATGAGAATTTTTATCCATCATCAATAAAAAATGAGCAGAGCAGTTATTATGGCAGTTGCCACAGTCAAGACAGTTTCTGCTATTACATCTCTGAGTAAAAGGGTGATAGACTCTCCATTATACGATGTCAACTCATCCACCTTTCTGACATTAAAGTATAATGTACAATCTTTACATGGATTCTTCCCTAGTGAAGTCACATTTCCATGAACTTGGGGCAAGGACACAATGGGGCTAAATTAACTGTGGGCAGAAAGTAAAGTACATTACTTTTTTGTATATATAAACCAATAGCAGCACTGAGCTACCTTCATTTCTTTTTTGCAGAGAAATGAATTTGAAATACATTTGATAATATAAATATTTTACAGAGCAGGCTGATGCTCACCAGTGGTGGGATTAAGCCAGACCAATGCCCTTGATCCTCCACTAGGTGGGCACACACTCTGGAAGCACAAAAGAAGCAAATACTGGTGTTTCTCCCCGCCCCCGCCTCCCAAGTTCTCTGGTACCACGATATGCAAGAGCAGGCTGAACAAACTGGCTGCTGCAGCTATCTCCCCAGAAGCAGGGCAACTGGGGGTGGTTCTCAGAATACCAAAGGCCCCATCCTTATACACCAATATTTTTCTTCCCCTAAGCCCATTTTATCTTATTTTGAACTTTTTAAAAATAAAAAACCTAATTATTCTCGCTTATGATCATTAAAGGGATATATCAGTAGAAGCTTCATGGGTAACTCATTAAAGAGTATGTGTGGGGAAGTTCAAAAAGTCTAAGATTTGGAAAGGAAGACCCCTGCTCAAGTCCAGCCTACTTAGATGGGTTACTTTGGCAAAATGTCTTTCTCACTTTTCAATAGATAGTTTTAATAGTTTTCGATCAGTTCAGAACGATCCCCACTTCTTGGGGAACTATGTCTGTCTTGTCTGCATGCTCTTTAATCATAGTTAATTGGATCTTACCCATCAGGTTTTCTCCCCCAGAAGGGTTGATAAAAGGAAAATGTGGAAAGCTTCATTCTGCCATGTGGGCAAAGGAGCAGAAAAGCCTACTCTGCAGAGAGAAAATAACGTGGCAGAGAGGAAGAGGAGAGCGAATATAAAAGGGAGACTGAGTCTTAGTGCATTCTTGAGCCATCCTAGGAAAGGGGGAGAGTCATGTTGGCAGTGTTCCCATCCTACCTGAGATGTGAGATCCTACCAGGGATTTGGCTGCACATGTACAGTCTGGTTTGTGAGGCACCCTATGTGAAAATGCTGAGTTCTTTCTATTGTTTGTCTAGATCAGCAGTTCTCAACCTCCTTTGGCCGTCGAACGACCCTTTCACAGGGGTCACCTAAGACCATCCTGCATATCAGATATTTACATTACGATTCATAACAGTAGCAACATTACAGTTATGAAGTAACAACGAAAATAATTTTATGGTTGGGTCACAACATGAGGAACTGTATTTAAAGGGCCAGAAGGTTGAGAACCACTGGTCTAGATCCTGTGTGTCTTTGTTTCCTGTAATCACAAGAGTACTAAGACACTTTGAAGTCTTGGTTTTTCTTTTTCTACCACAGAACCAAGAATTCCTGACCCACTATCATCACAGGCTCATTGTGAGGAGAAATTAAGTTGATAGACAAGGACATTCTTTGTTTTTTACTATTGACAAGCTCATTCATTTGGTCAACAAATGTTTAATGGGCAACCATCATGTGCAGCCTCAATAATGCAATAACATCTTAGACATGAAGGAAATTAGGGAGTAAGATAGGGGGACACCTGGACAACAGCATTCCAGCAGAGAGAAAGGAAATTCAGAAGCCCTGAGGAAGGAGTGACAGTAGGAAATGAGAATCTGTAGTGGCTGCTATGTTATGGTAAAGACTTTAGTTCTACTCCAGATGAGATGGGAAGCTATGGGAGGCTTTTGAGCAGAGGCATGACATGATTTGACTTCCATTGTAAAGAAATTATTGGGATGCCAAGTTAAGATTAGATATGAGAAAGAAAAGGTGAAGCAAGGAAACCTATTCTGAAGCCAGGTCAGAGATGTTAGTGGTTTGGATAAGAATGGTGACTATTGAGGATAAAGAAGTGCAAGATTCTCATTTCATTTCAAGGCAAAACCTATAGAGTTTCCTGATGGCTTAGAGATGGATTTGAGAAAAGACAAATGTAAAAAAAGGATAAAGAAATTGGCCAAATAGAAAGATACAGATGTTGTAAGATGGGGGAAGATTATAGGACCAGAAATGATTTAAGTGGGAGGAAATAAGTGGATATGATAACTATTAGACATCATGTAGCAAAGTCAAGTAAGAATTTGTATATGTGAGATTGGAAGTTGGAAGAAAGCTCTAGACTGTAGATATGGTTTATATTCCTGCCTCCTTCCCACAATCCCCTTTTACCACCAAAGGAGCATCCCACATAGGCCTGCTAGAAGATTAATATTTTCAGTCAGTGGGATTAAGAATTAAGGAGATTAGATGGCATGATACTTTAAGATCAAAGTGAAGCAAGAGAATTATTTAAAGCCCCGAATGACCTTTTTTGGCTCTCTTTAATTAATTTCATTCAACATTTTTTTATCTTTGAAGAAACTATGATCAGTAGCAAAATATTTTATATCTATATCTATATATATTTATTGGAAACACTTGGGACTTCTGAAACAGAAAACAAATAGAGAGATCATATCTGATAATAATTAACAAATTATTCTTGATGCATAAATTATTAGATGAACATAGCAGTCATTGAACATTTATCAAGCACTGATTTTGTGCTGCTTAGTACAGCCTAACAGGGCTAAGACTAATAAAACTCAGTCCCTGCCTTCAAGGGGTTTAGAGCAGAAAGAATGAAATCTGGCATATTCCCAAAGTCAACTCAAATAAACTGTAAATTTGCAAAATGTCTTTGTTTCTTTTCCACCACCATATTCAGAATTTAACTTATAGCATATCCACACTCCAAACCAATCTGTAAACCAGAGAGATTGTGCAGCATGGCATACCCTGAAAATACGTGAAAATAAAAAATCACTTACATTTGAGATATAGAATATAGCAGAGAACCATATGGCAATGAAGTTTGGGATAAAGAGCACCAAAACAGAGCCAACTTCTTATCTTACTTAGTATGTCATTTATCAATGATGTCATGAATGATAAATACTATCATTTATATGGAAACCCTTCAATGCCTCATAGGTGCAAGAGAGCAATTATCCTGCATCAAAGTCTTTAGAAATTTCTATCTCCAAGTTTTCAAACCTTCTTTTTTGCTTTACATGGCTTAGTTTTTCCAATCCTTATTTTTGTGCAGTTTAATTACCCTTCAAAATATTTTAATGTTATCACATATGATACTATCACACATGACACTGATGAACCCAGTAAATATTAATTGGACACTTACTGTGCTCTGCAATGGTGACAGAAAGAATAAGATGCAACCTTTTTTTTAAACAGGGAAGAGAAACCACATAAACATAATAAATTTCATAAATTGCAAATATTTGCATGAGATATTATGAGAGTCAAGAAAAGGTACTTATCAACCCAAGCCTTTGGTGAAGGTTTGCTTAGGGAGTCTTAGAAGACAAGTGGGAGTTCCCTAAGCCAAGAGACAAGAAGGCCATGGTAGGAAGAAAGATCATTCCTATTAGATGGAGCAATAAGAAATGTGTCAACTGCCTGAGATTAAGTCCTGTTAGAATATAAATTTCATGACAGGGGTCATGAGAGTTGCAACTAGAAGGGTACGTTATTGTCAGATCATGGGGCGGGGAGGGGGTGTCTGATGTCTAAACTTAATTCTTCCTTAAGCCAACTCAAATCCTCCTTTATTTGGGGGAACTAGGGGGAGATTAGGGGAGTGAGAAGAGCATATCAAAGAACTAAGAACTAAATAAATACTTTATACATCTATAGTGGTTTCTTCTTTTACGTTTTTCTAATGCCTGGAGAGAAATTATGCAAAAGGCAGGAAAATTAATCACAAGAAAGTGCTTGTTTTATTTAAAAGTCATCAGAAATAGCGATACATGTTACAACCATCTTTTAATTGATTATTACAGGTTACAAAAAGCATAAATATTTAGTCAATGACCTCTGGGGTCCGTTATAACAGTTGTAAAATTCTGTAATTATGACCTTGTTTTTTGTCTCATCTGTGGAGTTACCAGAGGGGAACTATCTCTAAAGAAGGAATTAAGAAATCAGTCTCAGCTTGTGTTGCAATAATATCTCTCTGTTCTTTGAGATCATTTTAGAACAAATAATGAGGCTATTTACCAAAGGTTTCTCAGAAATGATTTCAAATTTCAAGAAAGTACATTTAGGAAATCATGCGATTAGCCAGACAGAAGCTTATAAAAATATTAATTTAAGTAATATAACAAAGTAAGTTTACTATAGGTGTATATATATATGTGTGTGTGTGTGCATAAATATATATATATATATATGTAAATATTTAGGCCATACCTCATTAGTGATTTTTATGATGTATGTCTGATTCTATGACTAAAAATGTATCCAATTTTAGTCATATAGTTTTTAATCTTTTAAAATTTTTTAAAATATATTTTTATTGATTTTTTACAGAGAGGAAGGGAGAGGTATAGAGAGTTAGAAACATCGATGAGAGAGAAACACCGATCAGCTGTCTCCTGCACACCCACTACTGGGGATGTGTCCGCAACCAAGGCACATGCTCTTGACCGGAATCGAACCTGGGACCCTTCAGTCCACAGGCCGACGCTCTATCCACTGAGCCAAACCAGTTAGGGCTAGTCATATAGTTTTGATCTGGTACATTTTCATTTGTAAAATTATTCCCCAAATCTTATAATTACTGAGACTGCTGACCAGAGCTATTTGAAAACTCTTTGTAGTTCAGGTTACTTATCATCATGTTGGATAAAAATAGGCAAATGACATCTGCTCCCTTTTAAGAAATAGAGTTTCCGGCTTCATCTAAGCCAATTAACTGGTTAGAGTAACCATCCGTAAAAACAGAAGCTAGCACTTCAAGGTCCATTAGCAGGCCCCATGAAGCTGCTCTCCTTAGCTGGCTGGTAGCTCTTTCTAAGCCTAAGGATCCTAAATTTGTGATAGGCCCCATTCAAGTTTCCTTTTGCCTTTAATTATGTAAGTGGTTAGACTGGGTTGCTAATGAGGTTAAATAATGAGGTGATGTTCTAGGCCGATTTTCTTGTTATAGTTGTGTTCTTTCCAATAATCCATCAAAATGAAGATGATAGTCAGTTGTAGTTCCTATATCTAAGTTCTCTCCTAGAAAGCACCTTCTAACTTGTTTTGTTTCTTTTAATCAAACACTGAATTTTGTTAGCAGTACAGAAGTCTTTTTTTTCCACACTTGTCATGCCATGAGTTCACAAGGAATGGGTTTCAGCAGTTCAGGCTCCTTTCCATTGGTTCACAGAGTGTGCTTCTCTGGGTGGAGCAGGCTGATGTTTCAGATGAACCCAGATATCTTTCTCTTTGGCTTCCTTCTTTCTCTGATAATTTTCTTCACACGTTTCAGGAAGCTATCTTGGCTCTTAGAGTGCTTACTATGCTCAATAAGTACGACTTTAATTCTCTTGGCAAGAATCTTGTCCTTAACTTGTTTGTTCACAGCAATGCCCACCACATGCTGGGTGACACTGTAGACCCTTCTAGTCTTGCCATGGTAACATTTCTGGGACATTCCTTTTGGAAGGGTGTCCATTCCCTTGATGTCCACAATATCACCTTTCTTGTAGATTCGCATGTATGTGGCCAAAGGAACAACTCCATGTTTTCTAAAAGGTCTAGAGAACATGGAGTGGGTGCCTCTCCCCTTTCCCTTTGTGTTAGTCATTTTCTGGCAGAAAAGAAGTCACACACTGAATTTTAAATATTTGTTTTATAGACTACTAGTTTTCAAGAAAGTATATTGCTTGAAAAGAAAAGGACGGGAGGCTCCAAGGTTAACATTTACATGTTGCATGAATGGCCCACTTAAGAAGACCATTAGCACATTAAAGGTTCTGAGAGTTCTAGCAGTAAACAAATTGTGTGCCTTCATTTAACCAGAATTATCAAACTTATCTGATCAAGAAAGGTTTATTTTTTTTTCTTATAAACTATATTAACACTATATGGAATTCCACAATTTTGAAGATGAGTGATATTAAATCAGAATTTTGGAGTCCACAGTGTTCAAAAGTTATTCATTTCATAGATCTACCACAAAGTCCATTTGGCAGATAATTTGAGGGTCATAGATATTCCAAGGTTGGGTTGCTCCAGCTGCAGAACTGTTAAGTGGCAATAAGGTTTCCTTATTTCTATCCCAAATCATGTCATTGTTTTTGTTTTTTTAAAGATTTTTGAGAGAGAGAGAGAAGAAACATCTACGTGAGAGCAACTTCTATCAGGTGCCTCCTGCATGCCCCCTTCTAGGGACTGAGCCTACAATCCAGGCATGTGCCCTGATCGGGTATCGAATTGGCAACCCTTCAGTGCATAGAACAATGTCCAAACAACTGAACCACACCGGCCAGCTCCAAATCATCTCATTGTTAACCAAAAAATTATTGGTTAGTTACCCAATGATATTCTGAAATACTTATATAGAGAAATAATATGCTTTATACTAGATTTGGAATGAGAGAATATGTATAATTTTCTATCTAATAAAAAATTTCCAAACACAAGCAAAATCGAATGGAGCTTATATTTTACCATACACACAGTTTCAAAATCATAGAAGCAAGAGTTAAAATATAATATTAGGTATTGTAAATGTCCTAATGGGGCTCACAAGGATAAATCCCTGCAGAGATGAGAAATAGAATGGAAAAGCAAAGTGGTAAGCAAGACTGAATCCATGTTTATATTCAGTTGTAGTAGCTACTGATGGAAAATTACAATAATTATAGGTGATTTTAGGACCAAAACTAGAAACATTACCTGAAAACTAGGGGCCAGAGTAAAGTTCTCCTGCTCATGAAAAAATAAAGCTGGAAAAATAAAAACAGAAACAAAAAAACAACTGCTGAATTGCTACCTGGAACTACAGCATTATAGAAATGAGGGAAGGCCATGACATAATCTCAAATGAAAAAATAGCTCCAGTTTACTATAACAAGAATCTATTAACACAAAAACATACACAAATTAATCAGGGCCAAGGAGAGATGAAACAGATTGAAGCACAGACTCTGGAAATAAAAAATAAAGCAGTAAAATTTAAAAAATAACAATACCCATTAGGTAAAACAATTCTAAAGATGTTTTCTAAACCATCTAAACAATTGTAAACACTGAAAGAGAGGAAGGGAGGGTGGGAGAGGGAGGGAGGGAGGGAGAGAGAGAGAAAGAATTCATGAATTAGATGACTATACTGAGGAATTCACAAAGAGAAACATAAATTTCTAAAGGACAAAGACAAGCAGCCAAGAACTATGGAGGATTAATTTAAAAATTCCAAAATAAGAGAAGAGAAGAAATGATAAAGAACAATATATGAACAGATATAACTGAATTATTCAAAAGTGAAGAAAGACAAAATGTTCATAAAAAATTATTGAATCCTGAGAAGTGTGCAAAAGAAACATAAAGCTAGAACTAAAACTTTGAAGATATTACAAACAATTCTAAAAGCTGGAGGCAAAACGTTATCTGCAGAAAACTGTCAGGAGAGTTGACTTTAGCATAAAAACAAAACAAAACAAAACAAAACACACACAAAAAAAAGAAACCAAGAAGACAATGGAGTTATATATTTAAGATGCTGAGGACAATACATGTGACTCAAATTTTATACCCAATTAAATTATAATAATGAAAGCAAAATGAAGACATTTCCAATATACAAACACTGAAATTGTTAACTACCACAAATACTCAGCTTAAAAAAAAAGAAAGATTATTGTCAAGCAGAGAACTGAACTCAGAAATTGATCAAATATGTCATTCAGTTTAATTATTTATTAACTGCATAGCAACTTTACTGTTTTATGTATTTTTAGAAATGCAAAATATAACTTCAATTGAAAATAGTGAGATGGTAGGTTGATATGATTAATGTATAGGTTCTGTGTTGTCTGAGAGAAGGGAATAAAAGTTGCATAACTGTAGAATTTGTTAGAAAATAAAATTATATATGTTTTTTAAAATTCCAGAATATCTAGTAAAATAATAATAAAATTTAGAGCCTCTAAACCTGTAGGCAAAAATAAAATGGACTTTTTATCAATTCAAGGAAAAGCAGGAGCAAAGAATTAGGATGTAAACAGAATACACAAAATAAGATGATAGAAATAAAACTAAATAGACCAATCAATATATTAAATGTAATAGATTTTACATTTAACAAAGCTAACAAACAACAAAAAACTGTGATTTATAAAATTAGGTTTGGAAAGCAAAACCCATCTAAGACAAAACTACCTTTAGAAGTGAAAAATATTATAAATTATACACTAAACCTTTTGCCTTTCAAAGTCTAAAGATGTATTTAATTTTATATATATATATATAATTTATATTATATAATATGGTATATATACTATACTATTATATATTTTTTATATTTTATGATATATAATATCTTATATATTCCATATTGTGCTGTTCTACCACTGTTTTTTAACTTAACCTTATGTTTTTGGCATTTATTTATCTGGATACATGTAGCTCTAGTTCATTCATTTAAGCTTCTGTACTTAATATTTGTAGACTATTATTTTATATTAATAATAACTACAATAACTACAATTTATTTACCCATTCTCTTTTGGAAAGCTTTTTAGGTTATTTCCCATTATATTGCTCTTATACACCATGATATAATTCATAGGTAAATATCATTTTGCACATTTTATAAATTTTTTTCTAGATAATATACCTAAAGGAGGAATCATAGCATCATTAGGTATACACTTCCTCAATTGTACTGGATACTACCCAATTGCTAAACAAAATGTTTATAGTTGCAGCAATTGACATTCCCACCAATGTTGAAAATTCTAAATTTTGCAAGCTTTGTTTTTGTCAATATTTGATATTGTCATACTTCTTAAATTTTATCAACCCTAGGTACATAAAATGTTTTTCATTTTTGTTTTGGTATTAAATTGTGTATTTTTCCCTAAAGTACTAATCATATTTAATATCTATTAATATGTTTATAGGTTTTCTCTTATGTGAATTGCCTTTTCATGTTACTGTCCCATTTTTCTACTGGATTCTGTTAAAGCTGAACTGTTCTTGATTTATTAAACAGGGTATTATTATGACATGTATGTTAAATCATTTAATGTCTCTTTATAGTATTTTATTTAGAAACTTTGTATCTATGCTCATGATTTTCACTTTCTTTTTAAGTCCTTGTCTGGTTTTGGTTTCAGTTATTATTTATCTAAAATGCATTGGTAGCTGATTTTCCCTCTTTACCTATTCTGTTAAGTATTTTGTATGTTGGTTTTTTTGAAGGTTGGACAATATTCACTTGTGAGCAGTCTGGTTCCAGAGTTTATTCTGTTTTGTTTGAAGAGAGGAAAAGAGAAATGGGACAATATTTTTATTATAAATTAAATTTATTTAAAAGCTAATGATTTATTACACTTCTGTTCTTTTTTAAAATTTGTATATTATTCTAGAAATATTTATACTTAATCCAAGTTTTCATGTTTTTACTTCATTTGTAGTATTCTCCTATGATTTTAAAAATGGATACAGTGTTTGCAGTTGTGTCCATTCAAGCTCATATTTTAAATTTTTTTCATTTTTCTTGATCACTCTATTTTACTGGTTCATTAAAAAACTATATTTATGTCTCCTTTCCCCCCCACCCCATTGACCTTAATGGGGAGAAGAAAAAAGAAGACATATGTACTACTCTTTGTAATTCTTTAAGCAATAAAATAAAATTTAAAAAAAAATTTCTCAGATGCAAAACTAAAAGAATTAAAAAAAAATTATATTTAATTTTGTTGATCCTTTCTTTTGTTCCTTTGTCACATTTTACTTTAATTTTTATCTTATTTTTGAAAATTTCTTCTCCCTAATTAAGAGTTTGTTCTTTGTTACTTTCTTAGCTTCTTGAGTTAAAAGCTCAACTCATATATTTTCAAATATTATTGTATATCTGTAATACTATCAATAACAAAAATATATATTAAAAGAAAATAAAGGCACTTAAAACTGCAAATTTATTCTAGTTACAATCTTAGATAATTTTATATTTAATATTCTTATTTTTCAACTCTAAATATTTTTAAATCTCTATTCTAAATTTAGAAGTGCCTTCCTAAATTTCCAAATTTTCTAATTTTATCAATTTATTACTGAACTATTAATTTAATTTAATTTTAGTCAGAAAGAGTGGAATGTCTCAGCTCAATTTTGATACTTATTTCCTGTGTACTTGAAAGTATACTTTTTAATTTTTGGTGTAAAGTTCTTTCTCTCTCTCTTTCCCTCCCTTTCTGTGTGTGTATGTTTTCAAAACATCTATATCCTAATTACTTTTGGCGGTTTGGCCTATGAAGTTTCTTATAGACTTGAGTTAAAATATCCCATCATGACTGTTAGCTTGTAAAATTTAACTTTAAATTTTGTCAGCTTTTGCTTTATAGGTAAAGAGTATATTTTTAATTGCAGACAAACTCATGATTCTTACATATTCCTTGTGAATTATTTTTTATTCTCAGTTATTCTTCCCTTAAGTTTTGTTTGTTTACATTTCTGTAATTCAAAATTCTTACGACACAAACAAAAACCACTCAACGAGGTGGTTATCCTAAGTTGTATGTTCACAAATACAAGGACACTTCCAGGATCATGCCATCATGATCTCCAAATTGCCCTCAGAGACCAGAATTGTAGCATGTGAAGTGCTGTTGAAGACTATTTATTACATTTTGCAGAGCGTACTTTATTAAGTCTTGGGAAAACTTTTCCCTGGACAAAGTACTGAGAATATTTGGGCTTCCCTTCCCCTAAGGGAAAAATTCTGAGTTATCATATTTGGTCCAGTTTTTATTTTGTATTATTAATTAATAATACAAATATGTGGTCCTTTCTCTATAGTATGTGTTTTGAGTGCGAATTGAAAGCTTAATTTTATTAATTTTAATTACTTATTTTAACATAAATTATTATTTCCCCGTATGTACTTTTTAATTTTATTTAATACTGAATCAACTTCTCAAAGCCTTCCTGGACTATAACTAGGTAAAATGTATTAAATACGCAATAAATTTGACCCAGTGATTTTTGTTTAAAATGTTTTGGGTTTTTTTTAGTTATTCTGCTATTTGTATCCAAGGAGAGATTTTCATGACAAGTGACAGCAAGGTCCTTTTCCAGTCATAAGTGGCATCTATTCTGCAGCCTGATGTACTATTCTGTTCTCTGTAGGGGAATGTGAAACCTTGGTGACTCTCACTAGGATATTCTGCAGCCTGATGTACTATTCTGTTCTCTGTAGGGGAATGTGAAGTCTTGGTGGCTCTCACTAGGATAAGCAGCTTTAAGAACCTTCATAGGACCCCAAAACCCTTCTGCATGAAAAAAACACATCAAGATGTAGGTGAAGGGGAAGGCAAAACAAGTTTTCCAACTCTCTTTTCTGAGCATCTTGTATTGAAGTGATGTTTGCAGGTTTCTTACATTTGTGTCATATTTTATTTTATTAGGATTATTTTATTTCATTATTATTTCATTATCTTTTACTACATTGACTTATTGCAATTAAGTTATAACCGGTAAAAGCTCTGGTTTCTCTTGCCCTCCCCACATGCCTTTCATCTGTACACACACATCTTTAAAATAACCATGAATAATCTGCAAACTACTTCTCATCCTGTTTTCCATTTCAGTCTCATTAAAATTTCCAAAATCTACTCTGGAGTTCAAGTTTTCTCAAAGATCAGTGCAGACTTCACTTACCATTGGGTTTTGTTGATCTATCCTTCAAGAAGCTAATTTAAATTTCTCCCTGCTCAGTAATATGGTAAGTCACTACTCTATGTCAATATTTGCTTTGAGTTCTTTTCCACTTGATGGAGTTTGTGAAATGTGTAAAGCGTTTTCCTGGTTCTTCAAGAGTGAGTTATATATGTATGTAAAAACAAAAAGGAAATGAGTGTAAACTTTCCAAAGGCCTTTCTAAAATGAATGATCATTTTATTATTTTCTCAGATAAAATTAACTCAGTCACTTGTAAGAATTACAACACTCATATTTAATGCAAAGTATTGAGATGAGAGAATGAAATATATCTGTCTTTATAATTCATCATAAAATTTTATATTCAATTTTCACTTTGCCAAAATGCATTCATCACTGTATTTCAGAAAACTAGGGGAATTCTTAATACCTCATGAATAAAAATCTGAGGGGAAAGAATTCCCTCTGGTAGCAGTTTTATTTCAATACAAGTTGTAGCTTCAATTTTTTGATGCAGGCAAAACTCCCAATGAAAAAGTTCAAATGTTGCAATGTCCTCTTACTATTTAAAAACATAAGAGCAGTAACTCCCTAGACTTAGAAACATAGCTACAACAGCAACCTCCCACCTCAGAACCCATCAACTTTAGGGGCTGCCTATAGGATGACAGGAGTTGGCCAGTGAAAGAATAACATCTCTGAGAGTTCATTTTACTCTTGAGTCACTTTTGCATGAAATGATAGCATCCCTTTTGGGGACGGGCCTCAATGCATCTTTCTGTAAATTACCATAGATCAGTCTTGATTCAATAGACAATGAAATATAGGTGCTTGTTATTGGCAAGAATTTAGGGGATTTTTACAAAGGAAAATAATGCTCTGCAGCAGAACATTTTAAAAGAATTAAGAGTTATGAGGCTACAAGGAGAAATTTACCACTTCTTCCCTTGAAAAACCCCTTCCTTTATGATCTTTTCCAGATCTCCCACTTACAGCCTTCTAATTCTGTTGAAGAATAGTTGTAAAAATAATTTCAACTCCGACTTCTTTTATTCAACTCACATAATTAATTTAACTTAGCTCCAGGTTTCTTTTTCCTTAAACCACACTTTCCCCCTAATTGCCTGACTTTCTAATAAGAACTGGAATCTTCCATTGAGTCCTCTCAGAGCCTGATTTCATCTGTATTATAATATTGAAGACTAGAATATTGGATTGCATTTTAACTTATTTTACATTAAAACTTCTTGAATATGTTTCCTATCTGATATTTCATTCCTTTAGTAGCTAGGAAACCATGGAGACAATAGCATAGAATGCTTTGGTATAATCAAGAGTATTTGTCTTTATCCTTAACTGTAATAAAAGCATTTCTCTGAAATAAAATTGTATATCTAAAGCACAATTGCGTGTTTTTTAAATATTTTATTACTGTGTTTACTTTAAATGTTGTTTAAAGGGTTCCAAATGGAAAGTAGGCTCACCGTTTAAGGAAACTGTGGTAGAAATCCACCCATAAATTCATACATAACACACAGGCAACTGCAAATAGAGGTTAGACAAAGAGCCATTTAGTGCAAATGAGATCTTAATAAGGTATAAATATGAATTTAGTTTGGAAATAAAAAATGGTAGTGTGGTTTCCCAGAGGAAAATACTGCCCACTGGAAAAAGATCACCAGGAAAGAGTCACACCACTGACCAAACTATTTTCTACTTTCCTTTTTTTTCCCTCTTGCCATGAAGGGGAAAAAAGCAAGTGGAAACTAAATAAAAAATAAATAAGTCTGGGTACCTAAAACTGAGACAGAAATGAAGAAAGTTAGAATCCCCAGAACCAGATAATGAGACAAAAAGTTAAAGTAAATATGATCGTTACTCAGTATCTTCACTCTAGCAACCTGAACTTCAGGCAGTAAATTGCCTAGAGCTGTGAACAAAATGTGTGGCTATAAAGAAGATAACTTTAAAACTTCTCATTTATGAATGAAAAAACAAGGCTGAATTAGGTGAAAAGTCACCAACAATGGAAAGATCCCCTAGCAAATCTATTCACCTAATCCAATCACCTAATCTAATCACCCCAGAGAGAACTGGGGATCACAGGAATTCAGTGGTATGTCCAACTTTACACAGCTTTTAATATTAGTTATGAAGGAAGTAGCTAATAATGAGAGGATCTGCCCGCCAGCAAGAGTAGAAGTAAATAAATATAGAATTTACCCTTTGATTCAGCAATTCCATTCCTGGGTATAGACCCCAAGTGTTCAAAATAGGTCTCCAAATAGAAACTTTTGTGCAATTATTTTTAGCAGCTCTATTCACAATAGTCAAAAAGTAGAAACAACCCAAATTTCTATTAAGAGGTGAATGGATTAACAAAAAATGATATATTCACAAATGGGATATTATTCAGCCATTAAAAAGAAATGAACTTTGAAAACATTATGATAAATGAAACAAGACATACACAAAAGGCCACACGATATGTCCATACAATGAAGTACTGTACGGCTTTATAAATGAATGTTGAATATCTCTATATAATGCTATGAAGTGGTACTAGTGAAAGTTAAAAAACAACCATTATGGAGTTAAGTGAGTATACTATATTGAAAATTATATATCACTTTATTTAAAAAATCAAATTTAGTGTCTTAAAACAATTATTCATTATTTTCTTGTGTTCCTATGGGTTGACTAGGTGGTTCTTTTACTCTTTTTTTTAAAAAAAATATATTTTTATTGACTTCAGAGAGAAAGGGAGAGGGAGAGAGAGATAGAAACATCAATGATGAGAGAGAATCATTGATTGGCTGCCTCTTGCATGCCCCTCTACTGGGGATGGAGTCTGCAACCTGGGCATGTGCCCTGACTGGGAATCAAACCGTGACCTCCTGGTTCATAGATTGATGCTCAACCATTGAGCCAAGCCAGCTGGGCAGTTTTTTTACTCTTTTCTGGGAAGTGTCATGGCAATGGGCAGCTCTCAGCATGGCTACCCTTGCTTGTGTGAGCACCAGCTGGGACAGTTCAAATCAAGAAAACTTCAGTTCAAAAACTTTTTAAAAAGTGTGGTGGTTTTTTTGTTTGTTTGTTTTCTTTTGTTTTGAGTTAAAAAGCAAGGCTGATTTAACAGATTATTTGGGCAGTCAAAAGATTCAGGAGTCAAGTTGATGAAGCTGCCACTGGCCAAAGTTATGACAATTTATTAATCAATAAGTAAAACAAATATAGTAGATTAAACTACATCAAATATGTTTAAATCTATGAGTTAATAATGATACTAATTTTAAAAATAATGGTGTCATTGGACACCTTTGGAGAATGCTAGGGACCCAATGCATTATTTTGAAAACTGGTGAATAAAGTAATAGAGTAAAATTTTATCCTGTTTTTTTTTCTTCTTTCTGAACTATGCCAATCAAATGTTGTTAAGAGAAAGTTCTCTTTGTGGTTGCGTTTTAGCAAATGAATAAAGGAAGAATGATAGAATTGAATATTACCATTCCCTATAGAAAGAATGGACCTAAGCAGTAACTATGAATTGTTAACATCACAAAAGAAAGACAGACAGATGTATCTTGGTGGAAGTGCACAAACCACTCAAAACATTATTGCCAAAAAATAAAAATTAGAAACAACAAAACCTTGAATTAAGCCTTTAGACCTAACTACCAATTTACAGCTTATACAGGAAATAGAGGAGCATATAAAATGACACCACATAGAGGCAGTCAATAAAATTCAGTTTGTAATAAACTATATAAAATAAATGGCCTAGTTGCTTCAACAAATAAATGACAAAGAAAGGAGATAAAAAGATGAAGGAGTAATATGTAGATTAAAATGGACTTAAGGGACATAAAAACAATTATAATGAATCCTGATGAAAGCAAATTGTAAAATAACGTCATGAGAAAAATGAAAAAAAAAGGAATCGTTTTTAAGGCTGATAATGGTATTGTGGGTGTACAGTTTAAAAGAATATCTTCTAGAGATAAATACAGAAATGTTTACAGGTTAAATAAAATGATGTCTGGGATTTACTTCAAAATCCAGTAGAGATAGGGGAGAGGGGTGTGTGGAAGAGACTATGGATAGACTACTGTGTCTATGAGTTAACCACTGCTGAATATTGTTGATGGGTAAGTGCATATTTGTTAAATTATTATTTGTTATATTATTCTCTCAGTTTTGTACATATTGGAATATTTTGATTTTTTAAAAAGTGATGCTGAGGAGAAAATCGTTTTCTATGACAGGAATGACCTTTTTTGTGTGTGTTGTTAATCCTCACCCAAGGATATTTTTCCACTGATTTTGAGAGAGAGTGGAAGGGAGGGGGAGAGACACAGAGAGAGAAACATCTATGTGAGAGAGACACATCCATTGGTTGCCTCCCACATTCACCTGGACCAGGGCCAGTTGAGCCTGCAACCAAGGTACATGCCCTTGACTGAAATCTAACCCAGAACCCTTCAGTCTGGGGCCAATGCTCTAACCATTGAGCAACTGGCTAGGGGACAAGGTTGAGCTTTGAATAGAGATAAAAATCACTCTAGACCAGAAAAGGAAAAAAAAAATCTGATAAATTTTTGTGGTTTCATCTCTCTGCTATCAGCTCATATTTTTTTACTGCCTATTTTGTTTCTTTAAAAATATTAAATCCATTTTAAAAATTATATTCTGTATTTGACACTTATAATAAATTTGGTACAGCAAAGGCCACATATTATATTATTCCACTTATATAAAATATCTGGAATAGACAAATTCATAGAGGCAGAAAACATATTGGTGTTTGAGAGGGGCTGGGGGAAGAAGGAATGGAGAGAGACTGTTTATTGAGTACATGGTTTTCATTTGGTGAAACAAACAACAACAAAAAAACACCCTTCTGGAACTAGAGAGTGGTTATGGTTGCAGAACATTGTAAATGTACTTAACGCTGCTTAATTTACACCTTAAATAGTAAATTTTATGATATGTGTATCTTATCACAATAATAACAAATAGTAGAAGTAGGGCCTTGTCAGCAGGCAGTGATGGTTAACTCCCATCTCTGTTTAGTTGGCTTTATACATGCCAGTGAGCAGATATAAATTTAATTTAGTTAGCTTTTCATTACTGGGCACCAGAGCTGGATACTTCCAGGTGGTCTGTGGAGATCCAGAAGGGTATGAGGACCCTGGGCCAACTACCCACCATCAGGAGAGAAAAGTAACTTGCAACCAGAAGCTGCCTTGGGAAGTGGGAGAAAAGAGGCAGGTTGGATAGGAATTGAACTTTGAGCGGCCTTCATAATTTATGAAATGAGATCATTCAAACAAAAAATAAATTATTTGGACCCGAGGAAGGGCCTGAGATACTGTAATTGGCAAATTTTCAAATATCTTTTCTGCCAAAAGCAGGAATGGATGTCTCTGAGTGAGATGAAGATAGTTACAGAAAATAAAAATACCACTTTTTTTGTGCGTATCCGAGTACGTATGTGTTTCAGGTTTTAATGAGGTGGAAATCAGAAGCAACCCATGTACAATGCAGTGGTGTTTATAACCCATCTCTTTTGTTTGAGTGACTTTATGGTTTGTTTATCTTAACAGTGATGAAGAGAGTGATGGAAATGTAAGAAGAGCTATATCAGCGATGATGCTTGTGGTGGTAGAAAATGTTGCTCTTGAGCAAAAACCCATATGAAGTCAACACTCCGTGATGTTTAGTTATTATAGTTCTACACTACATAATGAGAAAAACCACCCTGACTGGGACATTCCTTCAGGATAAAGACTTGTGTTAGAGAGTCTAACACTCAAGCTTTTAATCTCCACTTTCCCATTAAAACACTGTTTTTTTTTATGATGAACTTTTTGATAATGTGAGACTTCCAATAGCACAGAGCTCTCTCAGAGTTCCTAAATAGTTTAATTTTAAAATTGGGATATTTTACATGCATGCATCTGTACAGCTTTTGTGTTTTCTTAACATTTTTGCAGAGCTTGATAATGGGCTTGAATTGCTGTGTGGCAACAATCAGAACTGAGTCGTCAGCTTGACAAAGTCCTCTGCTCTTATTGTCTCAACAACACCAGTTTCACTTCATTCATTTTAGTATCTTGACCTGTAGGGACTGGCATTCACACTCCTTGCTATAGCCAAATGGGTGCTATTATAACCAACAAAGACGATTACACTGGTGAATCATATGATTTGGCTTAAGTGGCAAAATCCCAGAAATGTTCCATTTCTGGATGACAAACACCACCAGCTCCCTAGCTCAGAAGGACTAAAATCATAGTAAATGTACCATCACCCTTAAAAGAGACTCATTTAGTAACCAAGAGAGCAATGTGTGCATTAGACTATCAAGTGCAAAATGGTATCCATATATAATGCATTATTAGAGTGCTATCATTAACAAGCATTCTGGAGTTTAGCCAAAATATCTAGAAGATTATTTGATGATGTTGATGATAACTATGGTACAGCAAATACAGCCTAGGAGACCCTAGATTAGCTAAAACCATACAGAGGAAACGGAAAAAGCCTGAGGACATTTATTAGAAAAACAGCAGCTGAAATCTCTACATTTATGTTAGAGACCATGCAGCCTTTCTAGCACATACAATAGTAAAAGCATTAATTTTAGAATATAGGTTTTTACTTTTAGTGCATAGATCTGTGTTTCTCAATAGCTGTAAGCACTTTTAGGAAAATGATGTCTGCAGTCCTTCTGGCATCTGCTGATTTTGTAGTTTAAGTGAACTCTCATTTTCACACAAGATATAAATGAAACAGAGAGATTAAGAAACTGTTTGAAGGTCACACAGTGACTCATTGAAGAGAAAAAAATGAACCGTGCCTCTCCTCCCACCTGTTTTATATAATGACCAAATCTTTCACAGGTAGCAAGACCCAGTTAAGCTTTTCATTTTACAGGAACTGACTTAATAAAGGCTCAAGATAATCATTGAACTTTTTTTTTTGGATAGTTATCAATAGTTATGTAGACATTTGTAAAAGGTTATTCTTGATGTGATGTAGGGATTGATTTTCTTTCAGACAATGCATCACTCAGAATTTTCAGTGGAATTCTTTTAAAGCTCGACTTTTATGTCTTAATAAGATTATGGTTAATCTCTTGAATGGTAATACAGCTTCCTTTACTCTTGGCTTTATGCTTTTTAATAGTTCATTTTGTTACATTATCTTATTACATGTTTTCTTCAGCTCTGTCAATAAGTAAAAATTTGAACAGCCTGAAGATCTCTCTTACTGGTCTGCTTTCCCTCTGAAAAGAATTAGTATAAATAAAAGAAAAGACAAAAACCATTTCCTATTTGTTATAAAATAAACTCACTCTAGGAGATAAAAAAAATAAAGACAATTTTCAAGACTTACTTGAAAAATCTACTTTCCTAGGCATTTCTGACCAGGGATAGGCTATGCAATCATTTATCATCGCTGTGTCCTGTGGGTTATTTATAAATTTTTGGTAAGAAACCAAAATGGGACAGTTGGAAACAGTAATTGATCCAATGATAAAAGCTGAAATTCGGGACTGTGGCTAGCCTTTGTTTCAGCTGAGACACAGCTGAGGTTTTCCGCTGCGTGTAGTGGAAAATAAGGGGAAATGAATTATTGCCAAAAGAGTAAATACAATGATGGCTGAATATATATATATTATATATATATATTAAATTATTTTCCAGGGAGCTTTTGTGTGAAAGCCTAATAGTGCACTTCAATACATTTACATCTTGGAATTTTAAAGGGTCTGTCTATCAGCGTGCTTTCTGAATGGGTTTTCAATTGCACAAATGGTCTCTATCACATGAAAAGCAATACTGTTTTTGAAAGGCAATGTACTTATTGTGCTAACCACATGGGACTATCAGTGCCTATTGGCTACCAACAATTACCTTTGAAATGAAAAATATTGTTTGTATCAAAGAACTGTTTGAGTCTAAAGAAAAAGCTTTGCAGCCTGCCAATCATCCTCATATCCTGAGGATTATATTGTTGGGAGTTTATACAATTTACATGCAGAACTTCAAAATGACTCCGGTGAGTTATATAACCCCATGGGGCGTTTTCACTCTGTTTAGGTGGCACTTCCTGACACTGCTTACATCAGATTCTTTCTGTGGAACTAGGAATCAGTGTCCTATTTTTAGATATCTGAAGTCTGTCCAGCAAATGTTATCACTAGTGATTACTTGCAATATTTCTTTCCTTCTGATTTCAGAAATTCACCTTTATCTGTTCAGCTGGGGATTAAGGAAAACAGTTATAAGCATCTTCTCAGGTTACTGGTTTGGAAAAGCAGCAAACAGAATAGTGAGTGTCACTGAGCTCACTAGAATAAATTTCCAGCGTTACAAAATTTCCAGTAACCAAACAACGTCAGGGATCTTCGTAAATCAGCATCTTAGAATTAATTTTTAACCTAGGCCTTTTTTTAAAGCTTTATCATTCATTTTTAGATCATCGGAGCCAGGCTGTCATTCCAAAATTCATTCCTTGCTTTTAAAAACAAAAAGCACCTATGATTTCTTAATAGTGTGTGATGCCATGGCAGGAAACAGCTCTGGAGACAGAAGACATGCCAATATTATTAAACAATCCATATGTCTGCCTAATGCATGAGAGTGAGTGATTGTAAAGCTTGATATAAACAGATATGTTATTTGATAAATATATAATCAGATATTTAGTGAAGGTTTAAGTGTTACCAGACACTCATGGGATCTCCTAGGCATATTTCCAAAGGAACTCTACTCTTGGCCTCGTCTGAAATTAATTCTGATTATTAACAGAAAGAGATATTTTATTTTAATCAAAAACATACAGACTTTATATTTCAAAAACTAAAAAGCAAGACGAGATACAGGGGGAAATTATTGGAAAGATTTAGAGAATATCATTGCTCTCATTTATAAAGTAAAATATATTCTAGTTATAAATGTTCACTATCAGAAGGTATCATCACACTGTATTACTTCTGTGTGTAACGTGGTGGCTGTATGTGGATATATTTATTTGAATATATTCATGACCACAAGTAAGCATTATATATAGTAGATATACATGTTATATAGTATACATAGTAATATATATATATATATATATATATACATATATATATATATATATATGAATGATATAGTTTATATGTAGAAGAATCACCGGGTGGCCACAAGAATCCCCAAACACTTTACTCACTGGGAACCTGCTTTTAAGTCCATATAAATCCCAAACAACAAATATTGGTAAAGTCAAATAAATGAATATTTAGTTATTAGCCTAATGAGTGTTTAAGCTTTTATTGTGTGCTATGACCAATAGAAATCCAGAGGGGCATTAAAATGAGAAAATCAAATTCATTCATTTAATTTTTCTGGGCAACAGAACAAGATTCTCATTGTTTGAAGTTTGTAGTGGAACACCTGGGTTAGTGAAAAATAAGCATAATTTGAGAGTCAATGTGTTGAGCAGCTAAATTTTGCTGATTATTAAAAGGATAGGAAATAAAATAATGAAAGAGATCTTTTATGTAGCAAGCAGGTATAAAGGTTGCAGATCATGGATGGTAGCATGGTGGCTGGGAGGTAAATGTGGGTCAAGGTCTGAAGCAGAATCAGCCAGGAGAGCAGGGATCAGCAGCAAATAGATTACCCCTGAATCAGCATGCACAGAGCAGGAACAAAGTCTGTGTCACTCTTTCAATATTGGCTTTTGTTGCCCTTCCTTGGCGCTGCCTATGGAGGTGGCAGCCATCTCCTATTCAGCATCAGGGCCACCCTTAGACCCCTTATGAAGTCCACAATTGTCAAAAAGAGGACCAACAAGTTCTTCCAGAACCAGTCAGACCGCTATGTCAAAATTAAGTGTAACTGGCACAAACACTGGTTATGGGAGCAACAAGAAAACAAAGTCACATACTGCCTGGTAGATTGTGGAAGTTCCTGGTCCACAGTGTCAAGGAGCTTGAAGTGATGCTGGTATCAATAGATCTTACTGTGCTGAGACTGCTCACAACGTCCCCTCAAAGAACCGCAAAGCCATTGTGGAAAGAGCAGCCCAGCTGGCCATCAGAGTCACCAATCCCAATGCCAGGTTGCATAACAACAACAAAAAAATGAATAGACACCTTGTGTGCACATTGTATTGTGTTAATAAAACCATAGAATCCTGTGAACAATATTGGCTTTTATTTATTTACTAGAGGCCCAGTGCACGAAATTCGTGCATGGGTGGGGTCCCTAGGCCTGGCTGGCTATCAGGGCCTCTCAGGTTTCCCACCTCCCCACCTTCCCGCCTCCCCCCCCCTTCCCTCACCACCCCCAGTTTCCCATCCCAGCCCAGGGCCCAGTCCCGATCAGGTGATCAGGGCTTGCCAGCCGGGGGGGAAGGAAAGGGGGAAGGACCTAGGAGGTTGGCTGCCAGCCCCCAAGGAGGGAGCGGGCCCTTGACCCCCCTGGGAAATGGGCCGAGTCCACCACCACTCACTCCCGGTTACACATCCCAGCCTGGGGGCCCAGCTCTGATCTTCCAATTGGGGCCTGCTGGCCGGGGGGAGAACCCAAGAGGTTGGCCAGCAGGCCCCACCGACAATCAGGGCCTGTGGGGGAAGCTCCTGCATTGAGTGTCTGCCCCCTTGTGGTCAGTGCACATCATAACTACTGGTTGTTCCGTCATAACGGTCGCTTAGGCCTGATGCACAAAATTTGTGCATAGGGGGAGGTGTCTCTCAGCTCAGCCTGCACCTTCTCTTGCAATCAGGACCCCTCATCCTAACTGCCCACCTGCTCGTTCCTAACCACCCACCTGCTCGCTCCTTACCGCTTGGCTTGCCACTCCCTTAGCGCTGACACCGAGGCAGGAGAGGCTCCCGCCACTGCCACTGTGCTTGCCAGCCGTGAGCCCGGCTTCTGGCTGAGTGGCACTCCTGCTGTGGGAGCGTACTGACCATCAGGGGGCAGCTCCTGCATTGAATGTCTGCCCCCTGGTGGTCAATGCACATCATAGCGACCGGTCGTTCTGGTTGTCCAGTCATTCTGCCATAATGGTCGCTGGGCTTATATTATACAGATACATTTATTTATTTATCTAATAAATAATTAGAACTTCTTGACTTTTTAAACAAATTAAGGTGTCTACAAAAGCAACAGAGTCAAGACAATTCCTGTGGCAGAGACGAAGGAAAAGACTGAGAACATTTGAGTCTGTGTTCAAGGTGATGCATCAGCAAGGAAATTTGGCCTTTGGTCAGGTTATTGGTAACCAAGTAGATGACAAGAGTGAGAGAAACAGAATGGACAAGAAAAATCAGGGAAATTAATCTGGAATTTAGAAACCTATATAAGGAGACTGGATCCAAATGTGATAAGAAAGAAGACTGGACTACAAGAATGTGACAACTCCCACTCCCATATTTTCTTCGCAAGAAAGACGTCTTAAGTGGAAGCAATGAATGGTTGAACCCAAAATATTTGATGTGCTTCCTGTTATGTCATGGACAAACTCCCAAGCCTGTTTGGACTTATAGAGGAGACAGACAGATGTACCCAGAAAAATTGGGAAGAAAAGGGATGCGAACAGAGGTATTACTAGTACAAAATAGGTGGAAATAGAAAGAGATTAAAGGCTAGGATACAGACATAAACTGATGAGAGTATAGACCAAGGGTGATAGTGAGAATGGAGTGGAAATGTAAAGGAAATCTAAACGTTATTGGCACTGAAGTGTAACTCTATTAATCGAAAAAACGGTCAAGAAGCAGGCTCCTCTCTATTCCATCATTTGCTACTTTCAACACCCTTGACATTTATTCTCACTAGGGTTGTCCTGGAAGTAATTATCCTGTTCTTTTCTCTTCTATTACCCTGTCCTCTCATCCTGTTGTTGCTTAGGACCTTCTGTGACAATCTCAGAGACACTGCATTTTAATACCAGAATTATCAAAGTTGCAGTGTCTGTATATCTCAACTGCTAGAAATACATGACAAAATAATAGTTCTCAAGATCTTAACATGAGTCAATGCCTTGTAAAATTTACATGTTATATGCACTCTACATTTTACGTAAATAATGTTAGGTGTATAAGAATTGCATTATGGGAGCAAATGTAGTATTATATGCAATTCATGGGTTTATGTATTTCAATTCCTTGCTGTGTTACTTATAAAATCTGTAATTTAAATAAGATTCACTTAACTTCTTTAAGGCTGAGTTTACCTGGCATTATGTGCATAACTCTTATTTTACACAGATCTGGGGAGGATTAAATGACATAAGCCCAGTCAAATCCACAGTGACTGCTACTTGGAGCTGAGTAAGTGGTAGTCCCTTCCCTTTCTTCCTTCTATATATAATATCAAATTATAACTGATGCCATAGCATCAAAACCTTAGCATGCTTTCCAACCTCTTAAGTTATCCTTTGATTTAAAGAGAACAAAGCATGATACCCTAAACTAGGGTCACCATTAGGAAGAAAAGCTCAAAGAGAATTTTCGTAAGGTTAGGGCTCAGGTCTTTTTTTTTGCTCATTATTGTGTTCTACAGTGGAAGCTTAGTAGAAACTTATTGAATAGATGAATGAATGAACAAACTATGAGGGATCTTGAATATTATCTAATACAACCACTTTATATTTTTATTGAGATAAAATTTACCACTTTAATAATTAATTTACCACTTTAATAAAGTGTATAATTCAGTAGCGTTTAGTATGCTCAGAATGATGTAGAACCAACACCACTCTCTAATCCAGGATCATTTTCATTATCCCCCTGAAAAAAATAACAATCCTATACCCATTGAATAGTCACATCCCATTGCCCTTTCCTCTCTGTCCCTGGCAATCACTAATCTTCTTTCTGCCTCTATCAACCACCTTATTTTTAATGAATGTAAACTGAGGTCTAGAAACATCACATGACTTCCCACGTTACACAGTCAGTAAACCTCAGAGCACGGGAGTCAATTCAAGTTTGTTTCTCTCTCCAGAGCATCATTGTGCATTGCTTTCCATACAGATCATTTGAGCAGCTTCTTCATTAAGAAGCATCAGTCATTTATTCCCTCCCATTTAAGGGTCCTATAAGATAATGATATTCATCCTGACTTTCTCTGCTTATGTGGATAATCAAAGGAAGGCTTTCTGCTTTCAAAATGTGCCTCGGGAGTAACAAACACATTGCCCCTGGAACACACAGTTCAAAGTGCATTAAAACCTTAACTTATTTCATCCTCACTACACCTGTGAGACAGGGACTAATATCCCTTTTTTCAGGTGAGGAAATTGTGGTACAAAGAATTAAAGTGACCCACCCATGATCACACAGCTAATAAATTAATAAGCCAAGGATGTTAATATCTAAAAGGCTGTACCCTTTTGGACTATTATTTAAATTTACATTTTAATCATGAATTTTTATGGTAAATTTAAATTAGAACTAAAAAATTTTATTCTGGACAAATAAGACTTAATTTTCAAAATGGGAGGGACTATAAGTAATATAGATTCAGGGAATGTGGAAATCAACAGTTAATCAATGTCCTACACCACAGGATTTCTCATAGTTTTTAATGATTCAATTGCCTTTAAAGGATTTAGAGTCTTTAATTGATTAATTATGAATTTCAGAGGAGAATATATGATATAATATTTTTCAAACATATTTGAGCAAAAGAGTTTTTAAAACCAATTTACTGAGTTATAATTTACATGCAGTAAGTAAACTCAGTTTAAGTGAAGAGTTCAATGAGTTTTGACAAATGGAGCCATGAACATGACCCCTTCTCAGAGAATTTCCTCACTCCTGGCCTCAGACAACCACTGGTCTATTTTCAATCTCTATAGCTTTTCAAGAATCTCATATATGGAGTCATTCAGTATGCACTCTTTGGGTCTCTCTTCCTTCACTTGGCATAATGATTTTGAGATTCATCCATATTGCTGAATGCTATATCAGTAATCTATTCCTTTTATTGTTGAGTGCCTTTTATTGCATTCTATGGAAATACCACAACGTGTTTATCATTCACCTGTTAATGAATATTTTTGTTTCATCTTGATAAAGCATTTTCCACTTTGGAACTCACTGACATGAATTCTGGCTAATGTCAGATTTTAGATACTTATAGGCACTTTTGGAGAAGTAGAAGTCATTGCAGTGATGTAGGCAACAGTTCTCTTGGTCATGTAACAGCTGTGTCATGGAAGGAAAAAAATACATCAGGTAAGTACTTTTTTGTATATGACATTTTGTTGGGCATTTAACATACCTTACCTCATCTAATCCTGGAGTGACAGGAAGTCATTCTCAGGACCACAGTCAGAAAGTATTGGAGGAAAGAATGTGTGTGTGTGTATGTGTTTGTGTGTTCTGTATTAAATACAATAGAGAAATAAAAGTAATCTTAATCTCTCTCTGGAAAAATTGAGCAGGATTTTGTGACAGAATATTAATCTAGCTTTAGTCTGTGGATTGATGGCAAGTGTTTTGTTGAATGTAATTAATAAATATGAAGGATTAAATGTTGAGTCTGATATCTGTTGACCTTGTAATTCTACAGGACTTATAGGCAATAAAATGTCCCAGTATATTGTACTGATTCTGTGTCTTGTTTTCACAATTATCTTCGTAACCAGTCTTACTCAGTTACCATTCCACAGAACTGCTCTTCCCTATTACAGCACTAATAAATTAGGGGCTCCATAAGTGCCTTTGTTCAAATTCATTTTCTTCGTTCAGTTAATGAACAGCCATCTGCAGCTGCTCCTCGATCTTAATCCATCTGCATGGAGATGCCATTGTTATATACAGCATTCTATAAATATTGACAAGCTGACTGCAGATGGGGAGGGGGATACTTTTATTATTATTATCCCTGATTAAGAGAGAGGCCAGATTGACAACACAAGGGCTCTGAGGTCCCTTCTCTTCTGTAAATTGTCTGTTCACGTAATTATATTTCTAGTAACAATATTACGGTGTGCATTACAATCATCATTGTGGTTGTTATTTGTTATTCACTGAGTACCACTTCTGTGTTCTGCATGTATAAGGCACAGCATGCAGAAAGATAGTTCATACTCAAAAGGATTCAATATTCCTATTGTAAAAAAGAAATTTTATCAGCCTTATGAAACTGAGCAGTTAAAGTAGATATGGTGTCTTGTGCCACATTTATATGGCATGAACTATAGCTAAGGAGTTGAGTTGTACCATCGATATGTCAATGCCCTTCTTGTACCATGAGATTGATCTGGAGTTATAGCAATATGTTGAAAGAGAAATATCTTCATTTAGATCCAGAAGATGAGTGCTTTTTTTAGTGAGACAGCTTGAGAGATGACAAGTTCACAATTAATGGGAAGAACTTTAATTACCAATGACTTAGGCTATTTCTAGCCAGCAAAGTGCAAGAGAAAACTATCATCCAGTTGGTGTGAGGGAAAAATCCACTTATTATGTGTCTGAAATATGCAAATCATCATGTTGGGTGTTGGGAACACAGTTGTGAACAAGACAGACAAGGTTCCTACCTGTGGGGGAGGTTGTGCTCCAGTGAACCAAGACAGATATTGCACAATCACAATTAAGGAAGCACAGTTGCTATTGTGCCGAAGAACAGGGTGCTGTGGTGCATGGAATGGGAGGACCCAGGGGGGAAAAGGCATTCAAGCAGTTGACTTGTAGTAGGTTGAATCAGGGCCCCCAAAAGACATAACCATGTCCTCATCCCCAGTACCTGTGAATGCTACCTTATTTAGAAAAAGGACTTTTCAAATATATTAAGAATATTTAGATAAGAAGATGCATTTGTATTATTGGATGAGGATTAAGTCCAATAAGTGTCCTTATAAGAGAAATGCAGAGGGAGATTTGAGACAGAAAAAAGAGCTGAAGATGCGGAAAATAGGAGGAGGCAACATGTGGCCATGGAGACAGAGATTGGAGTGATGTGGCCACAAGTCAAGGAATGCTTTCAGGTACCAGGAGCTGAAAAAGCAAAGAATGATGTCATCTACCTAAAACCTGCAGAGAGATTGTAGCCTTGCTGATACCTTGATTTTGGACTTCTAACCTCCAGAACTGTGAGAGAATAAAATTATGTTGTTTAATCCTTTCAGTTTGTGGTAATTTGTTACAGCAGCTCTAGTACACTAATACATGGCCAATGATCTATTTCTCCTCCAATTACCAGGCTGGGGGCTGGGTGGTAGGTAGAGAAAGTACATGATAACTACACCTCCAGGCAAACAGACCAATGGTACTTGCTAGTATAAGTGACCTTATCTGGGGAATCTTCTTAGGATTTCTCGGGTCTAGGATCACTTATGGTAAACAAATCTATATATATGGACCTATGAGACATGGCTCCCCAGAGAATGTACACCTCTTCTAGGGTAAAAATGGATGTGTTTCATAACTTAAGTTCAAATCTCACATGTAGACCACATTTAATATTCTGGGTTAAAGTATGCATGCATGGGGCAGGAAGATCTCTCCAACCTCCTTCTAATTTGTCTGTGATTTTTGATTTCTTGCATTCTAGAAACTATTTGTAAATCTTGACCATCTGAAATCTAATAAGCCTGAAAGAGAGGCATTGTGAGAAATTTTTCTTAAAAAGTTATGTGTAAGCTGACAACAGGAGAATGTATAGTTATTATCCTACTAGAGGCCTGGTGTACGAAAATTTGTGCACTTGGGGGTGGGAGGGTTTGTCCCTCAGCCCGGCCTGCACCCTCTTGCAGTCCGGGAGCCCTCAGGGGACTGACGGCTTAGGCCTGCTCCCCATAGTATGGCCTCCCTCTGTGGAAGGTGACCAGGCGGGCTGATCAGGGGGGCCAGTGAGTGGCTGGCACTACCCCCCGATTGTCCCTCCGCCTCTGCTGGTCGCTGCTCCCCCAATCACTGTTCCCTCCCTCTGCCCACTGGCACGTGCTTTGGCTGGCCTGGCACCACCTGCTCACTGGCCCTGCCCCCTGCCAACTGGTCGTTCTGCCGTTTGGTCAATTTGCATATTATGCTTTTATTATATAGGATTGGTAGGCATAATTCTAAAATGATCCCCCCGAGTTTCTTGTCCCTGATGTCTGTACTGTGTACAACACCCCCATAGAGTATAGTCAAACATCTGTTAATGTAATGGTATAGGTCCTCCCTTGACCAGACTATATAGAAAAGGTGATGGGATAATCAACCCTGTGATTCTGCTACATATGTAACACTCTGTCCTAACCGAATAAAACAAGAGTCCCTTCCTAGCCGGTTTGGCTCAGTGGATAGAGCGTCGGCCTGCGGACTGAAGGCTCCCGGGTTCGATTTCGGTCAAGGGCACATGCCCGGGTTGTGGGCTCAATCCCCAGTGTGGGGCGTGCAGGAGGCAGCTGATGAGTGATTCTCATCATTGATGTTTCTATCTCTCTCTCCCTCTCCCTTCTTTTCTGAAATCATTAAAATTAAAAACAAAACAACAACAAAATAAACAAGAGTCCCCAACAAGGCCCCGAAGATGGCCTGCAGTTGTTGGGAATGATCCCCAGCCAACAGCTAGGGAGGAAATAGGGACCTCCATTCCACAACTACGGGAACTGAATGAGGCCTCCTCAGTGGGTTTGGAATGAGATTTTTGATTAGTCTCCAAATGAGACCGCAGCTCAATGGACAGCTTTCTTTTAACCTAGATCGAATCTCCTCTTTTCACTACCCTGCTTTCTGCTCCAGGAGGCTGATCCTCAGGTCCTACATCAGGAGGTGACTTTGCTCTCTCACTCCAATTGGGTTCAGTGAGTGGGGCAGAAGAAAGAGATCAAAGGAAGAGAGGAGAGTGAGGATTGTTTATTTACTCCATTCGGTCTTTTCGTGCAGGGTTTTCTTGGGTTGGCTATGTCCCACTATCTATCAGACAGCCCTCTCCATACAGCTCTCTGGCTCTCTCTCTTTCTCTCTCTCTTCTTGTAACCGCTTCCTTTCCTTGCCCCACAGATCTGGGAGTGCTAATAGCTTCCTGCTGTTACTAGGCCTTTTTCTAAACCTTGTCCACAATTTTACAAATAGATTCTTTATTAAACTTTCTTCTATTTCCTGCCAGAAGCCTGACCGATACATGCTCAGTTTTAGACATATTGATGACTGTAAGATACCCCAGGGGAAATTTAGATACCTGAGTCTGGAGCTCGAAAGCAAGGTGTGAACTGGGGAAATGAATGTGGATGTTACTAGCATAGAGATAACAACTGGAACTTTGGCAACTGACCAGGTCATTTAAGACAGAAGTATAAAGTTAAGAAGAGGAAAAAAAAGCTTAAGAGAGACCACAGTCTCTAATATTTAAAGACTTGTGGAAAATCAAAAGAGACTGAGTAAAATTAGCCAATAAGATAAAAGAGAAACTGAGAGGAAAGGATGTCATTAACAAGGGGAAAAGTATGTATTAGTCGACTTCGGCTTCCATACAAAATACCATAGACCAGGTGGCTTGAACAACAGAATGTCCGTTTTCATAGTTCTGGAGAATGGGAAGTCCTAAATCAAGGTGCCAGCATGGTAGGCTTCTGGGGAGAGCTCTCTTTCTGGTTTGCAGACAGCTTCCTTCTCACAGTGTCTTTACATGGGGGAAAGAGATGGAAAGAGAGCTCTCTGGGGTCTCTTCATTTGAAGGCACTAATCCCATCATATGGGTGAGAGGCTCATGACCTCATCTAAAAGTCCCCATCTCCAAATACCATCACTATGGGGTTATAGCTTCAACATATAAACTAGTTAGGGGGACACAGTTCAGTCCCATAGCAGGATTTAAAGTGGAGAAATGGTCAACTCTGTCAAATGCTGCTGAGAAGTTATATTCCAGGAGACACTGAAAAGTGACTACTGGATTATGCAAAGCAAATTGTGTACTTGATAAGTATGTATTAATAACAACTTTACATAGTAATTTACTAGGTGCTAATGACATCCACGGTAACCCCGTTCTTGAGCTCATGAAGTTTCCCATCCAGCTGCTCAGTCAAGTCATAAACATATATCAATTTAAACACAGCAATGAAATAAAGAATTAGTGCAGAGCTCTACGAAGGCCTGAAAGAAAGGAAATACTTTCAAGTCTCATTTATTGGAGTATATTTAGATGGCAGAAATCTAAGAGCAATATATATTCATTCTGCTACAAGGTAGGTATTAGTCCCATAATTACATTTTAACAGGAAAGGAAATTGAGACTTGGAGACAATAAGTAATTTTCTGTGACCTATTGCTAATAAGTGAAAAAGCAGAGATTCATGTCTACTTGTCACCAAAAACCGAGGGTATACATTCATTAAAATAACAATGTTTTTACCTTTTTGGAATAATTAATACATAAGCTATGGATTCAACATACTTCTTGGAGGCTTTTAGAAGTAGTACTTTTTATATAAAAATAATCATTTATTTATAAGAAGTTGCGATAATACAGAAAGATCCGGGTACCCTTCACCCAGTTTCTTCCAAAGGGTACAATTTACATAAATATAGTACAGTATCAAAGCCAGAAAGTTGACATTGCTACATGTGTGTGTCAATTCTGTCATTTTATCACATCTGTAGATTGGTGTAACCATTACGACCATCAGGATACATAACTATTCCATCACTACAAAGATTTTTCCTCATCCTATCCTTTTACTAGTATAGTCACATCCACCACCCACTCTCCCATCACCCCGGCCCCTAGCAACCACTAAGCTGATACCTCTCTCTATAATGTTGTCATTTTGAAATTGTTACATAAACAGATTCATACAGTGTGGACTGTTTGGGGATTGGCTCATTTCATTGGGCCTATGCCCTTGAGATCCATCCCGGTTGTTATGTGTATCAATAGTCCATTCCTTTTTACTGCTGAGTAATATTACATCTTATGCATGTTCCACAGTTTGTTTAATCACCAATCAGTTTAACCATCCACCTTACAGGGCATTTGGATGTTTCTAGTTTGAAGCTATTACAAATAAAGCAGCTGTGAACATTCTCTCCCAGGTTTTCTACTGAACATTAAATGCCTAGAAGAGCAATGACTGCTTTGTATGGTAACTGTATGTTCAGTTGTGTGTTTGTTTGTTTTTTAACAAAACTGCCAAACTATTTCCCAGAGTAGCTCTATGACCTTAAAACCCCACCAACAATGTATGAGAAATCTAGTTTCTCAGCCACTTCAGCAGCATTTGGCATTCTATTTTTTTATTTTCATTTTAGCTGCTCTAATAAGTATACAGTGATATATCACTTGGACTTAATTTTAATTTCCCTAATAGCTAGTGATGCTGAACATCTTTTCATGTTCTTAATTGCCATGCCATCTGTAGATCTATTTTGGTGAAATATCTCTTCATATATTTTGCTCATTTTCTAATTGAATTTTGTTTGTTTGTTTGTTTTTACTGTTGAGATTTGAGAGTTCTTTATATATTCTAGGTACAAGTCCTTTATGAGATATGTGATTCACAAATATTTTCTCCCAGTCTGTAGCTTGTCTTTTCAGTCTTCTAACAGGGTCCTTCACAGAGCAAATTTTTAAATTAATTGAATATATGTGTACATATTATATCTATATAACATATGATTTGTATGTGTGCATATGTAATTTTTATGTATAAAACTGTACAGACATCAACTAGAAAGTCTTTCCCAATGACACTGTCATTTGGATCAGAAATTCTGCTAGTGTTTACAAGTCGTGTCTTGGCAAATACACATGAACTCGCAAATGTCAAGGTTAATTCTATATCTGGCACTTTAGAATAATATGCATCCAAAATGCATCCAAAGAGGAATGTGGAAAAGTGGCTACTAATCCATATGAATTGTATATTAAGATGGCCTATATGTTATTACTCTTTCGAAACTCATTCAGGATAGTAACTGTTTCATAAGCAGCATGAGAAGGATTTTCAGAGTCAGAGATTAAGAAAATTGGAAAGCAGCATTCAGGGAGATAGAAGTTATGAAATACAATTTCATGCAATTTCTGTAGGTATCAAAGTTTGTACAAAATAGCTGTGTTACATTTCATAGTCGATTAATCTAAATACATGCATTGCAAAGCAAAGTCTAAATTTTAAAGAACTGGATTTTAGAATGTGCATTTAAGAACTACCCTTAGAGAGGGTAACTCTATGGGGTGATTAGGTTTATGGTAGTAATAAAGTGAAAATAAAGACAATTGTCTAGCTTTTTAAGTTGTCTAGATATTATTTGTTTGTTGCACTTGATTGACCTAAATCTTTTTAGGAGTATTCACATAAAACAAGAAGATGGGTATTTTTCCTTCTAAGTATTTGATTAGTTTTATTAATACTAGGTTTCACCTAACAGATTAACTGTCCAGTGCAACTATGTATGGTATTGGTTTAATTACAATCTGGCTAGAGGTCTAATCTCTATTTGCTGAAGGGAAATAGTTTTCCCTGCCATTTCTTTTTACAATCACAAAGACTAAATCCAGGAATAAAAAAGTGCTCTAAATTTTAAAATCACTGTGCCTCTATAACTTCAATATTTTATTTAAAATATCTTCCTAATATTCAGCAGGAAAATATGTCCAAATTTTTAACATATTAATATGCTCTAAAGTCTTCATAGCTCTCCTGCCAGGGTTTCTAAAAGGCTTTACAAAATGGTTGTGTGAACTGTAAAAAGGAGGCAGTTTTAAAATAAATGGATTTGTAGCCTCTAAGATATTCCACAAAACTACTCTGCTTTTGCTCCCTATGAGTTGACAGCTTTGGACAAAGAAACTTTCATGGCAGCGATTGAATTGCAGAGTCACCCAAGACAACCCTTTCCATGAGGAAGAGGTCAGCAATTAGATAAGGTGCTGGCATTGACCTTAACACCAGGGTTTGTCCAGCTGGGGCTTCGTGTTCGTTCTGTTCTTTTAATTAAGTTCCTACAGATTCCTGAGGAAATAAGGGGAAAGGGCAAACTGTCTTGGAAATCGGAACATGCAACAGAGGGCAGGAAGCACAGGCACAAAAATGTATTCCAGATAAGTCTTTCTAAACTCACCAAACCCATGTGGCATGGAAAGGGCAGACTTACAAATGACAAAACAATATCCTCTCAGCCCAATGATAAAATTATTTCCTTTGGTGAGTGGTACTGAACTTCAGGAATATATTTTATAAATTAAATACTTATAAAACATCAACCCAATTTATCCCAAGAATGTCTGTTGAATCTCTCTCTCTCTCTCTTTTATGGTGGGAGAGTAGGGCTAATGGCAGTTTGCCATGGTTATGCGATATCGTGGCAAGAAAATACCTCATTTTATATCACAAACATATGGCCTGGTAATGGTTTTATATTATATTCCTTTAGTGTTTTATTCCTGTTTTTAGGAGACAAGAGCAATATGTTTTCTTGTCGACCTATCACATCAACTGTTAACACATGTCTTTACTTTTAGAGTTCACAATGGTTAAAAATTTAAAATTTAACCTTATATTATGTGTGACCTAAATGTTGATTATGCAGTAAAGTTGCTCTCTGGTGCTTATCTGTGTTGAAGTTACTATTTCTCTGTTTTCCTTTCAATTAAGAAATTCTGTCCCTGTTTGCAATGGTTAATGTTCCTCCTGTTACAAGTGACTACATAGAAATGTGTACAAAATGTGGCAACCAGGATGGTAAGATGAATCTAAACTCGAGGCTGCAAACTAGTGTCCCACAAGCCAAATCTGGCCCACAGATGTGTTTTGTTTGGCTTACAGAATGTTTAAACTTTTTTTTTTTTTGAATCATTTGCCAACATTTAAAAATTGGTAGATTTCAAATAGAAATCTCTATCCTTGGTTTCCTTGAGATCTCCCCAGCAGCCCTGGCCCAGACTTCCACACAGCACTACCTGCTCGATGCCGGGTAGCACTTGCCTCTTCCCTGGGGGGTCCTTCTCTGTCTGACCCACCTCTGTTCCATTCAACATGCATTCACTTGTTTACATTCTCTCCCCGATCCTGTGGACATCTGAGTTTAAGACTTCTCAACTATGTTAGGTGTGGTGTTGGCAAAGAATTGGTGTGTGGCCTTGAGAAAGAAATAATCATGAAAGACAATTAGTTACCCTCAAATATATGGAAGACTGCTCTTCTGGACAAGTGTTGAGAGTAGTAAAGTACTGTTGTCTCAGTAGCCAGGAAAATCTAGAGCAGTGGTTCTCAACCTTCCTAATGCCTCAACCCTTTAATACAGTTCCTCATGTTGTGGTGACTCCCAACCATAAAATTATTTTTGTTGCTATTTCATAACTGTAATTTTGCTACTGTTATGAATAGTAATGTAAATATCTGATATGCAGGATGTATTTTCATTGTAACAAATTGAACATAATTAAAGTATAGTGATTAATCACAAAACAATATGTAATTATATATGTGTTTTCAGATGGTCTTAGGCGACCCCTGTGAAAGGGTCGTTCAACTCCCAAAGGGGTCACGACCCACAGGTTGAGAACCACTGATCTAGAGGAAGGCAAATATTGTCTAAATGTAGCAATAACATCTTGAATGACAATAAGCCAACCAAAAACAGAATGTGCTTCCCTGGGGCAAAGGGGGACTCCTATTACTAAAAGTGTGCAAGCAGGTGTGGGCATGGTGTGAAGTCCAATGAACCATTGGCTGGTGAGTTGACCAGTGATCACCACGGTCTCCTCCAACTCCATGAATCTATGAAATTGGCTTTTTTAAATCATCCTCTTTGGAGCTACAAAATAGCACTATGCTAACTGGAAAACAAGTTTGAATCAAAACAGTCTATGAACATATAGGACTTTGACATATTATTGGACTCTGGGAGAAAGCTTAGTGAATGCCAACATTATCCTTCTGAATCACAGGCAGTGCCCTGATTAGATTTGCTTCAGATTGTTACTCTCTAGTCGTAGGGCATTAGATTTCCTTTATAATAACACATGGCAATCAGATGTACAGTTTTCTTCTGGGAAAAGCATTATTTTAAAAAACATTAACATCAACACAACTGTCAGGGGGGAAGAAAGCACAATCGTTTTGAAAAGCACTCTGAAGTTTTTATTTGTTGAAAGGATTAAAGAAAGAAAATATAGTGCCCCTAAAGCCTTTACAAACCACCAAAAACAAAAACAACAACAAAACACCCACAAAGCTACAATAATTACTTTGCAAAAAAAACAGTTATTGGGAAAACATAAGATTGATGTGGGCAACTATAGGTTTCAGCCTTCTTTCTGTTAAGGTTTTGCCTTTTTACATAGATCAGGGATTGGCAAACTAACAGCCTGCAGACCAAATCTAGGCTACTCCCTGTCTTTGTAATAAAGTTTTATTAGAACAAGCTATCCCCATTCCTTTACATATGATTATGGCTATTTTTCGCTCAGGTAAAAGGACCTTTGAGTAGTTCCAACACAGACAGTCTGAGTCACAAAGCCTACAGTGTTTACTATCTGGCCTTAACAGAAAAGGTTTGTGACCCCCAACTAGCTACCTTGTACTATTTATATCCCTATTTCTTGTCAGTATAACAAAAAGCCAAGTGAGATCTTGATGTGGCTATAGAAGAAAATGCCATATTCTATTGCTTTGGTGGTAAACAAAAGACCATGTTTCTTTCAACTTCTGACTGCTATGTCTCTGTTTTCAGCTTACACCTACTGAGAAAAAGACCTCAACACCTTTTTCAGTCACTCACAAACAGTCACTCATGCAGAGGTATCAGTGAGCAATGCAGACTGCCACCAAAGTGCTTGGGGGCAGGGAGGCATTACATTGCCCCTAAGTAAACAATTTTAAAATCCCTCCACAGTTCTCTCTGCCTGAAATTTGTTAAAAACTTGTGAATGAAAGTTTCTTACCAATTTTAATCATCACCATGATAAATGAGAGGGGGTAAAATAGGAAGCTTATTTTCTTACCAGAATTGCCTTCATTTTAGTTTTCTATTTCTTCTGGAGAAGAGCAGAGGACCCCACCATGTGGTTTAGAGTCTGTAATCTCTGATTAAAATGTGATTACTGATTTAGAGACTGATCTAGTTCACTAATGTGATATCTTGCACACATTCTATAAAAGTAACAATATTACTGGTGCTGCTGAGATTTTCAACTCTAATAATTATCCTAGAAATTGCATTGGGAGGATGGAAAGAAAATATACTGTTGCTAAATACAGGGTGGGGCAAAAGTGGGTTTACAGTTGTTCCTATGGAAAATAATACAATAATTAATAAATAAAAATACAAGAATAAACACTGTGTTTTGCATACTCACAACTGTACAGCTACTTTGCCTCACCCCGTTTAATTTGTATATACAGTACAGTGTGTGGCTTTTGCTCACAATTTAAATATACCAAAGACTTCTGTTGCTAGCCACTTGTCAAAGTAGATATCATGAGGAAAAAAGAAATACCTTTGTTCCAACCACTGGAAATAACTGATAGGATATGAATAACTCTTAAAATGCAAAGCTGAGTGAGCTCAAGAGTGAAGGAAAGCCATGAGGGCCAAAAGCTGAGAGAGATGCCCCAAGAGTTTCCCTCTCTTATCTTTCTTCTATGCAGCGCACAGCTTCCTGGATCTCTCCCAGGGAAGGCCCACTTCTCTCTACTATCAGAGCCCTTCGGCTCCACTCCAGTCCTTACTACTGTAATCCCATACTACATATCCTCAGAAAGAAAAAGCTAGTTCTCTAAGAAGAGCCTACCCACTTCAGAAGGAAGTTTTGTGAGTTGTGCCAGATTGACGTCTCGCCATCGCCCCAACCCCATCCCAAGCAGAGGGGTCAAACTATTTCTCCAAACAAATGCAGAGTTCACCCCAAAAAGAAATCTGCTGTATGGAAGTTTCTCATTAATTACCAGAGTTGGAAAAGGCATCGTGTGAATAGTGGTAGGACAGAGTTTATTTTTCAGGAGGCAAAGCAGATATGACTTGGTGTTTCTCTCCCATGAACAGGGGAGGACTCTCAGAGAAGCAGCCGGCTGGGGGCAGAGCTGATCACACACACACACACACACACACACACACACACACACACACACGCTCAAAGCTCTCCCTCCATCAGCTCCCAAACTTTTACTCTAACACAGTGGTTCTCAACCTTCCTAATGCCGCGACCCTTTAATACAGTTCCTCATGTTGTGGTGACCCCCAACCATAAAATTATTTTTGTTGCTACTTCATAACTGTAATTTTGCTACTGTTATGGATTATAATATAAATATCTTATATGCAGGATGTATTTTCATTGTTACAAATTGAACATAATTAAAGCATAGTGATTAATCAGAAAACAATATGTAATTATATATGTGTTTTCCGATGGTCTTAGGCGACCCCTGTGAAAGGGTCGTTAGACCCCAAAGGGGTCGCGACCCACAGGTTGAGAACCGCTGCTCTAACACTTCCAGATACTCATTGGAAATGCCACTGATGATGACTTGGTAGGCTGATGTCTGTCCATGAGCAGTGCAAGGCAGGAATCAGTCAGTTTGGATGAAAAGTGAGGGACTATGAAAAGGAAATTGTGGGAACATAGCATTGACACAAAACACTGTTGGTGTCAAAGGGGGCTTTTCTGGCCTCCACGTGAGGCATGAAATACCCTGTGATGCCAATGGGGAATTGGAGAATATCAAGAGCTGTGTTAAAATATTTAAAGTTTCTGATACTGAACTTCATACTGACTCACTGCTTCAGATTTTAGCTCAAATATCACTTCTTGTAGAAACGGTTTCCTGACACCCGTCTCTTCCTCCCCTTCTCCCAAGCTGTCAGAACCTCCTGGTACTCACTCTCATAACCCCTGGATTTGTTACCTTAGTGTCACTTGTGACCACTATAATTGCATAATTAATTGTGTAATTCATATCCAATGCACTTTTCCTCCCTAAATGTAAGTTCCATGAAGGGGGACACTTGTCTGCCAGTTCACTGCTCTATTTTCAGTGCCTAGTGCTTGCCAGACATGGAGCTGGTTTTGTTAAATGGAAGAGCTATAAAGTTGCTGCAATTATATGGTTACAGTCATCATAATATTATGTTTGTTTACAATGCACCTTTGAGCAGTTTTTTAAAATTTTTAAAAACTGTCACCCAGTGAGAAACATATCGTACACCCTGGCATAACATGCACACACAAAATTAAGCAAAAAGTGCTGCTGTAAACAATGCTGACAATCGTCACGTACAACTCACTCTAAGATTTTCTTTCCTAATCTCTCCTGTTTCAGTTTTTAAAAGTGCTAGTAGTAATCCTTTAAATTAATTTCATTACCCACTTGTGAAATGTATCCTACAGTTTGAAAAACCCTGCCCTAGGGCACTTCATAATCATAAGATGCAATTGAATATTAACTGTGTTTAAACTTAGTCTTTGTTCATCTGTCTCTATATTTCACAGGGTTTAGACAAAATATTCCTTGTAGATACAGCAAGATACTTGTGAAGGGCTCCAAACCTCCTGAAATGAACATTTAGTTGTCAATGCTCCACTGTGGGTACTTACAGGCAGAGGGCGCTGTGGGGAAGGTTGCCCAGCATGCCAAAGTCCACTTGTGTCCTAAAGGAATAATTTACTTGCAGGAAGTGTAATTTACCTGACATTCTGCTTGTATGTTTATAATTAGATGTGGATTTCTTGCCCAGTTTTACTACATCAGACTAACATATGCTGTGCTACAGATGGAAGTCCCAGGTTATACAGCATCAGGGACCCTGAGGTCTTGTGATTTCAAATTAAACTTGGGTGTGCATATAAACCATGCAAATTACGCTACGGCCACATGCTCAGTACTGCCAAAAAGAAATCAGGCAACAGGCCTAGAAACAGAATGCATCGAGGATAGCCTCCGCTTGCTGGAAAGTTTTTATTCGGCTGGGAGATAGAGGCGTTTTGAAAGTAAACACCCAACTCCAATTGCCATGACTAGATCAATGTGTTTCCTTGGCCACCAAAACAGGCCGGGTGGCTAGGCACGCTTTACAACACTCATCCACATCAGTGGAGCAGGAGTAAACTTAGTGAATTCACCAGACTTTCTGTGGACTCAGTATGGGTGACTGAGTTGCATTATGCTAGGGGTGATGCTGCATCAGTGGGTGGAAGCCTCTGTGTTCTTTCCCCTCTTGCCTGGGTGACACACAGATTGTTGAAGACCTCTCTGCCCAGCAGTTATTTCAAGTGTGGGCTCATTTGAAAGAGCTCACCCGTTCATAGCTGGCGATTGACTGTAGGAGATCAGTAGGAGCCTGGTGCAAGGGGGCTGGGATGTCTCTCCATGGACACCAGCTTCACTCTCCTCTTCCCAAGGGTGTCCTGCATTACATTTGTGAGAGTAAACCTTGTACTGGAAAGTAAAGCTTGTAAGTATACTCTGTATAGCCACGTGCAGAAATCATAAGAACAATGCAATAAATGTTACCAAGTGAATGTACCCATATAATGAGCACTCATATCAAGAAACAAAACATTTCTAGTAATACCAGAAGCACAATCCATGCTTCCTTCCAATCATCTGCTCCCCAAGGGTAACTCTTATCCCTCCATCTAAAATCATAGGTGACTCTTTCTGGTTTTGAATTTTATGTAAATGGACTCCTGTAGAATGTACTTCTTTAAATATGGCAGCTGTCATTCCATTCTAGGTTTATGAGATTCATCTGTGTGGTTGGAGTTGTTGGTTCATTCTTACAGCTGTATGGAACTTCACTGGATGAATGGAACACCATTTTTATATCCATTCTATTGTGGATGGACATTTTGGGTGTTTCCAGCTTGGGAAAATTATAAATAATGCTGATAGGAACATTCTTGCACACATCTCTCAGTAAGTATACTTACATATTTTTGTTGCCATGTCTAGGAGTAGAATTGTTGGAACATTAGATCTGAGAATATTCAGCTTTAATTGAATTCTCTGAATAGTTCTCCAATGTGGTTGTACCAATTTACACTCCTACTGGCAAGATGTGCAAGGCCCAATTGTTCCATGTTGTCTGTCTTTTTAATTTCAGTTGCTTTAGTGAGTATTTTTAACTTGAATGGCGTGGACTTTGGAATGAGACAGGCATGATTTCTATTCTTGTGTCACATTCTAGCACTTTATATGGCTTAACAAGTCATGCTTCCTCTCTAAATCTTGTGTTTCTTATTTGCAATGTGGTAGTAAAAATAGTTACTACATAGGAGAGTTGCAGATGATAGATTAAATAAAGTGTGAAATAATAATTATTATTTCTTAAGCACTACCACATTCAACTGTTAAGTATTTACTTATACCTGTAAGTTTATGACATAGCACTTATGGGCTACACCAGTAATAATAGTTATATTCCCCACCATCAAACTTATAAACATCTAGACTTCTGTAGAGATTCTGGGTTAGTCTGGTCATTGTTCCCAAAAGATAGGACTGCTAAGACTAAGGAGGTGGAATCTACTGTTTTGTGATTGTTCAAAAAGTGTATCAAGATGCTGCTGGGGCAGAAGTGATTTGTTTCTTCCTGTCTGCTATTTCAGGACTCAAAGTCCCAACATCACAGCATAGTGTCATGACCAAATCAGTTTAGAGGAGACCTAGGAACTAGCAGGCAAAGACATGAACTTTTATTTTCTACCAAATTAAGAACAAGAAATTACTGCTTGGGGGTATCAATCATGCTTTTAAATGCTTTTATTATTGAGTTTATATATGAATGTATTCATTTGTCAAAATTTCACCACATCTTCTTCTGCAAAGAGGTGTTATGTTGCTTTAAGAATTGAACGGTAAAGTTGTTTATGGTCTGTTTTCCTGCCCAATTTATGAAGCTAAAAAAGGTCCCTACTTTTAGAAGAATGAGCCTATGATTTTCAGAAGACGTGGAAAATCTTTTAAGTTGGCAGATCCCTGTCAACAATTGGTATATATCCAACAGCTCTTCAAGAGCCAGGGTTTGTCTACACAATAGGGAGATAAACATTGGAGCAGGAAATAAAACATCACAGGAAACTGTATTTGCCGGTGGAAAGCATACCCCTCATTCTCCCTCTGAAACTACTGTATCATTGGCAAGGGGAGGAAGAAAAGGGGATATTCATGCTTTCTCACTGGCTGGTAGGGACCACTCCCGTTTGGGTTTACAAATAAGCCTCTTAGTTCTTACTGAACCATGCTCTGTGTTCCCACTTGTCTTTAAGTTTAACAAATAATTGCAGTGTCCCACCAATACAAAACTGTTTAGAAACCATGGAAGACTGATTCCTGAGTTAATAAACTTAAAACACATTTTCCTAAAACACAGTTCCTTTAATTTTTAGAGGTTTGTATAATTTAAAGGAATTTAAATCCATGTGTTTTTTATTCTCTTGCACTGACATCATCAAAACAGCCCTTTAAACAGCTGTTTGAGCCTTTTTTAATAAAGTTCACTTCTGACTTCTCTCTTTTTGAAAACAAGATTTTATTTTTCTTTGCCAAAGGCAAATGAACTAAAATGCCAAAAGATTTGGATTTTGATCAAAATTCCAAACCCGTAAATTTTAAAGTTGAATTTTTTTTTTGCCAATGGACTCCTGACTCCTCATTGAAATTCATTGCAAATAAGAAAAAAGTAGCATCTGCATGAAGTTTATGGTCAAACCTGGTGTCAGAAGACTAAAGAAATATCTATATTTGCTGCTTCATTTTGTGCCAAATCTGAAATGAATCAATGTACAATGTGTATTGCATTATTACAGAAATGCGATCCACTGCCAAGTAGTTAACTTTTCCACCAGCTCTGCCTATCATGAGTAAACCACAATACCATACTCTCCAGAGGTTAGAAACCCAGCCCACTGCAGTTGTCTGAGATTTGTGAGATGTGATTGTTTTAACAGAATCATTTCAGAGAAAAATCCTTTGCTAAACAGTGTAGATGCTCATTATACACACACGTGTGTGTATATGAAATATATGTGTGTATAGAAAAAATATATGTGTGTGCATAGAAAATATATATGTATACTCTATAACCCCTAGGAATTTTTCCTTCTTAATAAGAATACTATCCCTCTAAAAGTATGCTTAATAATTTAGCAAGTAAAATTATAATCTAAGCACAAATATGTGAAGGATCTCAGCCTTTATAAATAAATCCACATGCTGCAGTTGAAATCAAACTCTTAAAGCTTTTTGGTATTAACAATTCGAGACTGTTTTTCTCCTTGTTGAAATATGTATAGGCTAAGCAGTAATCAGAGAGATGTATGACTGGGAGAAGTTGAATTTTATGGGAATCTATGAAGCAAACAGGCATTCTGATCTCCTCCAGCCTTCCAGCAGAAGTGCAAAAACCAATGCTCCATTTAAGAAACAAATTTGTTTGCTATCACAGAAGTCCTCAAAGAATAATTCCCCTGGAATAGGAAACTAAAAGAGAGGAAGGAAGGGATGAGTTCTGTGATTTTATTTTACAATTGAGATTTTAAAAGGAGGAGCTTTACACATACACACTCACATGAAGGTGCATAAATATTAATAGACCGTGACTTCTGATAAAAATAGAAACCAGAATTTTTGTTATTGTATTATTGCTAACAGATTTGATTGCATTATTCTTTTTGAAGAACAGCTCTACAATTACCTACAGGGGGGATTCTGTTTGCTGTCAAGAGCTTTGGTATCTTCAAAACAAGTTTTCAAAATCCAGTTTGTTTGATATTAAAAGAAACTTCATGAGTTTACAAAAATGTCTTCTTTTAGAACCTTTCCTAAGCAAAAATTCAGATTTACAAATGAGATGATGATTCCTGTGCACTTCTTCTTGTCCAAGCTTCGTCACAGATATCTCATTACATTTTTAAACCTTGACAAGGAGAAGATCATTGTCCTCAATGGATAAATACAGACAATTTGATACATAGAGGTATAACAGAATGAATGGATTTCATTATGAAATATATAGTCACAGAATTTTTAGTGGATTCATTGCAGGGTCCACTTACATAAGAAATTCCATTGTGCATGGAATACTGGATAAAGGTTGGAGATGATAAAGAAATAAAGCAGGAAAATAAATCTAAAGAGGATACCACCCATTTAAGATCCAATTGAAATTAAAGAGTTGCCAGTGACAAACAGGATTTGATTTGTATCGTTCAAATGAATCTTTAATTGCATGACATGAAATACATCACTATTTGCATTATTAAGCAATAGATGTTTTTAGAAGTGTTGTGTACATTGACTTTTCAGCCTAATTCAGAGAATGTTGTTTCATATTGGCAGTAAAATTGCTAGATTCTATGACTGAGCTATGTGACCTTGCCAAGTTACAAAATTTCTGTACTTCAATGTCCTCATTTATAAAATGATGGTGATGATACATTGACATATTGTACAAATGTACTGAAATATCTGAAAGTATCTGACTTCCTTGTAAGCTACAAAAACATATTTGTGTGCAATTATAATTATGCACTGAAGTATCTTCTCTCTTCTTCTGTCTCTCTCTTCTCCCTCTCCCTTTCCTTCCATACCAAATATACATTCTCATTATAAAATCATAGGTTTTCAGTACTGGAAAAAGCTATAGAGATCATGCAATTCTATCAAAAGAGAAAATAAATTTTCAGAGAAATGAAATAATTTATAGAAAATCTCAAAGCTACAAAGCTTTTAATGGCAATAGGTTGGACTCCCAATCCTAACCTATGTACTAGTAGAGTGATTAGAGCTTAAGATTGGGTTAGAGACAAACTGAGGTTCCATCTCTACCACCAACTAACTCTCTGCATCTGTAAAGAGGGATTAAATACAATATCTAACTCCTGGCATTACTGTAAGATATTAAGCACTTAGCAGAATACCTGGGACTTATTAGTACTGAATGAACATTATTGATTTTTCTCATTTTCTCATTACATTTCATTGTTTCTCTTGAGATAGGCTGCATCCACATTCATAGCCAAGAGTTATGAATTGCTTTTCCAGTGGCCCAGGTGGTTCTACTAGAGTATTAATATCCAACTTGCGTTCTTGCTACATAATACTTTGAGGAAAGTGGTAGCATTGAAACTTTATTACAGATCAGAAAACTGAGGCAGAGACAAATAACTTGTTCAAGAGCACATGACTACTACGTGGCTCCAGAGCCCACATATCTCGCCACTGTGATACACTTCACCTAAAGCAGTGGAGAACATTTAGCACCACCAGGTCCAGGTGAGCAGGAGTGGGATTCAGGAAATATGCTACCTTCACCTTTCACTAAGAACGTCTGTAGAGAGCTGCCTTCTGGAGAATTATGTGCACATAACTCACAGTCTGCAAAGGAAATGGACTCCACAATTGTAATATGGCAGGATCACAGTTGGCCTGGAGACCTAAGCCAAGTCTCCCAAGAGTAAAATCAAATGAGATGCTACATCCAAGTCCCCATGGGAGTTTGTCCAAGCCCAACTACTCTGGACACATCTTTCTGTTGGGAGTAATCCTGACATTCCTACATCCGAGATGCTGAAGCTCAAGGTTGAAATGGTTGATTGCCAGGGGAAAATGTGCCCGCTGACATCATCATTCTTTGGAACTGTAGTCACCCCCCATTTCTGGGAGCATTAGATTTATGAACACGTTGGTGTTAAAAAGCTCATTTAAAAATGAAGACGGATGTTTAATTATTGTTTGATTTGGAGTTACAGCCTTTCATTTTTCAAATGTCTTAAGAGCAGAGAAATGAAAATTGTTACCTAAGGAACTACTGAAATTCTTCTGGGCATGTATTATGTATTCCATGAGTTCTCTGCCAGGGACATAAGTCAGAAACTCTCCCGCTGGTTTTGATTACAGCTGCAAAGTCACAGATTTGAACAGCCCTAGACAATCATTCTTCTGAACCTGCACATAAATATAAAACATTTTCTTTATCCTTATCACATAAACCTTCAACGAGGTTTGCTTCAAAGTAAATGCCAGTTTTCTCCCATTTTTTTCTCATTTATCATTTCAACAATTAGCAAACCGATTTTTTTTACAACAAAGCTCCTGCATTTGCATATTCAAAGGTCATTGTACAGGTTCAAGCTATTTAATATCAAAGCAATGATAATTTAACAATCTCTTCCTCTGGATTCAGATAAAATACAAAACTACCCCTGGCTTTGTAGTTTTGCACATTTACAGACACATGATGAAAATAGGAGATTAAGATAATGGCATGAGCGATATAATGAACCATCAGTTAAGCTGTGGTAAACTTTCTTCATATCCAGCTCCAGGTATTTGCATTGTCACTTTATTATTTAAAATGGAGCTGTTGCATTTCAGTAAGTGATATCAAGAATATAATTTGCTAAGACACCTCTTTATTTGAGGTGCTGTCAGGACTGGCAATGAGAAATGACACAATCCCTCGGTTCAAAGTGACAGGCGCCAATATATTAGTCCAGTGCCTGTGTATTTCTCTGCTGTTTTTGAAAAATTGAATTTCCTTTGTGTAAGCAGAACAAAAAGAAACAGAAATCAGTTCCATGTGAATTCTGTGGTCCTCTATATTAAACTGTAATTGTTTCCTGGTAAAAAACCAAGCCTGCAGGATTTCCTGAAAAATAATTTACAAGGATGGGTACTGGGTTCAGCTTGCTTTTTTCCTGGGCCTCTGTGATTGATGACACTGCAAGGAGCTGATACATTTGCCACGGCTGCATCTCCAGGAAGTTCTTTCGCTTTAAACAAACAGCAATCTTCCAAAAAAAAATCTTTATATGGCATTCACTTTCCTGGCTTCTTGGTTAGGAGTTGCTTCTCAACTCTGGCACTGCTCTGAAGGACCCAGTTAAAAGTCCCAGTTGCATCAATAAAACCATGAAGACAGCTTGTATGAATTATGTAAGGTAATGGCTAGGCAAAAAAAATTGTAATTCGATCTAGTTAGCTCAGTATGAGCTAGGATCTTCAGAGAGCTAATATGGAAAGAATGCTAACATAGGCATCCTACACACCTGAGTGCAGATTCTCCCTCTCCAACTGCATAACTTGTACGTGTCGCTTAAACTTCATGAGCTATAATTTCCTCTTATGCGAAACTGGGGAATGACGAAGCCTATTTTTCAGAAGAGGAAGCAACCAGCTTCTTGTGAGGGCCAAGTGAGTTAAAGCTTGGAACACACTCTATAAATTACAGATTTACAAATAATAAAGCCCTAAAAATGGTGAGTCAGAGCCTTGGGGCCCATTCTTTAGGATCCTTGTGTTATTTTAATAACAAGTGCAAAGGAAGAAAAGCTAACTGTCCTTAGGTCTTACTATGAGTCAGGCACTGTGCCAGGCACACAGCACACTAATTCCTCACAAAAGGCTTGTAAAGGATATGTCATTCGTATTTTCTACAAAATAATTATGTCTAATAATTATTGACTGTACAGTGTATGCAATATTCTATGATAAGAATTTTACACACATAATTTCATGTGATCCTTAAAACAATCCTATGAAGAAGATGCAGTTATTATCACTACCAAGGAAACAAAGGCGCAGGGAAATTAACTTGTCCAAAGTCATGTGGCCAGTTATGGGTCTCATTAAACCACCTCCCATCAAAAACATTAGCCTTATCTCTCCTTATATATGCTCTGACCTTCTGGTTTTGGCTCTTTTCAAACACTGGGTACATTTTAAACTGACTTTATTTATAAAAATGTGCAGTGGGACTAGGAGGAGGATAGGATCATGCAGTATGATTTTTTCTGGGGCCTCAACTATTTCACACCTCCCATCTCACTGTGGCTATGCACATGCTTTAGGACCAGGCAAAAGCCCTAAGGCCAAGAGGTTCCCTCTCTCGTGTCCCTTGGAATGCTTTTAGGCAAGGTTTGGCAGCATGGGAGGAATAAAGATCCAGGCATATTATGTCACATAAAATGAGGTTAGAATAATGACATAAGCTATCTAATAAATTCCACTTGTGATAGCTTGCCTATATGTCCAGCATGGATCATCATATGGTCATTTATTATTGAAAATTGTGCCTTCATGCTTTATAGAAAGCAATACCAATTAAGTACCACACATGCCTATTCCATTCATTCCAAATATTTGAGTCACAGGCACAAATAACAAAACTCTGAGGGGTTGCAGCACACACAAAAAGTCATAATCCTTCACACCTGCTCTGCTGGGCCAAATAGATCAGAGAAATATATGGCTGACAAATTCTCTATCACTTAAGATTGAAGCATAGCATAACACAAAATAAGCATATGAAGACCTCAGAGGCCTGCCAAAAATCAGATAAAACATTCACACCTAGAAGTTCAATTATCAGAAGTATTTTGTAACCAAGGACTTTCATTATTGTTATACCATAATATATGGAATCTCTCTCACCTCCATGTGTTAGTGGCTTCTGAATGAATACTAAGCTTTGTTACTTGCCATGTGTACAGTATGGTAAAGAGCAAAAAAGAAAACAGGATGAGATTTCTGTTCCAGTAAGGTAAGTACTTGTATTAGCTTTTCAATCTTTGTCCTGATAATTAAATGATATAATATATTCCCAACACAAAGCATGTGTCAGGCACAAAGCAAAACTGTGCCTGGAACAGTACACAGTCAAGAGATGTTGGTTCTCATTGTTTTCATCATGTTCTTATCTTTTCTTTCTAGACTTTCTTCACCAGTGAAAGCCATGTCCTGTCCATTTATCTACCATTTTGGAGAAAGAGAGAAGACAAAAGTGAAAATAAGAAATTAAAAAGTACTTAGAATAGGGGAACACAGATGGTTGTTCCAAGATCTGAACTGCTCTGACTCTCTCAGCTCAAGGATGTACAAGGGAGTTTAGGAGCTCAGAAGTACTTTACCTCAATGTGTTTATATATAAAATGGGAGGATGGGGATTATGAGTGCACTGGCCTCCTCCAGGGAAGACATGCTGTTTGACAAGTTACAGAATAATTTAACACAATGTACAGCTAAGGAGAAAAGAATTCAGATTTTTGCTGAATCCTTGAATGTCAGTGGAAGACATTGTGCTGATGTGTAAGATCTCATTCACTATTCTTCCTTCTTTGCCAGAAATAGAAGCAAAATTTGCCTTAAACATAGCTGTTCTCACAGGGTATTGACTATTCTGCTGTGAATAAGGAAGTTCTTAAGAGTCTTGTGAAGACAAAGCAACATGTGATATGTTCATCTTAACTTCCCAATATAAGGAGACACAAAACATAATGTAGGCATATCTCTCTCTCTCTCTCTCTCTCTCTCTCTCTATATATATATATATATATATATCTATATATATATAGATAGATATATAGATAGATAGATAGATAGATGGATATAGACACACATACACATTATATGTCTGTTATATATACATACATACATACATATACACATATCTGCTATTATGCTTAAAACATATTTGTTCATGACACACTTTTATGGTTGACTTGCACTAGGCCTTCTTTCCTTTGTTTATGTTATTAATATATTAAACTACAAAAAAAATCCCCATATAGAAACCAGAACATTGGCAATTACTTACATTGACTTCATTGGTATTAATTTATCCCTTCTCTTCCCCCTTGAAAATTGCCTTATCCTAAATTATTGTCTACCATAAACTTGCTTTCCATTTATATTATTTTATCATGTCTAAACTTATATTTTAATGTGTTAGTTGTTTTTAACTTTTAATATTTTGGACTTACTGTTTGTATTTAAAATCATAAGAATCCATTTTGTTTTATGTAGTTATATTTCATTCTTTTTTGAATCCTATATTGTTTTTCATAGCATAAATACACGACACTTTATTTGTCCATTCTTTTGTCAATGGGTATTTGTATTATTTCCACATTTTGCCATCTGTCTGACCTGAAAAGTATATTAACCAATAATAATTCAATGAACACCCAGTGCTTTTTTTTTAACTACTTCTGTCATTCAGACAAGTAGCCATAAAACCAACTGATCCCTAGCCAGTTTGGCTCAGTGGATAGAGTGCCAGCCTGTGGACTGAAGGGTCCCAGGTTCGATTCCAGTCATGGGTACATGCCTGGGTTTCAGGCTTGATCCCTAGTAGGGGGCATGCAGGAGGCAGCCAATCAATGATTCTCTCTCATCATTGATGTTTCTATCTCTCTCTCCCTTTCCTTTCCTCTCTGAAATCAATAAAAATATGTTTAAAAACAAAACAAAACAAAAACAAGACACACACACACACACACACACACACACACACACACAACAATTGAAAGGGAAGGAATAAGGGTTGAGAGCATTGTAGTAAGAATTGCTGTTTGGGATTAGGGGGAGTTCATTTTAGTAAGGACTGATGTTTGCCTATTAACTCCAATGGATGTAATCTATAAAGACTTCAGTTACTTCCCCTGAACTAGCCATTTTCAATTATAACAGCTTTGCTTCCTTAAGGAAGTTGTTGTGCCTCAGTTTCTTTCTTTGTGAAAATAACCAGGCTGATCTCAAAAATCTTTAACATTCCTGTCACCCTACCCTCTAAGATTCTAGGGCCTGCAGGAGAAAGAGGGACCCCTCTCTAGTAGGAAAACCTAACATTTACTGTGCAATTATGAAGTACATGATACCTTTTATTTTATACATAGTATTTTATTTAATGTTCACAACAACCTGATTAGGTAGCTACTCCTATTATTCTAATTTGGAGATAAACAAACTGAGCAGGAGATAAATAAAAAAAACAAAACCCACACATATCCAAGGTATATAAAGCTAGCCTAGTGAGTCCTGGAATGAAGATGGAAATCCATGCAACCTGAAGCCAAACTCCACCCTCTTGGCCAAACACTTTCTGGATCCCTCAAAGCCAGCTGACCATCTTCAGATTTCCCTAAATTTAAGAGTAATCATTGTTAATATAAACCACACAACTTTCATTTCCAACTAGAAGACCTTCCCTCACAAACTAAAGAATGAAAGTGAAACCTTTCTTCAAACAGATGATTTTTAATCAATATCTGTTTTAAAAAATCACATATGCATTTTTTGGTTTGTTATCATGACCATTCAGAAAAGTTAAGTTGCTAAGACTAAAGATGTACAATGAATTCTGATGAAGAACTCTTGTGTCACCGGTGTTCCAAACTGCCATATGACTGTGTATTCCTATGTTTTATATACTTATTTCCCCATAATATGACTAGCAACATGGGAAATTTAATTCAAAATGTAGATATTAGTGCAATATTTAAACATTTTAGCCAACATTCAAAGTTGCAGTACTTTCAGTTTATTAAATATTATCAGCATATGAAAGCTTCAGCTCATTAGGAAGCTGAAGGAATACAGAGTTGCCAACTTATAATCAGTCAGTCAGTGAACATTCATCTTGTGTTGTGTGTAGAATACTGAATGAGACAGTCAGAGCATGATAAAAGGAGTAGAAGACTCTTTCTGCATTAAGTGATTTTATAATTTAATTGAGGAAATTATCTAAACTTAAGAGCAGCTTAATAAATATCAAATACACATTTAAATGGTATGAATTGAACTGGTGTATACTGAGGGAACACTGTGAAAGAGGATTTGTAAATTAATCAGAGACAAGCTCTAAAGGAAATCACATCTGCTCTCCAAGTTACAACTTCTCTTGTGTACCTACTATGTGCAAATCCCTGTTCTTAGCACTGCACAAGCATTCTCCCATTTGATTTTCACAATCATCCTTTAACAAAGTATTATTTTTGTCCCCATTTTAAAGATGAGGAAACCAAGGACTAGAAAACCAAGATGATATACTTTAAGTAACCCTCCTGATGACAGACAGAATCAGGATTTAAGCTCAAGTTTGTTTGATTTGAATTCTACTGTAAAGAAGAGCTGTTTATACTATATATGTTTATAATATATATATAATTTGATTTCCTGGGTAAATCCAATACTATTATTATTTATTTTGTTGCTTAAATTGTTCCACCTTTGGCTATTGAGGGGTCCTTCAGGTTGGACCTGTGTTCTTGTGATGAGCCTCATTTTTTTAAAAGCATTTCCTTGCTTTCAAGTATGACAAGCTATTCCAGGTTGATCTTGTATATATCTTGCCATAACCCTGGAATCAAACACTTCTCCAAGATGATCTATTTCCTTTTATAGGAAAATAGTGATTAGAGGCCAAAATGTGGGTCTCATGCATGCTCAGATAAGTTTTTATTACCATTCTCCAACTTTAGGTCTCATTATAGAGAACTAATCTTGGTGAGATGGGAGTGACAAGAGGCCTTGGGTAGGACTTTAAAGTATTTTACATACCAATCTAAGGAGTTATATCATTGACATTAGAGAGAAATTCCAAGCTCAGGAGCTGTATAAAGCATCTGAAGTTCTATGTGACTTGGAGTAAAAAACTGTAGTTCAGGGTCAGCCAAGAAGAGGCCTTAGTAAACAACTTATGCTTTCAATTGGGACTCTGGAAATTTACCACTCCTCACATAAAATAAAGCCCTCCTCCAACCTATTCAATCCATGATTAAATTAAGATAATCTGGCCAACACTATGGCCTTCTAGAAGAAAAAGTAAATCCTTTTTGGAGGATGATAATAAATTTTCATATTCCATGTCCAGAATTCAATACAAAATTCACCAGTTTTTAAAAGACAAGAATAAGTGCCCCCAATCAAAGATAAAAAGCAGAAGACAGAAAAAGATCTATACAAGATACAGATATTTCTCAGACTTGATGTTAAAATATATGATTGACGTAATTCAAAAATAAAGAAGTCAGACTGTCAAACTACAGAGGGAAGGCTGGGGAGGGTTGGGGGTGGGGTGGTAAGATATCAACCGAAGGACTTGTATGCATTCATATAAGCATAACCAATGGACACAAGACACTGGGGGTTAGGGGAGGCTGGGGGAAGGTCGGGGGGGGGGGGGGGCGGAGGAGACATATGTAATACTCTTTGTAATACTTTAAGCAATAAAACAAAATTTAAAAAAATAAAAATATTGCTCCAAGAAAAAAATAAAGAAATCAAAGAAAGATTTCAGAGGAGAAATATAAACTATAAAAAAATCAAATGGCAACCACAGAATTGAAAAACAAACTGAAATTACATCTTAATAGAAAGGTTTAAGAGCAGATTACACAAACTGAAGAAAATATTAGTTACATAAAATTTGTGTCAGAAGTATTCAAGCTGAATCACAGACAGAGAAATAATGGGAAACACATGTTTTAAAGCACACATAAAACATGGTCAAAAGGATAGTATACATATAATTGGAATCCTAGGAGAAGAAAGAGAACAGGGCAAAAGTAGTACTTGAAGACATGGCTAAGAACCTTCATAAATAGATGAAAATACAGTGCCACAGATTGAAGAAGTGCCACAAATGCTACAAATAGAAACAACCATATATAGGCACATCAAGAATTTTTAAAATTAAAGGAACAAAAGTAAGATAGTAACTAAATTCTCAACAGAAATATACAAAGCCAAAAGATAATGGAATGATAGTTTCAAATTGCCAAAATAGAGATTTCATCACCATTAGATCTATACTAAAGGAAAAACTGTAAGACCTTCTTTAGGCCAAAGTGAATGATCACTGATGGGAGCACTGAAATGCTTAAAGAAGAGAAGAACAAGAGAGAAGATAAACACACAGGGAAAATAAAAAGTGTACATTGAGTGTACACATATAAAGTGAATATTGAGTGTACACAAGAATACTAATAATGTCTTTCTTGTGGGGCTTAACGTATAATACATATATATTAGAGGCCCGTTGCATGAAGAGATTTGTGCAATAGGCCTTCCCTTCCCCTGGCTGCCGGCACCAGTTTTCCTCTGGCACCCGGGACCCAGGCCTTCGCTCCGGACGGAGCCTTCAGTCTTCATGGCTCCAGACGGAGCCTTCAGTCTTTGCTCTGCTACTTTGCCCCTATGTATGCAAATTAACCACCACCTTTGTTGGGTTAATTTGCATACTCTCCTGATTGGCTGGTGAGCATAGCAGAGGGATGGTTAATTTACATGTTTGTCTATTATTAGGTAATATATATATGTATGTATGATTAAAATATATATAACAAAAGCACAAAATGGAGAAGCATAAAAGGTATTATGTGTTCTAAGACCCGTACATTACTAAAATAGCACAGAAACAATTAATTTGAATTTTAACATGTCAAAGATATTTGCAGTGATGTGTTAGAGTAAACATCAGGGGAAGGGAGAACATAAAAAATGTAGTAACTGCTTCTTTAAAAAAAGCCAAGCCCTAGTGGGTTTGGCTCAGTAGATAGAGCATCGGCCTGCAGTCTGAAGGGGTCCCAGGTTTGATTTCTTGGTTGCAGTCTCCCAGCCCTGGCTGGGGGCATGCGGGAGGTGACCAATCAATGTGTCTCTCTCACATTGGTGTTTCTCTGTCTCTCCTCCCTTCCACTCTCTCTAAAAGTCAATGGAAAAAATATTCTCAGGTGAGGATTAAAAAAAAAAAGGGCAAGAAAGGAAGGAAAGGGAAGTCTAGTATAGGAGGAACAAATAGATGACTAATTAAGTAACACATTTAAATCCAAATGTAATAATTGCACTAAATGTAAATATACTAAACACTGAACTTTTAAAAAATCAACTAGTATTTAGAAAAACAACTATTGGCTGCTTTTACACTTTAAATATAAGAAAACAGAGAGTTTGAAAGTAAAATACTGGGAAAAAATACAATGCAAAATAAGTTAAAACAAAGCTGGTATACTAACTATCTATGTCCACTTTGGAGAAATGTTTATTCAGGTCTTCTGTCCATTTTTTAATGAAATTATTTGCTGCGGGGTTTTTGTGGGGTTTTTTTTGTTTTTTGGTGTTGTTATATGAGTTTCTTATATATTTTGGATATTAACCCCTTATCAGATTATTATTAGCAAACTAGAGGCCCAGCGCAAGAAATTCGTACATGGGGGCGGGGGGGGGGGGGGGTCCCCTCAGCCCAGCCCCTCGGGGGATGTCCGATTGCCGGTTTAGGCCTGATCCTGGTCTAAATCAGCAGTCAGACATCCCTCTCACAATCCTGGCCCACTGGCTCCTAACTGCTCACCTGCCTGCCTGCCTGATCGCCCCTAACTTCCCCCCCCCCCCCACCGACCTGGTCATCCCTAACTGCCCCCCTGATGGCCTGGTCACCCCTTATTGCCCCCCCTGCTGGCCTGGTCACCCCCAACTGCCCCCCTCCGCCAGCCTGGTTGCCCCTCACTGCTCCCCTCTGCCAGCCTGGTCGCCCCTCACTGCCCTCCCCCTGCATGCCTGGTTGCCCCGAACTGCCCCCCCTGCCGGCCTGGTCGCCCCACACAGCCTGCTGCTAGGTTGTTTGATCGCCACTCACTAACCCCCCTGCCAGCCTGTTCGCCCCATGCAGCCTGTTTGGTCGTCCGTTCGGTTGTGAAGGTCACTTAGGCTTTTATAGATAGATAGATAGATAGATAGATAGATAGATAGATAGATAGATATAGATAGATAGATATAGATATACAGATATAGATATATCTTCTCCCATTCAGTAGGTTGCTTTTTTATTTTGTTGCTGGTTTCCTTCCCATTTGTTTATTTTTTGGTTGTTTCCCTTACCTAAGGAGACATATCCAAAAATATATTACTAAGGGTCATGTCAAAGAGTTTACTGCCTATGTTTTCTTCTAGGAGTTTTATCATTTTGGGTCTTACATTTAAATTTTAATGCATTTTGAGTTTATTCCTCTATATTGTTTAAGAAAGTCATCCAATTTCAAACCTTTGCATGTGTCTGTCCAGTTTTTCTAACACCATTTATTAAACAGACTGTCTTTACCCTATTGTACATTCTTGCCTCCTTTTCATAGACTAATTGACCAGGTAGATGTGGATTTGCATCTGGTCTCTCTATTCTGTTCCATTGATCTATGTTCTACTTTAATGCCAGTAACATGTAGTTTCAATTTGGTAGCCTTGTAGTATAATTTGATATCAGGTAGCATGATGCCTCCAACTTTGTTCTTCTTTCTCAATATTGGTGTGGCTATTCAGGGTCTTTTGTGGCTGCATATATACTTTAGGATCACTTGTTCTAGTTCTGTGAAAAAATTCCATTGGTATTTTGATAGGGATTGTAGTGAATCTATAGATTGCTTTGGGTAGTATGAAAATACAGAGGGCTAATAGGCATGTGAGAAGATGCTAAAAAACACTTATCATCGAGGAAATGCAAATTAAAATCACAATGAGATATCACATCACAACTGTCAGAAGGCTATTGTCAATAAACCAACAAACAATAAGTGTTGGTGAGAATAAGTGTTGGTGGAGGAAAGGAAATCCCTGGGCACTGTTAGTAGGATTGTTAATTGGTGCAGCCACTATGGAAAACTGTATAGAGGTTCCTCAAAAAATTAAAAACAGAACTACCATGAGACCCAGCAATCCCATTTGTGAGTATCTGAAAAAATCCTGTTATAAAAACAATCATGGTGATGTAAAGTACAACATAGGAAATATAGCCAATAACATTGTAATAACTATGTATGGTGTCAGATGGGTCCTAGATTAATCAGGGTGATAACTTTATAAGTTCTAGAAGTGTCTAATCACTATGTTGTACACCTGAAACAAATATAATATTGTATGTCAACTGTAATTGAAATTAAAAAAATAAAAATAAAAAAACAGAGCTGCTACAACTATATCATTATTGGAAAAGTACATAGAAAGGCAGACAGTATTGCTAGGTTGTTTTTTTAATAATTAGAAAATGATCTATTAATAGGAAGTTGAATAAAAACAGAGTGTATGTACCTCATAAAATATCCCCATAATAGATAGCGCAAAAGTTGGCAAAATAAAATGAGAAAAAAATCAATAATTATAGCTGAAAGTTTTAACACAACTTTCTCTGTAACAATAAGTAGACCAAAACAAAATAGGTATGAACAACATGATTAATGTACTTGGCCTATATAAAACTCTGCATTCAAAGGCTGCCTTTTTTTTCAAAAGTGTACAGAACATTTACCAAAATTAACAAGATGCTGGGCCAGAAAGCAAATCTTAACAAATTTCAAAAGATTGATGTCACTAAGTATATATTTCCTAATTAGAGTGGAATAAAGCTAAAATTAATATAGTAAAGATAACTGAAAAATCCACAAGTATGAGAAATAAGCAATATGTTTATAAAAATACATAGGTCAAACAAGAATTCATAATGAAATAAAAACTAATTTGAAGTAGTATGTGACAATCATGTCATCAAATAAATGCCAGAGCAAAAGTCTAGAAAAACTTGCAACTCACAATGAGCCCATGATTCTCTGAAAAATATGAGCCCACACAATTTCAATGTAATCCTCAGCCCATAAATGTATTGCAAAATTACTTTTAAAAAGTTAACCTGTTTAGCTTTTTTCTTTTTTTACAAATAAATAGATGATGTTATTAAATTTAATTTTCAGCATCAAGATAGATCAAAGGGTTGTGGAGATGGGAATATGTGTCTTCTTGGTTCTCATTGCTGTGTCATTTGTTTGAAAATTCAAAAACTCCCTTTTTTTCTTTGTCAGAGTTATGACTTTCCTAAATAAATTATTATAGGAAATATAATCATAACGACCGTAGACATGACTAATGGCTTTAAAATCCACAACCTGGTAGTTCAGTAGATTTGTGTGTTATCTTTTGTATCTTGACAAAATGAAGCTGAATGATTCACAAGTATCATTCATTTTGACTCTTGAATATTTAAGACTGCTGAGGGCAATCTTCCCCAGGACAGTGAGAAGCTGGTTGCTCCTTTCTAAACCACACACCCAAGTGAGATGTTAATGTCTTTTACAAACATCACTACTTCTGATTCATGTACACACAACTTAGGGTACAGACATTTTTGTAAAATAAAATATAAATATATTAAATATTAAACTTTAACCATCTTTTTTTTCTTTGAATGCCAAATACTTTAGCAGAGATTTCATATATCAGTTTTTGAATTTACAGATAGGTAGTGTAGTGATGAAGGTTGGGAATGCATATATTCTTATTTCTATAGTCTGACTGTCATTCAGAGGAATATCTGAATATATATATATATATATATATATATGTATATATATATATGTATATATATATATACATATATATATATATATAGCCTATATAATAAAAAAATATATATCCTATATAATAAAAGCCTAATATGCAAATTGTTCGATCAGGAGTTCAACTGCTCACTATGACCTGCACTGACCACCAGGGGTGGCACGGAATATGGCAGGCATCATAAATCAGTGACGCGGCGCTGGCAGCCCATGTCAGTGAAGGCACTGCCAGCCCTGATGGGCCCCAACGAGAGTAGGACTGCAGAGGGATGGTAGTGCAGGTGAGCGGGTGGTTCCAGGCCAAGAAGGGTGCTGCATGCAGACAGGGGACCTGGGCCATGGTGGGAGGGGCAAGGCAGGGGCGCAGAGGATGGGCCGAGACCCGCCCCTGTGCCCACCACAGCCTTGAGGCCCACAGTTCCTTTCAAGGTGCATGAATTTGTGCACTGGGCCCCTAGTAAAGATATAAAGTAAAACTAAGAGTGCACCTAAAATGATGTTCAATAACTAATAAAACTTTGTAGAGAAATATTATAGGACATCTAAATAAATGGATGAATACATCAGGATCATGAACTATAAGACAATACTTCAATTTGATCAACGTATGCAATGGTCTGCATCAAAATCCCAAGGTAATTTTTTTGTGTGTGTGGAAATTGTCAAATTTCATATAGAAATGCAAACAGGTATTTTTAAAAGCCTCTGATGAGTTTATTTTTAAGAAAGAGTAGATGATAAACTCTATTGGAAACAGATGAACATTATTTGCCTCATTTGGATGCTTACTTTCAGAGACAAAAGAAATTACAAGTTACCACTGTTTATATGTGTTTGGTCTTTTCAACATCTCCACTGCTACTACCATCATTATTTTTCACATATTGTACTCAATAGTTTCCTAACTTGCAAGTGTAATTCCACCCTTGCACCCTTCTGTCTAATCTTAAGACAGCAACTTGTGTTGTTCCTTGAAGATGTTGAGTACATTTGTACCCCAGGGCATTTGTATCCCCTGGTTGCTCTCTTTGGAAAGCTGTTCCTCCAGGTAGATGTCCACATTCCTTCCTCCCTCAGCTCTTCTAGGTCTTTCTTTACTCAAATCACTTTCTCTGTCAGTCCTTCTTTGCCTACACTATTGGAAGTAGTAATCCCTAACTCCACCCAGCACTCTCTGACCTCCTTCTCTATAGATTCTCCTCTATACCAACTATCATCTTCAAATAAACAGCATTTTACTTACCTCCCTCTATAGTTTAAGATCTGTGGAGACAGATTTATTACTTATTTATTAATTATTATATTACATCTATAATAATGCCTGTCATGTTAGCAAAGCCCTCAATAAACATTTGTTAAATGAATTAAATAAATGAATATATTAATGACTTAAATGGCACTTTAACATTTCAAAGTGATTTTCATAGGGGAAGCTATTGTAATAGTTCATCTAGTTTTTATTTTATTTTCATGTCCTTGTTTGGTATTTTCCTTACTGTAGTCCACTAAGACCTTCAGGGGCCCACAAAGGTCCTATTTCACAGTCTGGCTAGAACATTCCATGACACACAGAGAGAGAAGAATGAAGGAACATAATTCTGCCGTGAGAGTAGAGAGGTTTAATGTTGGCTTCAATATATTTTAGTACATTAATAAAATGTTTAATGAAAGTGTGATAAAAAAGAAGAGTGATTTTATTTAAAAAAATAAAAAAGTTCTGTGTTGTTTTAAGGGATCATCTTTGGGTTTGATACTCAAAATGAACTGAAGTGAGAGAACAAAAATATGCTTGGAAATAACTGATTCAGTGTGTTATTTATAATCTATAATGGAACCTGTTCCTGAGAAAGTAGGTTATTTTTTTATGCACATATAAATTTGAAATTAATACAATAAAAAGTTGAACATCTTTGGTGAAGCAGGACAATGGGGTCAGATTGTTAAACTCATAAAAAAACATTGCTATAGCCAGTCCAGAAAGTCACTCTCTGATCTTTTTATGGTTTCTCAATAAGGTTTTCTGATGATTTTTTGGCCTCTTTTTTACCATTTTTATAGCCTCACTCTTTTTTTTTTTTTTTTTTTTTTTTTAATTAAATCTTTATTGTTCAGATTATTACATTTGTTCCTCTTTTTTCCCCCCATAACTCCCCTCCTTCCAGCTCCCACCTCACCCTCCCCCCTCATTCCCCACCCACTGTGTTCATCCATAGGTGCATGATTTTTGTCCAGTCACTTCCCGCATCTCCCACACCCCTTTTTCCCCCAAGAATAGTCAGTCTATTCCCTTTCTATGTCCCTGATTCTATTATAATCACCAGTTCATTCTGTACATCAGGTTATTTATTCACTTGATTCTTAGATTCATTTGTTGATAGATGCATGTTTGTTGTTCATAATTTGTATCTTTACCTTTTTCTTCTTCTTCCTCTTCTTAAAGAATACCTTTCAGCATTTCATATAATACTGGTTTGGCGCTGATGAACTCCTTTAGCTTTTCCTTATCTGTGAAGCTCTTTATCTGACCTTCAATTCTGAATGATAGCTTTGCTGGATAAAGTAATCTTGGTTGTAGGTTCTTGGTATTCAGCACTTTGAATATTTCTTGCCATTCCCTTCTGGCCTGCAAAGTTTCTGTTGAGAAATCAGCTGACAGTCGTATGGGTATTCCCTTGTAGGTAATTAAGCCTCTTTCTCTTGCTGCTTTTAAGATTTTCTCTTTGTCTTTTGCTCTTGGCATTTTAATGATGATGTGTCTTGGTGTGGTCCTCTTTGGATTCCTTTTGTTTGGGGTTCTCTGCGCTTCTTGGACCTGTAAGTCCATTTCTTTCTCCAGGTGGGGGAAGTTTTCTGCCATTATTTCTTGAAATAGGTTTTCAATATCTTGCTGTCTCTCATCTTCTGGCACTCCAATGACTCTGATATTAGTCCGCTTAAAGCTGTCCCAGAGGCTCCTTACACTATCTTCACACTTTCGGATTCTTTTTTCATTTTGCTTTTCCAATTGGGTGTTTTTTGTCGAATCTTTGGTTTGATTATTGTACTCCTCTGGTCTGCTATTGGGTATAATATTCTTTATTTCAGTCCGTGTATGCTTACTTTCTAATTTCTTTATCGTAGCATCGAGGGTCTCATTAGTTTTCGTGAGGCTCTGCACAAATTTATGGCAAGCCCTCAAAATTGCGATTCTTAGCTCCATATCCTCCATTTCTGTCATGTTTCTTTGTCTCCGCATCTTTTATGCTTTCTTGGTGCACCCCCTTGTGGTCTCTGTGCGCAGTCTTGTTCTAGCCAAGCCTTAATTGTTGTAGTTAACACTAGAGGGATTTGACCCCCAGGCCGGCTGGCTATAGGAATCAGCTGTACGGAAAACGTCTGCCTTCTGGGGAGGCGCTAATCCAGCCTTTGCCTGAGGCGATCGGCAAATGGCTGTGTGCAGGCTTTGGGCGGGGCAGGATCAACAGGGCAGGCGGAGGGAGCAGTTATGGCCACGCTCAGTCCCGTTCCCAGAGGCTCTGCTTCTCAGAACCCCGGCAGCCGCTGCAAACCTCGGAGAGAAAGCTGCCCTCAGGTTCCAACTGATGCCGGATAATCCCGCTTCTCCCGTTTGAGTCTGGGTCCCTAGAGACTCGCCCGGATCTGGAGCCCAGAGTCTGAGACTCACTCGCGACAGAAAACGACAACCGAGCCCTCAGCCACCAGCCCGCTTTGTGCGCGCACCTCGGTACCTTTGTATTTTCCACACTGCGCCGCCTCTGAGCCTCGATTTGCTGTTCTCTTTCCTTCTAGTTGTAGAGTCTCTCTTCAGCCAGCCTTCCTGTGGTTCTGGGTGATGTCCGTTCAGTCTTTTAGTTGTATTTTTGAAATGGTTGTTTGCGGCAGCGGTCTCCGGTGTTTACCTACACCGCCATCTTGGTCTCCTCCTATAGCCTCACTCTTAAGATTCATTTTCTTTCAAGGATAATCACTCCAGCAAAAAATGAAAATCTCTATATTTCAACAATAGTTTGGTTTGTTACGGTTTTGATTTTAAAAAAAAGATAAATAAAGTGCTTTGGAGAAAAATGACTGATCCTGTGCTCTTTAATTATTTCTAGAGCATCTATGAGTAATTTTGGCATGCCACCTTACAAAATTTTGTTATGTCTTGAACTAATATCCACTTAAGAATAACTATAACTTTTGAAAAAATATTATGTAAAACTGGTAAGTTTCTAGAAGCCAAAGTCTTTTAACCTCACTCTAGCTGGAAAATAAAGACTTTAAATTATTGACAAACAAGAAAGAAATATTGTCAAACTTCGAACATCCTTAAGAAATTTCCTTTATGGTGTAGTATCTGGGAAGATATCAGTACATCTAAGGCTCTTAACAAAAATTACCCGGGAGTGTAAAATTACATAGGTAAACTTTTGATTAAAACAAAGAATACATTTTCTAGACTTACTGCTCCTACTCCTCAGATTTCTTACCACTCCACCCCTATTCTAACTGCAAGGCAACATGACATCCTGAATAAACATGGACTCTGAATTCAGTCAAAGCAGATTAAAATCCTGCCTTTTACTAGCTGTGTATACTTGGCCAAGCTACTAACCTCTTTGGACCTGAATTTGCTCATCAGTAAAATAGGAAGAATATTATTTCAAAGAGAGCTACCATGAGGATTAAATGAGGTAATTTATGAGCATGACTGGCATATAGTAGGTATTTTGGAAAATGATAAAAAATTATTTAGTCATTATTTCTTCACTTGTTTTACATAGGATTGTGATAGATCCTTTTCACTCCCAATTCATATCTAAACACATTCTTCTTTAATATCAGCCTTTTCACTCTGGTCTACCAATTGTACAACCTTGAATCAGTGGTTCACACATCTGGAGCTCATTCTCTATGCATCTCTCTAGAAAATCTAATAATCAGAAATAATACTGACAAAACAGTACTTAAAATGTGCTAGCACTTTCCTAACAACTCATTTATTTTATAAATCAACCTTGAGATATGTGCTCTTTTTATTTACTTTACAGATGGAGAGAATGAAGAAGAGAAGGGTGAGGGAACTTGCCGAAGGCTACCCACAGACAGATGTCAGCAAAGACAAGAGTCAAACCCAGAACCTCTAGTTGAAATCATTATACTAGAAAACACATCATTTATTTTAATTTGACCCCATAATTTAATCTAAAATGATGTCTAAATACATTCATCCTTTGAATCTAAGATTGAAAAATACAATAGTAGGAAGTTAGATGGTTCTTAGCAAGAGACCACCATGAAGTGTGTCCCCAGAAGGTGAAGTGGCAATATTATATGGTGGCCCTTTGCTGTGGTAGATTATTTATTTAGCTTCCCTTTATTAGGAACTAGTAGCCCGGTGCATGAAATTCGTGCACAGAGGGGGGGGGGGGTTCCCTCAGCCCAGCCTGCACCCTCTCCAATCGTGGACCCCTTGGGGGATGTCCGACTGCCGGTTTAGACCCGATCCCTGTGGGATCGGGCCTAAACCGGCAGTCGGACATCCCTCTCACAATCTGGGACCACTGGCTCCTAACTGCTCATCTGCCTGATCGCCCCTAACTGCTTACCTGCCTGACTGCCTGATCACCCCTAACTGCCTCTGCCTTCCTGCCTTATAGCCCCTAACGCCTCTGCCTGCCTGATCGCCCCTAACCTCTCTGCCTGCCTGCCTGATCACCCCTAACTGCCTCTGCCTGCCTGATAGCCCCCAACTGCCTTCCCCTGCTGGCCTGATCTCGCCCCTAACTGCTCTCCCCTGCCAGCCTGATCGTCCCTAACTGCCTCTGTCTGCCTGATATCCTCTAACTGCCTCTGCCTGCCTGATCGCCCCCAACTGCCCTCCCCTGCAGGCCTGATCTCACCCCTAACTGCTCTCCCCTGCCGGCCTGGTTGAACCCAACTGCCCTCCCATGCCAGCCTGATCTCGCCCCCAACTGCCCTGCCCTGCCGGCCTGGTTGCCCCCAACTGCCCTCCCCTGCCAGCCTGATCTCGCCCCCAACTGCCCTGCCCTGCTGGCCTGGTTGCCCCCAACTGCCCTCCCCTGCTGACCTGGTTGCCCCCAACTGCCCTGCCCTGCCGGCCTGATTGCCCCCAACTGCCCTCCCCTGCTGGCCTGGTTGCACCCAACTGCCCTCCCCTGCCAGCCTGATCTCACCCCCAACTGCCCTCCCTTGCTGGCCTGATCTTGCCCCCAACTGCCCTCACCTGCCAGCCAATTTGGTTCTGATTGGTCGGTTTCTATGCCAGTCAGCGTCAAAAGCTCCACCTCCTAGGCAGCCATTGGCTCCTCACAGTTCACCCAGATTTGGTTCTGATTGGTTGGTTTCTATGCGAGTCAGCATCAAAAGCTCCACCTCTTAGGCAGCCATTGGCTACTCACAGTTCACCCAGATTTGGTTCTAATTGGTCGGTTTCTATGCCAGTCAGCATCTCTGGACCCATCTCCAGTCCTGATCAGAGAGGTGGGGCTGATCAGCAGCCCCGGCAGAGGCCTGGGGAGAAACAGAGGCACGCTGCAGGTGAAACCCGGAAAGAAAGAGAGAGGCAATGGCTGATTAACAGCTGCCACGGAGGCTGCAGAGCAGACCCTGCCTCTCTCTCTCTGCAGGCCTCTCTCCGGGCCTGCTCTGCAGCCCCCTCGGCAGTCAGTGCTGGGTCACCACAGCAACCCAGCACTGACTGCAGGACTGACTTGCAGTGTTCGGTTGAGCCTTCAGTTGGTCATTACAGACCCTGGGTTTTTATATATTAGGATAAGCTGGGTGGGACTCAGGTAGAAAAGTTGATATGAGAAATACAGTTGCTGAAAATAATGTATTCTGATTAACTACCTTATCAGTTGCCTTCTTATCAAACTACGTCAAAACCTTGCCTCTTAAAAGTCAAATAATAGATACCATTTATTGAATACCTACTCTATGGCAGCCACTGTGCTGCACAGGTTCTTTAGGTAATCTTCTTTAATCACCAGAGCAACTGCTTTCAGGAAAATATTATTATTTTGTTTATTGGATAGATATGGAAACTGTGCAAAAGACTAATAAATTTGTTTGTGATCATCTAGTTGACAACTAGTGCAACTGGAGAGAGAATTTGCTGTATGGATTTCATTGACTGAATGAAGGCAGAAAATTTAACTTCCAACATCATAGGATGTTAGAGCTGAATTCCTTGGTTTAAGATTCATTCCCTGGTTTATCCCACTCTGTATGGATGAAGAAACTGAGGCCAAGACCAATGAGGTGACTTGCCCAAGGTCTTCAGATCATTAATGACAGTGAGGGACTTAAAACTGTACTTTCCTATTTGCCTGCTCCTGTAATTATCCTGCCAAACCTCACTGCCTCTTGCTTGGTGTTAAAGAGTGATTACAAAATCCGTGAACATAAATTTTGAAAACTCCCATGATGTTTGTTTTCTGCAGTTAATTTGAAGGGAGTGGGAAAGAGGGAGCTGGAATTAGTGAGGTTAGAGAGGCTTTGGAGGTGAGTCAAAGAGAGTCAAATATGAGGATAAAGGTCTTAAAAGGTGTCCTTAGCTGGCCCCGTGAACACTGGAGTGCTTTGTTCAAAGGAACTCAACTAAAAATAAACTGGGGAAAGTGTTCCTATAGGAAAAACAACATTTCGTGCAAAAGTATGATTTCAATAAGTCAACCGAGTCCAAGTTTAGACTATGATTCATTTTACAAATGAAGTTACACCCCCGGATCATGTATGCATCCAATTTCAGCCTCTGGCCATATTCTTCATCACTCTTGTGGGACATGTGTTTATTAAATTATAGCCCATGCCCTGGTTCTGTGGTGTGGACTGTTTATCTTATAGATCTGAAATAACATAATTATTTAAAGCAAGTTTGAATGGTATATTATTAAATTTCTTTTTCTTTCTTTCCCACCAGCAGAAAGTATTCTCATTTTCTAAATTTAAAATATTTATCTCTTTAAATTTTGATACAATATCTTTGATACATACACAATAACATTAAAAGTTGTGTGTGTAATTATACTGTCAAATGGTTCTGTCTTCCCTCTTAATCTTCCTCCAGTGTATCCAGCCTCGAAGAAGTGGTGCTGCCAGACTATAATAAATCATCCCTGCAGGCCTCAAATATTGTGCCATACAGGAGAAATTTGGGGAGGATATATATTTTTAAGTGCACACACATAGGCATTTTGTACAAGTATTTGTACATGTGGATGCATATTGTTGACACTTGGACTTAATTGCCTGACTTTTGAATTAAAAACGTAGGTAGTTAAGGGTAGCAGATCTATTCCACACAATGCTCAGTCAAGGTGATATTTAAAATTTATTGGCTGACTTGAACGTTTTATGCTGGATAAAGTCAGTGTAAAATTGTGTATATATAACACAATAGTACCAATTATCAAGTGCCCATTATATGGTAGGCACATTATCTTTAGAGCTCACAGCCTCTCTGAAAAATAAATTATATCAAGCCTTTTTATGATGGAAAAAAACAAACAAACAACAATCTTGGGACTCAGAGAGATTAAACAGTTGAGGGAGGTCAAGCAGTAAGTGACAGAGATTGTGACCTTATTAACATGAGTTGGAGAATACTTTAGGAAAGGTTGACTTTAATGATTTGTACAATGCCAACTATGAAATTCTGGATTTTAAAGAACATGGGCCATGTTTTACTCAAAGCACACCCTCTTTCCTTCATTCCAAGCTGCCTTTGGTATTTCTTAAGGAAAGGAAACTAACATTTATTGAGCATTTACTTTCTACCAGTTTCCATGATGGCCCTTTGCACATGCTGCTTCATTTAAAATTTTAAAACACTTTGGAAGCTCTCTGACTCTGCTCAGCTGCCTCTACCATGGTCGAAAATCAAACCATTTGGCAGGCAGTCAATATGTGAGTTCTAGATGTGTGAATAGGATACATCACAAATCCTCTCTGCATCCTCAGTTTCCTCATATGTAAAATGGGATAATAATACAATTCCTGCCTACCTCACTTATCAGTTAGGGGTAACTTATCAGAACAGAAAATATTAGAAAAGAATAAAACTATATGTATGAACAGAGTGGTCATGTGTATGATAGTCACATTGTATGGTTGTAAAATATCAAACGTATGTGCTCAAGACAAAGAGAGAGGAGGGGAAAATGGAAGAGAAAAAAGAGTAACAGAAAATCATTCAAACAGGGCCAATAATTCCTCCTGTTAGTCTACTCAATGAGAATAAACCACAGTGAAGAGGAGGTGGGCAGCCTTAGTCCTTCCCAGTTATCTTGTGCCTCTCCAAGTGTCAGTATCTCTCCATGCTGGGTATGACTTTTAGGAATTAGGTGCATAATTTTCTAATATGAGGTCCTATAAATGCAAGCCACCTGGCTCTCTTGCAAAAAAATAGCCACTTATTTTAATGCAGAATGAAAAATTAGCTGTGAGAGAAGATATTCCTCAGGGCATTTTCAAGGATAATTGAGGTTGTGATTTCAAACCATCTGAAGCACTATATTTTTTCCCCAATACTTTAAAACTATTACTTTTGTAAATAGAATAGAAATTAATTACAAGAAAATAACTACTTGCTTGGATGGTTATCTGGCTTACCCACAATTTTACTATCTCATTGTTGACCAGAAACAACTCAATGACTTGTACCAGCTCAGAAACCATCCTGTGAGTAGATTACCAACATTAACACCAGTGACAATTCTTAAACCCAAAACTCTCATTAAAACAGGACTCCACTTTCTACTCAAGTAAGTGTTTTTTATTGTCCTTTTTTCCCCTTCTCTCCTTGCTACCTGAGACTCTTGTTTCCCAAGTCATCCCCTCTTCCAGCCTCTCTATCCTTCATCCTCACTACAGAGCTCTATGTTTTGGGAACTTCTGTCCCCAAACATCTACATTTCTGATCTTTCCTTTCCTTCCTAACTTCCATGTAAATGGACCCACCCTATGACCTACCCTCTTAAAATCTTGTCTGAAGTAATCAATAAGCTAGCTATGTTGATCAATGAGTTTATGCTGAGATGCATGAACTCATGGTTCACCCCATTCAATGGAATTCCATATATAAACATCTGTTTGTTTGCAGTATTACATATCTGCTATATTTAAAGTATTCTACTTGGAAGGATGCCGTAAAAGACACAGCATCTGTTCTCAAATAGTTTATCATCATGCCACCTGGATCATATTCCAAATAGATTGTCAAGTTCTTCAACATTCTTACACTCCACTCTCCTTATCAGCTCTCATTTCCCACCATTCCCTAGTCTGGCTGGCCTCCTAACTCTTTCCTGAACACACCATAATTTTTCAGATTTCTGTGTTCTTATTCATGTTAGTCAGTCATACACTAGATGTCTTTCTCTCTCCTTTCCATTTTTGCAGGTCCTGCCCAAGCTTCATCTTTATCATGTACCTTCTGAACAGAGGAACTCTACAGGGCCACATGGATCTGCCCTTCTCTGGAATCCTGTTGAATTGATAGCCATAGTATGCATCGGAATACCATATCATGAGGTTCATGAGGTTCTTGAGTTGTTAGAGTAGCATTTGCCTTCCTCCATGATTAGACTGTAGACCTTTCCTGAGCAGCATTTCTTTGTTTGGTAAGATGACAACTCATGTTTACTAAACATCTTTAGCCACTGCCCTCTAAGAGCAAGGCTAAGTCCTTAACTTTGGCAAATGCAAACATTAAGACCATCAAAGAATTTACAGTCAAGGGTTGAGATAATCTTTCTACTCTTACGTATTTTGTGAAACGCTTGTCTGTCACCTGAAAAAAATGTGTCATTAGTCATATAAATTTCAAAACTTTTTAAGCATACATGGTGGGACAAACGTAGATTTACAGTTGTTCATATGAAAAAAAATTAATAAATAATAATATAAGAATAAACTCTTGTTTCATGTACTAAAAGCTGTAAACCTACTTTTGGCCCACTTTGTATTATTTTAAGAAGTCTTGCAGGTGGATAATCTGTTTAACTTTATTTAAGCAAGGAGTTCCACCAAATAATTTGACCATGAAACTCTGTCTAAAAATACCCTTTCTTAGTATCTAATGATTTTAACATCAAAATGTTACATTTAATATCAAAATACATTTGGAGAAACACTGATTAGGTTAAAATACCAAGAGTTACAATTGATTTTGTTAAGTATCATAATGGCATGTGTTTTTGTTTTTTTTTATAAAAGTACCAATTTTTAGAAATACAGACTGAAGCATTTATGGGTGAAATGAAATGAAATTTGAGATTTAAAAAAAATATTCCAGGAAAACGAAAGGAGAATAAGATAGATTAAAGATTTGTAAAGGCTGATAATTATTGGACCTTGATGATTAATACATAGAGGTTCATTATATAATCTATTCAGTATATTTGAAAAGTTCTATTATAAACAGTTTTATTTTTAAATCCCATGATACTTGAAATACATAGTCAGCCTAACTTTATTTTAAATTTACCAATTTAAATTCTGCAATCATCTATATATATAAAAGGCAACTATGCTAAGTGTCCTTCCCACTGTCCGACCGGTCCCTATGACACACAGTGACCACCAGGGGGCTGATGCCTGATGCAGGAGCTGCCGTGATGCGCACTGAGAAATGGCGCCAGGTAGCACTGTGGACCTGGTGCCAACAAAGCAACACTCGGCTTCCCCCAAGTGGAACACAGGCCCTGCCACGAACCCGGAGCTACAGACCACCAAATCGCAGCTGATGCTGCCATGGAGCAAAATGCAGCCCACAGCCCAGCCCAGCCTGCAAATGGTGGCCAAATCGCAGCTGATGCTGCCATGGAGCAAAATGCAGCCCACAGCCCAGCCCAGCCTGCAAATGGTGGCTTTGGGCTCCGGGAAATGATGTCACGTTTTTGTTGACATTCTGAAGCCAAGATTGTTGACAGAATATGTCTGAAGACCAACTCTTGCCACAACGTACCTCTGAAGCTGAAAGCAAATGACATCATCAACAGAATATGTCTGAAGAACAGTCATCAACAAGTACTACCTATATGGTAGGAACTGCCTTCATAGCAAAAATGAGGTAAATGAGGATGCAATTATCAAACACAGTTGTGGTGGAGTGACTGTTACATGTCAATGTTGCCTATCCCTAAATTTCTCCGATGAAAAACCATCTGATGGAAAATTTACTTGATGTTGTAGCAAAGGCAAAATTTGTCCAACTGATATAAATTTTCCAGAATACTTGGCATATTTTTAAAAAATTAATAATAAACGAAGATTCTGACAGTAAAAATTTCATGGGAAATATTTGTTATTATATCATGTTGTTATTGTTTATTAATCAATTTATATATTATTTTCATGTACATTTTACTAATTTACTTTCACCTCTGACACTTCTATTATAGAGAAAGGGCGAATAGTGATATTAAAATATTTCTTCTAATTAATTTCCTTTCAATGTGCACCAATTCGTGCACTGAGCCACTATTTAGGACAATATATTGAAATTTGTCTTTGCTAGTAAAATACTAGTATATTCAAAATTAAGGTAAATTTAGGGTCCACACAAATACAGCAGAAGATAATTTACAAATCCTCAGGGAGCTAGTGGGGCATTAGTTACACTTGGAACAGCAGGTGATCAGCTAGCTAGGTTCCTGCCCCATCTCCAGCAGCTGCAGGTACAATCTGAGAATCTCCAATTTAAACTCCTTAGCAGAGTATAGATGTATATGAAACTTCATTTTTTAAAAGGGTCTCACTGTTTGAAAATGTAAAAATGCGAAAACCACTGCTATATGCCATACCACTAACCCAGATGTAAGTGGTCTTCTAGCCTAATTCTGTAAAGCCCTTCATTGTTCTGATTTATCTTGATTTTAAAAATTGATAGTTAACTTCCTTTCCTGCGCCTTCCCACAGAGGCCAGGGAGGCTGCATTTTGGTGCTTTGCTGGGCATGTGGTGTGTGGTTGGTGGCTCGCTAGCAGCCAGCCTTCTGCATGGTCTGGCGTATATCACACCTTGATTCTTTCCCTCAACTGCCAGACAGACAGCGGAGTGCATGTCTCAGATGGGATTTTCCATCCCAGTTAACATCTGGAGCAGCTCTATAAGATCCAGGTCTTGGTTTCATTGGGACTCTGTTTAGAGAACATGAGAAGAGGAATGTCCCTTTCTCCAAAGAATATTCTAGGAACTAATTCTTGCCTTTGTCTGTATTGGAGGTACTATTTTGAAGAGCAAAGAATCCACAAAGAGAAGATTTTACAGGATCATTGAGGAAATCAGAAAATACCTCTACATGTTGTTGTTGTTTTTAACCAGGTGACAAAATGGAAATAAAGAGGTCTTTCTACTACACTCCAAGGTGAGCTTCCTCTTATGAAATGTAGGTAGGGCTTCAGAGCACCCGCTATGGAGTCACACAGTCTCAGGTGCATCTCAGCTGTGCCACTCCTTGAACGTGGGCAAGCTATTTAGCCCCTCAGTTAATAAGTCTCAATCTCCTCATCCTTCAGAAGGCTGAGAATTATATCACCTACCCAAACACTTTTAAATATGCTGTTTCCCCAATATCATTGCAAAATGAGAGAAGGTGAGAAAGCACTTAGTATGGAGTCTGTTCTGGTACAAAGGAGAAACTTGACCTACAGCTCCATGGTGGTTGCTATCCTCTTGTTGGTAGTGGTGATGGGTATTACGGTTACTGAGATTATGTACCCCTGCCCCCTGACAGCTCACCTATGAAGCAGCTTGGACTAGCACTTCTCCCTTTGTCATCAAAAACAGTTTCCTGGAAGATCTCAATTTAATATATCCTTGGCTCTGGGCACACCTAGAAACTAGGAAAGCAAGTTCTGATTAAGCAGTGCCCACTCTGCAGGGCTGTCAGTCTCACTGTGGCCTCTCTGATGTGACACTGTCCCATTACAGTCAGTGAGAATCAGGAGAACCGATTGGTACCAGACAGGGAACTTGCATTCATTTAGTTATTAGCTTTTGTAGTGATTCAATGCTTAGAATAAAAAATGTCAATCCAATATAATAGTTTGGGCATAGTTAATGTAATCTAATTAGTCTGGCACCACTTTCTGAAAGCCAGGGCCACTAGAGACGATTTCCAAACAACATCGATGGAGTGCCATTCACTGCCAGAATACAAACAGCAGCCCTTCCAGGAACAAGACTGACCCATAGAACTGGTTACTGATGCCAGTTTTTGACTTTTTTTGGCTGGAGATATTTCCTCCTCGCCTTCCCCTTTATTCCTGATGCTTTTTAGGACAGGCAAAAGACATTGTCCCAGTAAGAGTAACATTTTCTCTGTTGATAAATGAATTTACTAAATGAGCTCTCTCTTCTGCAAAAGAATATAAATCTCTACTAAGAGGCTTCAGTTTGGTTTTGGCAACTGTGAACAATGAGGCAGCCTCAGGAGGCCACTTTTAAATACTTTAGAATGAAGCTTCTTAACAAAGACTCCCAAAGTACAGGCAAGCAAATCAAAGAAAAATGTCAAAATCTGAATGCTCTCCCAGCCCAGCGAAACGTCAAAGGATCTGCTAGGATGGGAAGAATGGGCCTCCAAATAATGTATATTCAGGGCAAGAGGAGAAAGGAAGAAAGATAGTACCCGATTTATAAATATTTATAAAACAATCATTAGGCTTGGCTAGAACATGCAGTTCTTCTCTGAGTTCACTGCTGGGAAACAATAATAAAAAGCATAGAATTATTCAAATGGAGGCGAGAGGAGATTTAATTGTATATTTTTAGAAATCTACCAGTGGCTCTCTGCACGGCCTAGTGCTGGAGAGGATGTAAATGAGCCCGATGCAATCCAGTACTTGGGCCACACAGGAAACCAGCTCAGCCGCAGATGCGCCTCCTGCCGCACCGGGTCAGAGCCTACAAACTGGACCTGGTGGCAGTCTTCCCTCTCCTGTGCTGAGCGGTGGCTGCGCTGCCATCTCTGCAGCCTCCCCTTTGTGAAGCCTCCCATGTGAGGACTGCCTGAATGGGGCCCGAAATTGTTCCTCTTTAAAAGGCCTAGCTTGTTTCTTCTCTTTTCGACTAAGGCAATTCAGTAAATTGTTCTAAAAACAAAAACAACCCTTCTCTTAGTTAAAATTCCTCTCACATTTGTTGTGGACCAGGCTTACACAAAATAGGGAAGGCGATGGGTGATGTCAGAGCTTCCCAGCCACCAGGATGTGGCCCACTGCTGCATGCTACGCCCAAACTACAAGTCAGCCAAAGACAGGAGAGGTAACAAACCTTCCTGGTGCTAAAATGTCCAACCTTTCTAAAAGCAACCTTTCAGCCCTGACTGGTTTGGCTCAGTGGATAGAGTGTCGGCCTGCAGACTGAAAGGTCCCACCCACCCAGGTCTGATTCCGATCAAGGGCATGTACCTTGGTTGTGGGCACATCCTCAGTAGGAGGTGTCAGGAGGCAGCTGATCAATGTTTCTCTCTCAGTGATGTTACTAACTGTATCCCTCTCCCTTCCTCTCTGTAAAAAATCAATAAAAATCAATAAAAATAAAAGCAACCCTTCACAAAAGTTACAATGGTTAAGATTATCTTTAGGCATGATTTGAATGATTTCCTTTATATACTACTTAAATTCAGAATTGTTATTTTGATACTTAAGGCTGTTAAGCATCTCCTCTAAACCATTTACCACCATCTGTTTGTGGTAAGATTTCTATTAGTGATGACAAATACGTTCAAGTTTCTCATTATTATAGCTTTGGAAATTATTTTATTTGAAAGTTATATACAAATTTAAAAGTGTTTTTCCTATTTATATTTTCTTACTAGAGGCTTGGTACACAATAATCATACATGGGGGGGAGAAGTGGGGGGAGGCCTCAGCCCAGCCTGCAACCTCTCCAATCCGGGAACCCTTGGACATCCCTCTCACAATCCTGGACCACTGGCTCCAAATCGCTCACCTCCCTGCCTGCCTGATTGCCCCTAACTGCCCCCCTTGCCAGCCTGGTCGACCCTAACTGCCCCCCTCTGCCAGCTTGGCTGCCCCTAACTAACCCACCTGCCGGCCTAGTCACCCCCAACTGCCCCCCCACCGGCCTAGTGGTTCCTCACTGCCCCCCATGCCAGCTTAATCACTCCCAACTGCCCCCCCTGCCAGCCTGGTCACCCCCAACTACACACCCCCTGCTGGCCTGGTTGCCCTAACTGCCCGCCCCCGCCATCGGCCTGGTCGCCTCTTACTGCCACCTTTGCTAGCCTGGTTGCCCCCAACTGCTCCCCTCTGCTGGCTTGGTGGCCCCTAAGTGCCTCCCCGCTGCCAGCTTGGTCGCCCCCAACTGTCCCCCCTGCCAGCCTGGTCACCCCTCACGCCTCCCCCCCCCCACCCCGCCGGCCTGGTCACCCCACGCAGCCTGCTGATCAGTCATCCCTCACGCCTCCCCCCGCCACCGGCCTGGTCGTAGGCAGCCATCTTGTGAGGCCATGAGGGTTAATTTGCATATTACCTCATTATTATATAGGAAAGTAACCATATAATACAAAAATTAACTGTTTTCCAACAAGCCCCATATAGACAACCCAAAATTGCCAACTCCCCGCCCCCAGTTTTCTGCACTGTGCAGTAGAAATGACATCACTTCTTATGTGCACCTTGACATGGAATGTAATATCTCACAATTCCAACTCTGCCTCCAGACCTTTTCTAAGTGCTTTATATGCATTTAATACCCACAGCAAACCTATGAAATAAGATCTATTATTATACCCATTTTATAAATAGAACTAAAGCACAGAGGGGTTAAATAAGTTACTCAAACCGCACAGCCAGGAAGTAATAGAGTTTGAATTTTAACTCAGAGAGTATGCTTTTAACACTAGGCTATATCCTGTCTCTCAACATTGGCCTATTAGCATATCACTCACAACTGGGCAAAAACTGGTTCTTAGAGTCTAAAAACCTTACTCTTTTTATGTATAAAGCACAGATTACATTAGTGCCTAAACAGATAGCATTATGTCATAGGAAGGAACAATTAGGAAAAAACTGTTCTTAGGGGAGCATTAATGAAAACAGATTGGAAGTATTGGCTAGGAGGCATGTTATTAGGATACTATGAAAATATGTCTCTAGCAGCAATACCCTCTTCAAACATGCAGGCACATGCACACTTAAATGCCACACTCAGATATACAAACATTATTTCTCAATCAGCTTGTCTTGGTGCCTGAAATTTTCCATATAAGAGAATCATTCCTTTGGATCATGGAAATACTGTCCACAGATGACCTCTTTCAAGAGGCAAATATTTGCTGTGATGAGTGAGCAGTATATTAATCTCTTCATATCAGTTAGGGAACGTGAGAATAACAAGGAGTTGAGGAAATAAGAACAGGACAAGTCAGCATTCAGAAAACAAACAGGTCAAGTGGGAAGCATGTAGCCTGTAAGGACAGGGAAGACTCAAGCAGCTAGTACTAGGGGAAGCCATAATATAGAGAGGATTTATGAGAATAGCAGGACCCAAGGGCCTGAGAAAACTGGGGCTAAGAAGGGGAAAGACAAGCATCACCTCATTTATGGCCTTTGCCATCAGACAGAATTAAGTCCACGTCTTGGCTCTGCATCCTTAGACAAGTGACTTACCTCTCTGAGCCTTAAATGTTTTGTCATGGATTTAATGGGTCTTAGAGTATAAATGCATGGGGAGTGCCTGGAATGGAATAGACACTCAACATACACTAGCTTAAATGCTGGTTGTTCCATCTCTATATTTTCTATGGTATTTTTATAATGATCATATTATTATCCAGGACTAGCCATGTACTTTAGAAAAACTGTATTCTTTCCTCTTTGCATTCAGTGAGAAGCCAAAGAATGAGAAGATGCAGCTCTTTCTTACTCCCCTCCCTCGGTAGCCAATTTTAGTGGCAGCTTCTCAGTGGCTCACTAATTACATTACTGTACAGAGACATCAAGGCGGCTGTCTGACTTCAAGGGAGTAAATTCTCCTCTTCATTGTTGCAAGTATTTCCAAAGGGAAATTAAAGTATAATTTTTCATAATCAATCGAGTTATTGCCAAGACAGACTAAATGAAGGGCTTTTTTTTATCACAAAAAAAGAATCAGCAACAAGAGAACTGATAATTCATCCTTTCATTTTCAAATTCACTGGGGCTTTGATTCAGCCAAATTTAGGTCTCCCCAATTTCTATTCAGTTCCATAGTTTGGGAAAAGAGAGGGTGAACTTGACCTCCTCAGAGAGAAGGCAGAATTTAAGGAAAAGCAGAAATACATACAAAGAAGTGGAAATTTAGAAGCCATACAGCTTTCTTGGGGACAAATTATTGCAGTGCTAGCTCTGCATGACCATCTTCTTCAAATCTATTATGAATTCCAATATAATTATGCATAATCAAGGCCTGCCCCTAAGAGACTACGATACCCCCAAACCTGGAAAGTCCCATCCTCCACCAGGATGTAAACATTCATTCTTCTTTCACTATTGAAAGGATGTAGAAAGAATCCCTCTCTCTCCCAAGTCCCCAGGAATATGTCATTCAAGGTGACAACAGGGGCATAGAACTACATTCAGTCTTCTATTTCTCATCCTCACATCCTGTGCTCTCCCACCCACCATGGCATCTTTATATGCTTGCACTTGCCAGGATCAAAGTCAAATGTTGTCAACTTTTTTTTTAAATAGTTCATTGATTTTGAAAGAGAGAAACATTGATGTGAGGGTGTAATATCAATTGGTTGCCTCATGCACACCTCCTACCAGGGATCAAACCGGCAACCCAGGCATGTGCCCTTGACCAGGAATGGAACTGGCAAATTTTTGGTGCACAAGACAATGCCCAATCAACTGAGCCACACTGTCCAGGGCTCTTGTCAACACCTTATATGCCTCTTTATTCCTTATTATAACTCTAATTTCAAATTCCCTTAAGTTGACTCAGATATAACTTTTTTATGACTCTGGTACCCACCACATTGAGGCTGCTTCCACTACATCAGAAGTAAAGAGGGAGAGGACAATTGAAGACCTTTTGGCTCCTTCTACCACTCACCTCTTAGGGAGGGGCATGGCCAGGAAGCGCCAAAGTGGAACTCTCTAAAATGGTGCTTATACAATAGCCATTAGGCAATCATTCCCCATTTCCCCCTCTCACCAGCCCCTGGTTACCTTTAATCTAATTTTTGTCTGTATAAATGTACCTAGTCTAGATATTTTATAGGTGGAATTCCACAATATTTGACCTTTTATGTCTGGCTTATTCTATTGCATAATATTTTTAAGGTTCATCTATATTGTAGCATATATCAGCACATTCCTTTTTATATATGAATTAGAGGCCCGGTGCACAAAAATTTGTGCACTTGGGAGGGTCCCTCAGCCCAGCCTGTGCCCTCTCGCAGTCTAGGACCCCTCAGGGGATGACCACCTGCTGGCTTAGGCCCACTCCCCGGGGGATTGGGCCTAAGCTGGCAGTCAGACATCCCTCTGGCAGCCCAAGAGCCCTTGGGGGATGTCCACTTGCCAGTGGGGAGCAGGCCTAGCTGCAGTCGGACATCCTTAGCACTGCTGAGGAGGTGGGAGAGGCTCCTACCACCAGCGCTGTACTGGCAGCCATCAGCCTGGCTTGTGGCTGAGCAGAGCTCCCCCTGTGGGAGCACACAGACCACCCAGGGGCAGCTCCTTCATTGAGCATCTGCCCCCTGGTGGTCAGTGTGTGTCATAGTGACTAGTCATTCCCAGTCGCTCTGCTGTTAGGGTCAACTTGCATATTACCCTTTTATTATATAGGATAGAGGCCTGGTGCATGGGTGGGGGCCGGCTGGTTTGCCCTGAAGGGTGTTCCGGATCAGGGTGGGAGTCCCACTGGGGTGCCTGGCCAGCCTGGGTGAGGGGCTGATGGCTGTTCGCAGGCTGGCCAAGCCCCCCCCAGCTAGGACCCTCACCCCATGAGGGTGTGGCCAGCCTGGGTGTGGGGCTGATGGCTGTTTGCAGGCTGGCCACAGCCTCTTCAGGGTAGAGGTCCCTGCTGGGGTGCCTGGCCAGCCTGGGTGAGGGGCTGATGGCTGTTTGCAGGCTGGCCAAGCCCGCCAGCAGGGACCCTCACCCCATGAGGGTGTGGTCATCCTGGGTGAGGGGCTGATGGCTGTTTGCAGGCTGGCCACAGCCCCAACCACCCAAGCTCCCAGTGGAGGCTGGCTGGAAGCAGGTATCTGTGATTTATTTAGCTTCTATAATTGAAACCTTGTTGCCTTTTGCGGAGGCCACAGCCTGCCAGGGCGGGTGGGAAGCTTGGCTTCCTCCATCGTTGGGGCAACCAAGCCTCCTGCTTGCTCCAGCTCCATGGCTGTTGGCGGCCATCTTGGTTGGGTTAATTTGCATATAGTCGCTCTGATTGGCTGGTGGGTGTGGCTTGGGGTAGCAAAGCCACAATTAGCATCTTTGTCTTTTATTAGTGTAGATATTATTTCATTGTCTGTATATGTCACATTTTGTTTAAAGAATGAGATTATTTTAAAATAACCAAAGAACTAAGTCACATTATTTTAACTGATTGAATTCTCTGCCATTTCACTTATATTTCGCTGTGAAAAGTGGAATTATTTTCCTACTTTCTGCCTCACTGCAGGAGTTAAAGATCTCTCTGGGACTGTTATCTTCTGAGAGGTAAAGTAATTGCACAAAGCCTGGCACAGAGTAAGTATGCTATATAACTGCCATTATTATTATTATTATTATTATTCTGTTGGATCATTAGTACATCGTAGACAGTCTGAGTGTGGGTTCCTGAGAATGCATTCAGCATGGCTTTTCAGGCTGCCATGCGGGCAACCTTCTCTAGTTAGTTGAACTGGACACTGGCAGGACAGCTGAATTGAGTGGCCTGAATGCTTTGGTGCATTCTCAAGCTGTTAGAAAGTCTATCAAGCATTGAGGACCAATCTCTCCATCTGTCATTTCTGCCAGTTGTTCCAGCTCTACCCCTGGAGTGATACATTGCCAGTTTTCTCTCTCTAGGTGACACTGCTTTAGTATTTGGAAGTGATTCTACTTTTACTATATCTCCACTTCTCCAGGGCAATAATACCTAATTTCTTACTCTGTTCATTCTACCTAGTAGTTTCTAGATCTTTCCTTGGCCTGGATTCCTTTTCTGGTATATCTTAAATTATTTAGAACCCTCATAAAATGTATGAACCCTCATAAAATGTAAAATACTTCAGATGTGGTCTGATCATGGGCCATTGCTCAAAGTTTGCTGATTAAAGATAGATAAATAAATGTACACATACACATATGCATATGCTTATCTATGGTATGTATCTCTGTACATACACGGACTTAATAGGTACACACACACACACACACAAACACATATCCATCCAGGCACTTTTATTATGATGGCACTGGTGTTTTGACGTACATGCCCTTTAGACTTTAATAGCTCTGAAGAACACAGTGTTCTATTAGGTCAGCCCCCAGAAAGGTCATAGTGGTGACATGCTTCTCTTGCTCATCTGTAGGGCTGGTCATGGACACCAGTGGTAGTGATGACCTATTGCCTTTGGAGGCCTCCCAGAAGAACTAAGTCTGTTAGCCAGGGAAAAGGACTTAAAGAAGTTTACAGATCCTGACTTTGACAGATTTCCCTTTTAAACATTAAAGTAGCACCTATTATTTTGTTTGATACTCCTCAAAGGTGTTAAGGACTTTGACAGATTTCTAATAATTAAAAAAATTAGACATAAATCCATTAAGAATTATTGCACCCCTTCTTCATCTATAATAACTTCTCTCTCCTACTCTCCCATAGTTTCCTCCTTCTAATCCCTCCAAAGTAAACTGCAAACCCCAATAAATAAAAGTCTTAAAAGTTGGGTAGGTTGTTTGTATATGTGAGACCTGACAACAGAGGGCTTAGAACAGTGGTTCTCAACCTTCTGGCCCTTTAAATACAGTTCCTCATGATGTGACCCAACCATAAAATTATTTTCGTTGCTACTTCATAACTGTAATGTTGCTATTGTTATGAATTGTAATGTAAATATCTGATATGCAGGATGGTCTTAGGCGACCCCTGTGAAAGGGTCATTCGACCACCATAGGGGTCGCGACTCACAAGTTGAGAACCGCTGGCTTAGATGAAAACTATAATCATTTAAGGAGAGATCAGCAGCACAGGTGTGCCACAGCTTGATCAGAGGAGCTGCTGTTTATTGATGCTGTAAGGAGGAAATAGAGAGAAGGAAACACTGAGCTTCTATAATAAAATGGCTTTTCTTCTAAATAGATCAGCTTCATAAGTGAAAATGAGTCAAGGCTCAATCTAATATCTGGGGAATAAAGTCCTCTGTTTTTGAAGACAGATGTGATTATGACACATAGTCAAAATTGTTTTTCTTCGTTATTGTTTGGCCTGAATTTGGGGTTTTCCGGGAGGGAAAAAGGAGAGAAGTGGTTGAGGACTTGGAGAATAATAGGAAATAAATGTGAATGTATTTGTGGTCCAAGTCTCTATTACTGGGTTTTACTGTTGGCTTAGGTAAAATATCATTTGGAATTTATCATAAGAAGGTCTCCTTGGCCTTTCAGGAGACCATTCTCAAATTAAAGGATAGAATCTGAGTCTCGTGAGGTTGTTTTTTATAAACTTTAACAGAAAAACCATACATTTCGAATGAGGAACCAAAGCCAGGATGTGGGTTTCCTAAGCTACCACAACAGTGCAGTTTATAATGTGGTGCATGTATTACAGTTAGTTTACAGACTGTTCTTTTAAAACATTCAAAATATGACTCTGCCTGTTCTGAGACACCTTTTGGGTTCATTAATTAGGTGATCCTTACAGCTCTGTGATACCAAATATAAAAGCATGGGGGAGTGAGACTGTTCCCTGCTCATCCCTCTGAGATATTCTTTTTAAAAAATAGAAAGAATTTGGAAGGAAAAATTATTGGAAGGAAAAACTGGATTGCAGGACAGCCTTTGACATTTACTGGCTAGTTATTCAATTTTTACATGTTCCAAACGTTAAATCTTTAAAATGGGTACAGCTGCATCAAATCCTACAACTTTACTAGGATCAAAATCAGAAAAAAATAAAACATGAAATGTATAAGAAAGCACTCTGGAAAGTTAAAAATAAATTCCCACAAATATTTAGACCATATTAGCCAGAATACATTGCTGTTTTCATGCATCAGGTACTGTGTGTGTAGCAATTTACTTATACGATCTCATTTAATTCTTATAACAGACTTATGAAGTAACTGCCTACTTTGAGGCTAAGGAATGGACACATCAACACAGTTATAGAGTCAGGGAACTAGGATTTGGATCTAGTTTGCCTAACACTAGAACTAGCTCTCTCTTTTTTTTTTAAATGTATTTTATTGATTTTTTACAGAGAGGAAGGGAGAGGGATAGAGAGTTAGAAACATCGATGAGAGAGAAACATCGATCAGCTGCCTCCTGCACACCCCCTACTGGGGATGTGCACAGAACCAAGGTACATGCCCTTGACTGGAATCGAACCTCGGACCCTCAGTAGGGCTAGAACTAGCTCTCTTATGCATATGACAACCTGCCTTGGCTAGATTACAAAACATCCTTGGTTAATAGGGCAAAGCATCTACACTAATAAAAGAGAAAGATGAAAATTGACCATACCTTCGTGATGCCCACCAGCCAATCAGGAGTGAGCATGCAAATTAACCCAACAAAGATGGCGGGTTAATTTGCATATGCTGGTGCTGAGTGGCCAGGGGCGGGGCAGGATGCTTGCGATGACGCAGGCATTCCGCACCGCCCCAGCCACTCCAGGCCTCTGGGAAGCGTGGGAAGGTGGAAAGGCAGTTCTGGGCTGGAATGAAGGCGGAAAGGAGCCTCAGGACAGAGCGAAGGTGGTGCCGGCAGCCAGGGGAAGGAAGGCCCATTCTTGCACAAATCTTTGTGCATCGGGCCTCTAGTCCTATATATATAAAGAGCCAGGGGCCATCACATTCGAAACAACCAAACAGACAACCAAACAGGCTGCATGGGGCAACCAGGCCAGCAGGGGATTTTGTGAGGGACGACCAAATGACTGAACAGCAGGCTGTGGGGGGTGACCAGCCGGCAGGGGGGGCAGTGAGGGGCAACCAGGCTGGCAGAGGGGGGGCAGTGAGGGGTGACCAGGCCAGCAGAGGGGGGCAGTTGGGGGCAACTAGGCTGGCAGGGGTGCAGTTAGGGGCAATCAGGTTGGCAAGCAGAGGTGGTTATGGGTGATCAGGCTGGCAGGTGGGTCAGTTAGGGGCGATCAGGCAGGCAGGCAAGTGAGCAGTTAGGAGGCAGTGGTCCTGGATTATGAGAGTGATATCCAACTGCCGGTTTAGTCCCGATCCTAAACCAGCAGTCGGACATCCCCCGAGGGGTCCTGGATTGGAGAGGGTGCAGGCTGGGCTGAGGGGACCCCCCCCCCCCCCGCCCCCGCTGCACAAATTTCACGCACCAGGCCACTAGTTGATCTATAATACTACAGAGTAATTTCAAGGTTTAATACTCATAAATATGCCACTAATGTCACGGTTGGTGACCTCTGAGAAGGCTTCTAATGAGCTCCATTTCTTAGTATTCATTTATATAACATCCTCCCCTTAGTGAGATGGATTTCATGAGTCACTTCTAATGAAGAGACTACAACACTGCCCTTTGACCCAGTGATCCCACTTCTGTGAATATATCCTAAGAATCCTGAAACACCAATTTGAAAGAATATATGCACCCCTGGGTTTATAGCAGCATTATTTACAATAGCCAAGATCTGGAAACAGCCCAAATGCCCATTAATAGATGAGTAGTTAAAAAACCTGTGGTACATTTACACAATGGAATACTACATGGCCATAAAAGATAAGGAAACCATACCTTTTGAAACAGCATGGATGGACCTAGAGATTATTATGCTAAGTGAAATAAGCTAGTGAGAGAAAGACAAATACCATATGATCTCATTTATATGTGAAATCTAATGAACAATATAAACTGATGAACAAAATAGAAACATGGAGGTATGGACACATGGAATAGACTGACAGCTGGGGAAGGCTGACTGGAAAAAAGAAGATGAAAAATAGATATGCATAACCTATACACTCAAAATTCTTTCTACAATGCTAGAGAAGATATAGAAAAAGTACAGTATGGAGGCCAGCTAGAAGAACTACAATTCCAGTCTCCAGATATGGAATTTGGGACAATAATTTTTCTAAGTTTCAGTTTCTTCATTTGAATACCAGTACTACTGCCAAAAGTTGGTAGGATTAAATAAAGATTGCATTGAAAATGTCTGGCACATTGCCTGGCATATATTAGGGCTCAATAAATGACAACTCTATGAGTGTATCCCTCTCTTTAAAATAGGTTTTAATCATGCCTTGTAGGACTATTCATTACATAAAGATATATGTACACAAAATGTTAGCACAGGGCATAGTCTGCTTTATATGCACTCAGAATATTAATTTTATTAGCTTCTGTAGATGCCAGAAGTCAAGTAGATCTATAGGAGATGAAAATAATTTTATAAAATAAACCTTTAGGGGTTCTAATTTTTGTTTAAAATCACTTCTCTATTTTGTTTCTCCAACTGAAGATTTTATTATCTTTTGCAAAGGCTCTTACTATGAGCCAATGGAGAAGATGGAAAACAAGGACAGATGGAACATCTGAATATACAACAAAGTAAGGAAGCTGGCGACTGGAGATCAGTAGTTCCGGGATCACTTTTTGCCTCTGAGTGACCACCAACATCCACCACCAAATGGGGGCATCGAATAGTTTCAGTCTCTTAGGTATTGTATCACTTACAATAAATTGACATCTAACATAGTTATCCTATATAATAAAAATGTAGTATGCAAATTGTCCCCTCAATTGGAATTCTTCTGGGAGTTCGACCAGGGGGCGGGCTGGCCAGGGGGAGGGAGGGAGGCCCTGGCCAGCGGTGGTAGGTGGCTAGGGGAAGGGAGAGAGTATCTGGCCAGCAGCCGGAAGCTGGCAGCCACTAGGAACCCTACCAGTGCACAAATTTCATGAACTGGGCCTCTAGTTATTTATAAAACACTGACATATGTATCGCAGCATGACATAAACTATTAAAGTTCTCCATGAATTTCCGAGCATTTGACCAAAAGCATTACCATTTAATATGACAGTAACATGTAAGACCAGCAAGACACAGACACACACACTCATACCCTCTCACACACACTCACACACACACACACACACACACACACACACATACATACACAGACACCCCTTCCAAAACAAGAAGTGAAAAATCAGTATTAGAGTGTATTTGATTTTATTTCTAGAGGAACTAAACATGACCACTAGATGGCACTAGAGTCTGATTTCATCTTTCTATTTCCAGAACAGTCTCTGGGAAAAACAGCTATAAAGCTATCACAAATTTTTTGAGTCAAGTCACTTGCTTATCTGATATGGTGCAAGGGATAGAAAGACATGGCGGTATTCTTTTTAAGTTCCTGGCACTCTCCCGCCAATAAATGAATATCTTGACATTCAACCAAAGCAAACTGATCTTGTCCAGACAAGCTAGTTTCATGACCTTTTGAAGAGCTTCCTGTAAGTAAATTTAAGTTTCTAAAAATAAGATAGATTATAATTTACAAGTGAAAAAAAAGCATGATATGCTTATACCAAAGTGCTGATTCCAGCTGTTCATTTTCTATAGCAATTCAAATCTCAGTTCCAGCACAGCTAAGGAATGCCTGAAAACTCATTCATCAAATATGTGTGGACACCTGTGTTCCAGGGTTCACTTAGACATTGACATGCAGAGGCATCCCTCATTCTAGTGGAAGAGTCAGACAGTAAGCAAATGAATAGGCACAATAATTTCATAACCCATGAAGAAAGTCATGATTAACATGATAAAGATAACTGGGGGCAGGTACATTTGATGAAATGGTCAGAAGTTGTCTTGGCAAAGGTAAAATTTGAGCTAGAATTAGAATGACAAGATAGATTCAACCACAGAGAGAAGGTCAGCGATGTAAATGGCTCTATGAGGGAAAGGGAGAGTAGTAAGAAAGGAGTTGGGAGAGGCAGGCAGGCCAAGCCATGGAGGGACTCAGAGCTTGTATTTCATCTTGTTATGTAAGTTGCTGAAAAGTTTTCAGCAAGCAAATAGTACAATTTATTTACCTTTTAAAAGGATCATTCTGGCTGTTTGTTAGTGGGCAATGGATTATATGACACAGGGTAACAATATCAAGTGCTCAACAAATGAATAGTAAATACATGAATGAATGAATGAATGAATGCTTACTATGTGCCTAGCACTGCTCATTACTCATTGAAATTTACTTTACACATACCACACTGATAGAGTTAGGAATACTCTTAAGACAGTAGTTCTCAAGCTTCAGCATCCATCAGCATCATCTGGAATACCTATGAGACACTGACTACTACATCACACCCCTAATCATACCCCCTTTATTTCCTCCCTCCACAGCATCTGATTCAGGAATTTGGGTTGGGGTCTAAGAATCTGCATTTCTAAGAAGTTCCCAGATGACGCTGAGGCTACTGATCTGAGGACCACACTTGGAGAATGACTGCTGTAAAAGGTTGAGGATGAAATGCCAACAGCTGTTAAAACAAAAACAAACAAAACAGGGAGAAACTATTTTAGTTCTATTACTTCTGGATCTTGAAGGCCACAGACATTCTTTTCTTGTATTACTAATGTAGGAAATATTATTCATTTCCTGGCCAAGGATGAAGTCCCTGTTTTCCTGACTAATAGAGCCTAAGTTTTGTTCAGGATTATTGTGTTTAGCTCCACAGTTCAAGGCAGGATTGGCTTAGATCAAATATGGAAGCCCCTTCCTTTATCCCCGCTTCCCTTGAATGACCATGGGACACAGGTCTAACCAAGAAGTAACAGAAGTGTAGTGAGCATTCTGGGGAAGACTTTCCTTCATAATAAAAAAGAGAGCAGGGAGAAAAAAAACTTTCTTTGGTAGGAGAGCCTAGTCAGTGAATACTCTCATGTAGAAATAGCCACAATTTAAAAAATGTAAATTCCTGTCAGGCGGTAGTGTGCTGGTAAGTGTTTAACTCAGGCTCCCAGAAGGAAAAAAAAAGAAAAAAAAAGCCAATTGTTTATTTCCATGGTGTAAAGTAAAGGCCCCCACAATGACTGATTTGTGAAGTCACTGGGCACACCAATGGGAAAATATGTCAACAACAGGCTCTCAACAGCCAGTATGAGCTGGGTCCAGCAAACCATTGCCAGGGATTCTAAAACCAAAAGGTAGGGTGCTCCTTACCCTGAAATATAAGATAAGCAAGACTAATCTTTCATGTAGTGATCACATAATCTCTCCTAAAAGCCATTTTCATGGCCACATAAACAGTTAAGAAGGTTCAAGTATGGTTGTAACATTAAAGAACATATCCAGATTTGTGGTGGATGGAGAGCCCATTTTTATGACTACACTTGGTTGAAATGTATGCCTAAAAGTAATTCTCTGAAGACTTTTATGCATCATTATAAAAAGTATATTAGAAAGCAAGAGACACTCTAAGGCTATTCCACAAACTACCCCTCTTATTCAACTATTTATCTTTCTCCTTTGTGGTAAAGGAAATAATGTAGGGACGGCCCCGGTGAGGTTGAAATAGCCCCAGTGAGGCTGAGACAGCCCCGGTGAGATTGGGACTGCTCCAGTGAGGTTGGGACAGATAATGGGGACCAGTATAGACTGATGAACAGGAGTAGATGCAGAGGCAGAGCAACATTGAACAGACTGTCAAACTACAGTGGGAAGCCTGGGGAGGGTTTTGGGGGGGGGCGGGGGGCAGATTAAGAGATCAACCAAAGGACTTATATGCATGCATATAAGAATAACTAATGGACACAAGACACTGGGGGGTAGGGGCCGGGGGAATGTCAAGGGGAGGAAAAAAGGAGACATATGTAATACTCTTTGTAATACTTCAAGAAATAAAAATTATAAAAAATAAAAATAAAAAAAATAAAATAAAACAAATGAAAGCAAACTTTATTTGGGGGGTAGCTCTGAGGAATTAATTAGCAGGTCCAGTTCCTTCTGTTGAGTAGGCCTTAAAATCCTATTCTCCCCCACTTCCCAGTACTCAACTAAGCTTCTGATCAGCCACTGTGCAAGGTTTCAACATCTTTAAAATCTTTCCTAATCCTCACCTGACATCAGAGTCTACCCTCTAGTGCAGGGGTGGGCAAACTTTTTGACTCGAGGGCCACAATGGGTTCTTAAACTGGACCGGAGGGCCGGAACAAAAGCATGGATGGAGTGTTTGTGTGAACTAATGTAAATTCAAAGTAAACATCATTACATAAAAGGGTACCGTCTTTTTTTTTTTTTAGTTTTATTCATTTCAAACGGGCCGGATCCGGCCCGCAGGCCGCAGTTTGCCCACGGCTGCTCTAGTGGAAATAGCTCCTCTGAGGTCCTCACTACCCTCAATGTGGCAGGCTTCCTGAAATGCTTATCACCTCATTCAGGATTTCCAAAACTTCCTGGATTGCAAAAACAACCTGGGGAAGCTATGGAGTCCTTCACCTCACCCCTTGATCTACTGAATCGAAATCTCCATGAGAAGGAGCCTGGAAATTTGCCCAAGTGATTTTTAGAAAAACTCAGATTTATCTGTTTCCTTTTTATTGCTCAGTTCTCAGCTTCACAATTGTTCCCTCAGAGTGGCCCTCCTTGATCACTAAGATAGGTTGGATCCCCTTCTTAACTGCTCTAGGCTTCCAGTACTTTTAATTACTTTTTAGCCTTTGCTCAAATGAACTTTATTGAGAGTCTTTCCAGTAAACTGTGAATTTCTTGAAAGTAGAAAGAGTGGCTGGTTTTAGATTGTATCTTGAGTATATAACACCATCATTGGCAAATAGTAGATTCTCAACAAATAAAGGTTGACTGATTGACTCATGGGCCCATCTCACATCTGAAAATCCAAAGATAATGACCTTTTTGTCAATAAACATTCATAAGGGCAAACACATTTGTCTAGTCCTACAATCTAAAGTGTGTGTCTCTGTTACAAGTTCTATACCTACCATAGGCCTCAATTTCCTTAATTCTAAAGGAAGTGGGAATGGATTAAAATGGGGATGCTCCACCCTGGCTAATTTGGCTCAGTGGTTAGAGTGTCAGCCCTCAGTCCTAAGTGTCTCGGATTTGATTTCTAGTCAAGGACATGTATCTCGGGTGTGGTTTAATCCCTGGCTCTGGTCAGGACACCTGTGAGAGGCAACCAATCAATGTGTCTCTCATGTCAATGTTTCTCTCTCTCTTTCTCTCTCTCTCTTTCTCCCCCACCCCTCGTCCTCCCTCCCTTCTACTATCTCTAAAAATCAGTGAGGATAAAAAAAATAAAAAAGTGGGGATGCTCCTACTATGGTTAGTTATAACATATTAGGGTTGAGTATGAGCATTAGAAACCTGGCGTAACAACGAAAGGCTAGTCTTGCTCTAAGGAAGTATAGCAGTCCACCACAGCTATAAGGCTACCCAGAAGTGCTTGCACTTCCAATCTGGGGTCATCTCAGTTCCTCCTGGTACAATCCTTGTGATGTTGGTTGGGCTGAACTCTTTCATCCCACTGTCTCCATAGGGCCAATATTCAGCATCAGATATTTAACGCCATGTGTCAAGGGGGAGGCAGTGGAGGCGGAGATCAAAAAAGGAGATGCAGTATTTTCAAAGAGCACCGTATGTGTATTTTCATTTCCAAACCAAATGAGATGGGTTAGGGAATAAATGCAGAATTTGTGTCAATTTCTTGATTCTTAGGGATCAGACAACTTACTTTTATTTTTATCTTATTCTCAGTCTGCTCCTGCACCAAATGCTTGCCCTTTCGAACACCCATTTTCTTTTTGGCCATTCTTACCAGTTCCTTTGGCTAAAATATAAAAGTCTGAACCTTATGGAGACCAGGTAGCCATTTGATACCTATTCATTGCATTCATCTTATGTGCCATATGCTATACCAGTAAGTTAACCAAACGAGGGCTGTCATTATCAGACATAACCAGTGAGGAAAAACCACTGAGAATTGGAGGGGACTTGGCTCAAATCCATTCCTGGGATTTGGAAAACAGAATTCTTAATAAAAAGCTCAATGTACAAAAAGGCCCTGGTGTTCTCAAATTGATCATAGATTGTAGAGCTGCTAGAAACCTTCAAGATGCTCTAGTGCCCTTTTTGGCTTCCATCTGAACAAAATCTTATTGGAAATAAATAAATAAATAAATAAATAAATAAATAAAACAGCGAGGCAGAGCTGCTAACACTGTCACAGGAGTGGGGATCCCACCTGCCCTCTCCCAGTGATAGTTTCTGAGAAGACTCTACATTCAGCTTGACAACTGTGCATCTACTGAAACAACTTTAATTTACAGATGAGAAAACTGAAGTGCAAAAAGGGCAATAATTTTCTCAGGATCATAGAACTCAACGAAGAGCCAGGCCGGAGCCAGCATCTCCTGGCACAGAACTTCAGCCATTATTCCTTCCTAATGCGTGCTGTTGCTAAAATCTGTCCCCTGGTAAGTCTAGACTTTTCTGCAGGTACTTCATACTAGCATTCAGGAAGGTCCTAGGGAACAGACAGAAGCCAAACCCAATCGGCCCAATGCTAATGAAAACAAATTAAAAAAAAGTATCAACACTGATATCCCACTTCATGTACACATTCAGAATTTCAATGGCCAAAACACTGAAAGAAGTCAGAGTAGAAGAAAGTGCAGGATTGCACCACTGTGCCCCCTTCCAGAAGCATTTAATCATTCACCTACTATAAAATAAACTCTCCAAAATGTACTAGTATTCAGAATTTGGGAGGCCTGATGGGTTCATTGAGATCATCAGCCCATTTGAGGTGAAAGGTCACCTAAGGGGCCTAAGCTTTTCTTAGTGTCCCTTACGAGAACATTTCTTGCCCACTTTTTATATATTATTTGGTTCTACTTACAACTCCATTACAGTTTAGGGGCAGACATTAGCTGGGCCAAGACCAAATGAATTAATGTGACATGGTACATTAATATGAGTGACCGAAAAGGAACACGTTTTCTCTTCGTTTGATCTGGCAGGTTACGTATTGTTACCTGGAAGAGTAATTTGTGACTCCTGAAAAGGATGCTTTTACTGGCTACTCCTGGCAAATTGTATTTTTCCCTTTGTATTTATTTTGCTATTAATAAAATTGACATAAACTACACTATCCTCCGAAACATAAGTCTTCCTTTACATTTATTTAGCCATCTTTCATGATTTTCTTCCAGGAACCCATCTATACAGAGCAAATTTTGTTACTTTGACTTGCCTGCTGCTCTCTGCCAACCACTGTATGTTTCTTTTAATTAAGTAGAAAAGAGATCTTAAAAGCTCACATAAGCCCAGGAAACTCTATTTCTGGCTGACAGCAATGTCTCCTCATTTGCTAGCAAAAGCACAGATTGACAGAATAGAATAGATCAAGAAAATTGATCGTTACTCATATGCTGGATTGAGTCAATATATGTAAATCCATCCCCTTGCTGGCAGGCACTGAGATGCTTGCCATGCAGAACAGACACAGTTACAGCCTGTTTTCTAGTCCAAATGCCAGCCTTTCACTTTAATGCAGCAAAACTACAGTTATGTACTCGGAAAGCTCTTTTGTATTCATAACAACTGCAGTTTGAATGTGGTTCGGGACAGAGAAGCTGTATTTATGAGCCGCCATCTCTTCTGAGTCAATACAATTTGCAGTAAATACAGTTTAAGTTAGAGCTGTGGTATAGATGCTCTGGGAATTTTCTTTGTGGTTTTACTACATTTTTTGGAAACATTTTAAATGTTCACTGCTTTCAAGTTAATTTCTTTAAAGTGAGCAGCCGCACATGGTGGTTGTGAAGAGCAAGTGAAATAATAGAGATGAAACAGGTTGGAAAAAAATTAAAAGCATTAGGCAAATGTGAGATGATTATTATATATATATATATATATATATATATATATATATATATATATGTATTTGTCTCATGGCCCTTTTACTTAAGGGCAATGCTCTCTTATCTCAAGGCCTGTTTTAATCTTGATTTAAAACAGTAGAATATTAAAAGTAGCAGTGCATGAAACAGAAGGCCTGGGAAGATAAAATACACGTGATGTGTTTAGATATCCCTTATTATCTTCTCAAAGAGGAATAATTATGAACCTCCTAGTATCAAAGAAGAGTCATGTTTCTTTCCTTAGGAATAGAACTCAATGGTACATTAATTTGAGTTTTTCGAAAACTCTTAGAACTGCTCTTCTGCTCTTTGCCTAACTATACGTTTAAAAACTAAAGACAGCCGTCCATTCTTCGCTGTAAATTGCAAGAGGACCACAGTTCATAAACAAGTATAGGTAAACCATCATTCAAGCTGATTTAGCGCTCTCGCTAAATATGGCAGTAATCATAAGGAAAGCCCTTCTGAAAACAGTTGAAGCTGAGTGATAAAGACTGGGGCCTGCTAAAACTTCAAGAGAGATTCAAAAAATAGCACATCCATTTATTTCCATCCATTCTAGTCACTCCAAAAAACACGGGGGTCTCTCTATTTCTCTCACCCTAGAAGTAGTAAATGCCTCAATTAACTCGGGAACGTGGCCAGAAATGTTTGCAGGGACAGAATTACATGTTAGAATGGGAAGGAATTTTAAAGATCTTTTATTTAAGGTTCCATCTACAAATTATTCCTCACCCACCATTTCATCCCCCTTATTTTGTTAATATCTCCCCCTCTTCTCTGGTCTTTGTTTCCCTTCTGCCTGTGAAATTCTCTGGTCTCCAAGTTCTTAACTTTGCTAAATCCATATTTGACCATTAGAAGCCTCTTCAATTTAGCCCCTAAGTCTTTTTGATCCAACCTTGGTCATCTTGACAGCTTCCTTGCTCTCTGGTATGCTGTAGGTAATCATATACATCTCCTATCCCAGACTTGGAATCATCTCAATGCAAGTAGTAGGAAATAGTATTTCAAGACTAGTCTGCATGTGAGATGTGCTCATTACTAATAATTTGGTCACTGTTTCTAGGTTTTCTCAGTGGGCAGAACTAGGAGGCAGTTTGTATATATAGTCTCCTTATTCCACAACCCCCCATTTTAAAATAGTCATGTTACCTACACTGCTAGAGCATAGGGACATTACATACTACACTGTTTCCCTTGCCTTGGTCTTAATTGTACAAGGCAAATTTATATTTAATGATCACTATCCACCATATGGTAAGTTTGGTTGTCTGAAGCTCATTTATTAATATAGAGTTAAAAATTTTTCCAAACATTTATGGACCAATACTTTTGTAGAGTACAATGAAAATAAATTACTAGAGAAATGATTCATGGGCTTGGATGTCATAGCAATGTCAAAGTGCTATAAAAGTTTAAACTGCTTACTATTAAATTCCATTCTCATTTCACTGTGGTCTGGTGGACTCCTCAGGAAAGGCACATGAGAACAATATTCTCTGTGTTCTTGCATGTTTACATCAGTTTACCAGAGGCTTTTTATACTTAAAGGTCAATTTGGCTGAACATAAGATTCTTGGCCCACATTTTTTTTCCTTAGATTTCTTAAATATATTTCTATATTTTCCTTGGTCATAAAAGTGGTGCTGTTGAAGATTCTAATGCAATCTAATTTTCTTTCTATGGGTCTTTTTGCTGGGATGTCCAAAGGGTTTTTCTTTACAGGATAATGTTGGCCATTATGAGTCAATTTCTAGGCCTCTCAATATGTAATTCTGAATTGTCTTTTATTTCAGGAAAGTTTTTTTGAATTATAATTTTCCTTCAGGGACTCCTATTATATAATAGAGATTACAATATTCATTGTACCGTGGAAACTTTCTGCAGTATGGTGAAACAATTGGCCTTTCTCAGAATAATATTTTTAGATACATAAAATGGAATTCATATAATATATAAAGAAACTAATTACATTTAAATAAAGTTCTCAAAATACTTTTAATTTGTTACAGTAATATATTTACTTCTTTATTAACATACTAAATAATAAGATCTGGTGGCAATTCAAATAACAACTATAAGTTTGAAAAAGTGATGAACATAAATGATATTTGGAAACATTTTATAAAACTAAATTTTGATATATGACATTTGTCATTAGTTTTGGTGACAATGTAACAGGTACTATTAATATTACTGTGTTCTGGTGCATGCATTAATAATTAAAGATAACTGTAAAATTTCACCTAGAGATTAGTGAAAATAAAGACCATATTTTTTCCCCACCAAGTCAGTAGACTACCTGAATTTTATCCACAAATCCTGAAATCCAGAACTATAGACAATGAATCCCTGTATTAGATGTATCTTAAATCTTCTAAATGCATTCTTTTCTCTTAGATGCTTTTTTAAATGCTTTTTTCATGTCTTTTTGATATTGAAAATGTTCTTCCAATCTGTGTTCTATTGTCTCATTGCATTATCCTTTCTGTTTATGTACTTTTGTGTGCCTCTTGGCTCAATTCATTATAGAACTGATTTTACTATTTTATTTCTCTTTTTAAATCTTCCTTAACCACCTCATCTCTGAGTTTTTATATGTTTAATTTACTGTCATAGCTTCTACCATGTGCTTGGTTTCTTCAGCTCACTTTGAAATTCTGGGTTTTGGTTTTCATCCATTTTGTGGGCATGTCTTTCCATGTGCCTCCCAGGCCACAGGGAACTCTTTCTGCCCCTTATTCTATTTATTAGGCTGTATGTTTTTGCTTTGATCACATGTAAGTAAATGAGGTTTTTTGTCTACCTTTAGGAAGGAGGAGAGGACAAAATAACTTTTCTAGATTCATGATTCTAAACTCCTGTTTTTCCTCTCAAAGTGAATTTTAAAGTATGGCCTTGTACTTTGTCAGATCTCCTTTTCTACTCTACAATCCCATTTGCATTTGGATTTTTTTGCCCCTTTTGTCCTTGTTCTGCTCAGTTTGGAATCTATCCCCGATAGTTCCTCCTGGAGGGAATGGCTTATTAATTACCAGAGGTTTATATGGTCCAGACTGCTCCAGCACCATTAAATCTTATCAAATGCAGTCCCCTTGCTCCCACTTGTGATATGATTCTGCAGCACTCCCACCCAGTTCAGCCATGTTTTCTGGGGAGTACTTCTTGGGGATAATAGGGTATTTTGGTATTGGGATCTTCAGAATCCACATTGCCTTCCCTTTACTTCCATCTACAAAGGTGCTGATACTGCACAGGTCTCCTGGCTCTCAGGGTTTATTCTAATTCATTCATATTTTGGGTTTGTAAAAATACATTTAAACCTAATAAAAGTAGATAGATAAAAATATATGATAGATTAGATAGTTGATAGATATTAAGATATAGATAGATATATCTAAAGACATAGATATATATAGATGTATATGTAGCTAGATATTGTATAGATATAGATATAGATATAGATATAGATATAGATATAATTATAGATATAGACATAGAGATATATAGATACAGATCTAGTCTGTGGGTTGTTGGATTTTATATCCTGTTAGCTCTATCAGTTTTATATAGGACAGTGGATCTCAACTGGGAATAATTTTGTCCCCCAGGGCTCATTTGCCAATATCTAGAGATAGTTTTATTTTTCACAACTGGAGATGGAGTTGGGGGTGGGGGCAGCACCATAGGCATCTAACAGCTAAAGATCAGGAATGCTGTCAAACATCCTGCAGTACACAGGATAGCCCCCATAACTAGGAATTATCCTGTCCAAAATTTCAATTGTACTGAGGTTGAGAAAACCTGGTCTATGAAAATTTGAGGAGATTTGAAAATTAAGCCACAACTGACATCTTCCCTGCTGCCTCCCAATGGCCTAATCAGGTCTTTATCCAGATATGTTCACTTCTCTCCCCTAGTTCACATCTGTATTTTCTTTGACTTGAACTATTGCGGTAGCTCCTTAGTTGGTCTGCCGGAAACAATTCTCCTCTCCAGTCCAAATATCGTTTCCCATGATGCCAGAGTACTTTCCCCAAAGTAGAACTCACATCATGAAACATTTGCTCAAAGAAATCCAGTGACTTGCCAGTGCCTTATAAATAAAGTTAAGTCTGGAAATTAAAAGTTTTATATGCTTGGTCCTGAATTTATCTTCCTGACTTTTATTCCCTCAATTTCTCTACACATAACCTGAATGCAGTTGAGTGGTTGCCTCCATCATTTGACAAATCTCTCTCTTTTTTCTCAATTCTTTGTTAAGATCACTCCTTCACCATCCCTCCAGAGCCAGCCCAAACCTCCCTTCTACAAGAATTCTTCTCTTCCTCGCCCCTCCTCTTTTCTCTCCACCCACTCTAATAAAAAATGCCCTCTCCCTCTTTTAGATAGCTTAATATTTTGGATATACCTGTCTTATAGCATTAAATTATGTTATTATATAATTACTAGAGGCCCGGTGCACGAAATTCGTGCACAGGGCGGGGGTGACCCTCAGCCCGGCCTGTACCCTCTCCAATCTGGGACCCCTGTGGGACTGGTTCTAAACTGGCAGTTGGATATCCCTCTCACAATCCGGGACTGCTGGCTCCTAACCACTCACCTGCCAGCCTGATCGCCCCCTAACCACTCCCCTGCTGGCCTGATTAACGCTTAACTGCTCCCCTGCCGGCCAAATCGCCCCCAACTGCCCTCCCTTGCTGGCCTGATCACCTCCAACTGCCCTCCCCTGCTGGCTTGGTTGCCCCCAACTGCCCTCCCCTGCCAGCTCAATTGCCCCCAACTGCCCTCCCCTGCTGGCCATCTTGTGACAGCCATCTTGTGACAACGTGAGGGCGGCCATCTTGTGGCAGCTATCTTGCGGTGATGTCGCATGCGATGCCACCTAGGCTTTTATTATATAGGATATTATATCCCAGTATTTTGTAATATTACTATAAGCAAAGATTGTTCATTTTTCTTCCTGGGATTTTCCACAGCACCTAGCAAAGGAGACCCTCAACACAGGAGACCCTCAACAATACTTGTTGAATAGGTAAATGAATAAAACTGAGCCCTAAACAGATAAGGTGTTCATCCACAATTCATCCTCTGGTCAGTGGCAGAGACCACAAGACTCTAAAGCATAACTACAGTCCTGGGTTCCTAAGACCATTTTATGTACATGATGCTATAGTCATCATCATTATTGTTACTAATAATCAGGAATCTGGGACTTGCTGTTGTATGGACAACAATAAACAATCTAAATTAGATAACCTGGCTACTCAATTCATTCAGCTAGAAGCTCAACAAGTGATCTACCAGATATAAAATTGAGTACTAACTATTAATAATTATTTGTTGCTCCATCTCCCAAGGCTTCATATCTCTAACATCCTACACATTTGGGGATTTTTTGTTTATATTTTTAAAAATAACAGGATCATAGCCCATGGAAGAGGCATACCATAAGTCTAGTGTTTTTTGTTTTATGCCTCCTATTTTTTTAGTACTGTTTATCAAGTACTCTATATAGGTTCAGTGTGGCACTCAGCATTTCATATACACATATATTTCTGTGGTAAAACATATCTGGTGCCTTCCTGATTGTCTCTTATGAGCACTGAGAGAATCCCTGCCTTCCAAAATGCTTCCCCACCTACCGTTCTTGGTCTTCTCTGATCATTATAGATTTTCAATTTGGTATTTAAAACAGGAATCCTTATAAGTCATTTATGCCATGATGGGAATGAGTTTTGATTTCTTGCCCCCCAGATCCAGTATGAGGACCATGAGCTCACTGAGCTGTGACAGCGAGAAGAGCCAGGTGTTTATATATCCAAGTGCCATGAACACATATTGCCATCTTCACAATTTGGCCACAGGCCAGACCCTTCTCAGTTTCCTCTCATCATTTCTTCATTCTCCAGGTTCTCCTACAATACAACTAGACATAACCCTTGCACTTTTAAAAGCAGTCTGGCCAGAAAATAAAACCTCAAAACATATATCTTCTTATTATCCCTTAGAGCAGCGGTTCTCAACCTGTAGGTCGTGACCCCTTTGGGGGTCGAATGACCCTTTCACAGGGGTCGCCTAAGACTATCGGAAAACACATATATAATTACATATTGTTTTTGTGATTAATCACTATGCTTTAATTATGTTCAATTTGTAACAATAAAAATACATCCTGCATATCAGATATTTACATTATGATTCATAACAGTAGCAAAATTACAGTAATGAAGTAGCAATGAAAATAATTTTATGGTTGGGGGTCACCACAACATGAGGAACTGTATTAAAGGGTTGCGGCATTAGGAAGGTTGAGAACCACTGCCTTAGAGCAAGAAGGAAGCTGTGTATCTTAATGCAGTATAGTCACACAATTGGTATGTGGAGATGACAACTCAAAAAATATCCATATAATTTGGTGTTTATGAATATTAAATGTAGAACACAACAGGCACCAAACAATTTTGGAGTAAAAATATTAAGGATCTAAACATGCAGCAGATTGTTTGATCTTGTAGTTTGATCCATATTATTTCAAAAAATTCAAGATCATTCCTTTTTTTCCCCTTGGGGAGTGAAATTATTTTCTGAGATCTAGACTTTGTCATGTCTCTGAATACTAAATATCAATTAATATTAAAAGAGAAAAGCTGTGTGAAATGTGAAAGATGGGCTTCTTACTCATATGCTTCTCTCTGCCAGCCACAATGATTTGGGCTAAGCTCTTACAACCCTGTTTTTATTTCTTAGCAATTTTCTTCTTTATAGACATTGTGTACTTTCACTCACTTATTATCACACCTGGAGAGCAAATAAAGTGCAGGCACGGTTCAGCTGTCACACAACTGTCTTTAGGTGTGTGCCATGCTGAAACTATCCTTTCCTCCTTTTGGAACTAGAGACCATACGGATGAACTCAACATATGCAGATTTCCACTAGCTGGCAAATAGCTATGCTTCAGTCATTCTGTAGCATCCCCTGTCCTGTGATGTTAAGCTTGGCCCCATGAGATGTTTTGGCCTCATGGTAGGAAGAGTGTAATTGATTTGGGCTTGGCCATCCATGTGATTTGCTTTGGCCAACAGGATATTAACTGACATGGCACAAGACGAAATAAGCTTGCATGTGCCATAAGAAGAACACACCTTGGGTAATTTCATTTAAGGACAATGAGATACATGGAACAGACTTTAATCCAAACTATAGCTAAGAGCCAGATCAACTGCATCCCAGTAAGTCCATAGATATGTGAGAAATAAGTGTTTATTGTGTACCAGGAGCATAATTGGCTTAAGGAGTCAGTAATGTACTGAAGCCCTTATCATCGGCTAATTACCTACTGCAACAATTGCCCATTTGGCCTCTCTGATACCATCCTCCACTGCCACTTTCAACATCCAAAATCTCTCTTTTAATTATGATACTTTCTATAAATGTTATGGATATTTCGGCAACTGAGTGTGTTCTGCAAAATGTATCTCCTGAAAACTAACATCCTTCAAATGATAATACATCCCCATAAAAGAATCTGTAATCATGTGTAACTGGCAAACACAGAGTTGAACAAATGCTAAATTTTTGTTGTGTGGTGGTTTTTACTACAGAACTTCTCAGAGTCTTTCCTGTGTAAATGTGTGTTGTGCTTCTTCAAGCAGGAGGCATGGAAAACATCATTTTTTTAAAACTTATTGGGCCTGGAAATGTTTTTCACAGGAACACAAATTAACATCCCAAAGGTTGCTAGTGTTCCACAGCACACCATTTGGGAAATGGTAATCCATAGGATAAAGCCAAACACAAACCATAATATTCAAGTCCCTACACAATCCAGCCCAAACCTACATTATTATCATGCTTTTATAATGTTTTTATATGATTTTATAATTTCATAATAAAAATTATGAAAATACAGAAAAGAGAAAGTAAACAATTATATAGAGTCCTGTCATCCAAATATAACCAGTATTTGATTTCTATTTCCTTTCTGTCTTTGTTATATTTTATATACTTTCAGCAAAATATAGCACACTAAAATTATAAACAGAAACTACTTTATATTCACAACAAATCCATTTATAAATAAAATATATTCCTATTTTATTTTCAATTTTACTATGAAATATTTCAAGCAAATAAAAGTATATCTACTATCAGCTTTTCAGATATTACCATCTTTATATTATGCCCCAGATTTTTATGCTTTTCCAAGACAAAAAAAAACAATTACAGAATGGCCAACGCCTTTTGTGTTACTCCTCCCCAATTTCAAGTCCATTCCTTTGCTCCCCAGAGATAACCACCATCCTGTATTCATCATTTTCTTGAATACTTTCATAATTTTGCTACATATGGTTGTGTCATAAACAAAATAGGGTTTGTTTTTTATGTTTTTAAAATTGGAATCATTCTATAAATATTCTTTTGTAAGTTGCATTCCCTCCAGTAACATGTTTTGATGCTTTTCCATATTGTTCTATGTAGCTCATATTCAGTTATTTTAATTACAATATAGAATATATCACAAATTATTTTATACATTTTTTCCCTTTTGGTAGATTTTCAATCCATTTTTTTTTTGTCACTACAAGCAACACTGAGACAACCTAAAAGTGTATTCACTGCATATGTACATTGTTAACTTTCCTAGATATTGTCATATTAATCTCCAACGTGATTGTGCTAATTTATATTCTAACAGTAAGGGTAAGTTCCACACCACATCCTCACTATTACATGTGTAGCCAAATTTTTAAATCATTGCCCATTCTGATGATTATGAAAACATATACTATGGTTTTAATTTGAATTCCCTTAATTACTAATGAGGAAGAGTATGTTTTCATGTTATTGGTCATTCATGTTTCTGCTTTTGTGAGATGCCTATTCGTATCCTTTGAATATTGTGGGTTTTTATGAAATTCTTTCCTAATTATGCTCAATTGAAAAATTGTAAGGAAAAAGAAATCACCTCACATTGCATCACCCACTGGGTTAATATTAACATTTAGCTATATTTTCCTTATAGTGTTCTAAAACACGTAATTGTTTTATACAGTGAAAGTGAGAAGAAGCTGTGAAGAGGGCGTTGGTGATAAAATTTTCCGTTGGGTTGTTTATAATCCTTTCCAATCAAATACCAAGGACTGGAGTCATACAGAACACTGTTACTCAAGATCTTTGGCATTGAAAATGGCCAGAATATAGATATTTTCTTTGCTTTGTGTAGAACAAAAGCAGATCTTTTGCTGAGTCATTTTCTAGGTTCTCTAACCCAATGTTGTGCATAGGTCATCCATTTCAACAGCACTCATAGAGAGGTTTCATCTGAAAGGGAGCATAGTGGACTAAATTATACAATGCAAGCGTTACACCTGGTGCCAAGAAATTCAAAAAAATAAGAGTGCAAAGGAATGCTGCAAGGCTAAGATTAGCCATGTAATCTGGTTAGGCTTCGAATTAGAAAATTGAATTTATTTTTTATTTCAGAGGGTAAAGTGTGATGTAATCAGCACAGTGTCTAGAATTTCTACTTTTGCTCATTTTTCATCTCCTACATGTTTTAGTATATTTTAAATAATATTTTTAAATAATAGATGGATTACATCCATGAGTAGTTTCTGAGCTTTAAATAATGGCTGTGCATGAAAGACAATCTGGGTGCTTTTTGAATTCTTGAGTTACAAACTTCTCACCCAAAAGAACTAACATTTTTCTCCAATTCTGGCATTTGCTATTACAGAAAGGTTAGAGTCCGTCTTTGTAGGCAACATTTTTCTTTCTGCCTGGGTGAATGCAGGATTTATTTTTATTCTGCTAATTCAAACATTTTGGCCAGTCGTGGTGAAGTACAGTTCTTTTTTCTTTGATTTTTGCCAGGCATGCAGTGAATCCTTCTGTTCTCAGTACTTAAGTCTGTATGACTCAGAAGAAAAGTTACTTTTTATATAACATATGTCTTTGATTATTGCTTCATCTCCAATTGTTCTTGTTTTCTACTCTTGAACACCTAAAGTCATTAGATTTCATTTCCATTCTCTGCCTTGTAGAGCCACACTCCCCATCATTTTTATTTTCCTATACTTTTCTCTGTATTTTGTAAGAGATCTACAGTTTGTCCAATGCATCATTAATTTGATTTTCTATAATGTCTATTTATTATTTATTCCTATACAATATTATCCTTCTAGGCCATTTTTGGTGTTCTAAAAGTCCCTTATTTACTCAGGAATCTTCCTTCTCAACTCATCCAATTTTCTCACTAAGACTTTCTGTTACTAAAGGGATGGGATGTCTTTCATTCCACTACTGATGATCCAATTTTCATAAACATTATCTTCTGTTTACTGGAAGAAATAGTTCTGTGAGGTTTCTTTCTCCTTGAAATCTTTGGACTAAAATTCTCTTCCTCTATAGTATACTATATTTAATATCCCCCCATATTTTTTTTTGTTTACTTTTCCTCCAATGAGGAAAGACTTCTATTTTCCCCCAATAGGAAAAGTATGTGAATTGCCATCAAGCCCTTTCTTTGTAGACATGGATAGAGAATGACTTCCTTTTTATACCCTAGCTGAAATTATCATTGGTGGGCACAGTTCCTTATCTTAACCCCCGGAGCCCACTAGTCCTTAACCCCCATTTTTCTACAATGACCCTGCTAGCTAAAAAGGAAAATTCCATTTGTCACTGTGTAGTAGTCTTACTCTGACCATACTCTTATTATTCTAAGGGCTCGCCTTCTTGTTCAGATTCCAACTGGAAGAAGGAATGCATAGTGTGAACCAATATCAGAAATACCATTTTAATTATTTTGAAGGTTGAACTCCTGCAGGTCACCAAAATGTCCTTAAGTGTTTACTTTGATATTTTTAAAATTGAAACTTTGCTTAATAGAAAATTTTAAGTACACATGTACTGGATTAGAGTGTGTCATTGAATAATAGGTAGAGGTTTGATATTCAACCTGATGCTTCATCTTATACCCTCCTCTCAAAAGTCAATGAGCACTCTATAAAAATTAATTTACTCATTATTGTTCATAAAGCAATACAACTTTAATCATCATTTTTCAGTATTGTGTATAAATATCATTTCTATGTCTTAACTAGGCCTCCTTAAATTTTCCTTACCTACCCACAAAGGCTCAAGGAGTGGATAAAGTTCAACTGTGTTGTGGCAATCAGGGTACTGAGTTATAAAAACAAAACAAAACAAAAACAAACAGAAATTAACTCTGGCTGATTTAAGCAAAAGGTACAAAAATGAAAGGATGCTAAGAGTTAAGTGAGTTGACAGGTAAATTGAAGAACAAGTTTTAAAAATACAGGAAAAATAGCAACCTGGAAACCTAGAATCAACAACTATAGAAACTAGAGGAATGAACCCATAGTAGGAAGAATCTGGCTACCTTCCAAGGTAATTAAATTCAGATTATGCATTGTCTGATGGTTACTTTGTTCAAGATTCAAATTCTAGGGAATGAGTGTCCATTTGGCTTTAGATCACATATCTACTCCTTTTAATTGGTAACAGCAGGGTTCCTTACTAGGATCTCACCATATGGTATACTGAGAGGAAGAGGTAACTCCCCCACAGAAACCATGGTGCTGGTAAGAAGGGAAAATGAACCCTGGGAAGCCAAAATTCCATGAATCTCCATCACATGTGAGCATTAGCTTGTACCTTCAGATTTCATCTATACCATTTTACATCTTGCTCATTCAGTTTCTTTTCACATCATAATTAGCTGAATTCTTGTTAGTCTTGTACCTCAAAATTGGTCATTAGCTTAGTATTCTTGGCTATGGATGACTTGTTGAGAGGCTACATCTCAATGGGTGAGAAGAAAACACTTGGAATCAGTTGAATCTGGGGTCAAACATTGACTGCTCTACTTATCCAGTTTTATGATCTTGGATAAATCACTTAACTTTTCTAAACCTCAGTTTTCTAATCTATCCTATATAATAAAAGCCTAATATGCTAAGTGTCCAGTTGTCTGGTCGTCCATTCAACTGATCAAAGCATAATATGCTAATGATATGCTAAGGCCACTCAACCGCTCACTATGACATGCACTGATCACTAGGGGGCAGACAGTCGACTGGTCAACCAATTGCTACAACGTGGACTGACCACCAGAGGACAGACGCTCCAACTGGTAGGTTAGCTTGCTGCTGGAGTCCGGCCGATCAGGACTGAGCGAGATGGGCTGGACATGCCTGGAGCCCTCCCACAGTCCTTCCCAAGCTGGCCAACCTCCCACATTCCTCCTTGGCCCTGATAGTGCACCGGTGGGGTCCCTCGGCCTGGCCTGCACCCTCTCGCAATCTGGGACCTCTCAGGGGATGTAGGAGAGCTGGTTTCAACCTGATCCCGTAGGCCAGGCCGAGGGACCCCACTGGTAAATGAATTCATGCACCAGGCCTCTAGTCTATCATAATTATTAAAATAATTTAATGGGAATAATATATGTAAAGGTCTTAGAAAATGTTCAGGATTAGAGTGTGTCATGCTATTATGGTTATAGTTGTGGAGATTATTATCATTATTAACAACAAATTAATTCATATTACCAATTATTCTCTACCACCCAAGATAGTACTTCTAAATTGATCCTCTGATACCACTAACTCTGAATAAGAAGAGAAGAGAATCCCAATGTTCTTTCTTCAACCATCTAAGCCTTACATCCAGTAAGAGATAAGCCAGATTGGCCCCTGCCTGATCTACTAACAACAGGGTATCATTAACCAACTTAGTGTCACTGGATAAATCAAACAATCAAACAGAGCCAAAAAATTTATGGATAAGTCATCCAGTGACATGCTTAAAGGGTCTTCTGAAAACATTTATTTCTAAAACAATGACAATGAGTAGGAAATTATGTGTTATAAATTCAGAGTAAAACAAATTCAGCAGCATGTAAAAGGATCATACACCATGATCAAATGGGATTCACCCCTGGATTACAAGGATGGTTTGACATATGTAAATTTAAAAACGTGATACATCACATTAATAGAATAAAAAATAAAATTTATATGATGTAGAAAACCACTTTACAAAATTCAACATCCTTTCATGATAAAAGTTCTAAACAAATTGGGTATAGGAGAAATGTACTTCAACATAATAAAGGCCATATATGATAATCCCACAGCTGACATCATACTCACTGGTTAAAGGTTGAAAGCTTTTCCTCTAAGATAAGGAGCAAGACAAGAATGCCCACATTCACTACTCCTATTCAACATAGTATGGTATTGGAAGTAATATCCAGAGCAATCAGGCAAGCACAAGAAATAAATGGCACCCAAATGAGAAAAGAAAAAGTAAAATTGTCTCTGTTTGCAGATGATATGATCTTATATAGAGAAAATACTAAAGACATGACTAAAAACTGTTAGAACTAATTTAAAAAATTCAGTAAAGTTATAGGATATACAATCAATATACAAAAATCAGTTGAGTTTTTATACACTAAGAATGAACTTTCAAAAGAATAAAGAAAATCCTACTTACATAGCATCAAAACAATAAAATACTTAGGAATAAATTTAACCAAGGAGGTTAAAAATCTATACACTGAAAACTATAAGACACTGACAATAGAAATTAAAGAAGACACAAATAAATAGAAAGATATCCTGTGTTCATGGATAGAAAGAATATTATTAAAATGACTATACCACACAAAGCCATCTGTAGACTCAGTGAAATCTCTATCAAGAGTCCAATGCCATATCTTGCAGAAATAGAAAAAAAAATTAAATTCATATAGAACCACAAAAGACCCCAAATAGTCAAAGCAATCTTGGGGAAAAAGAACAAAGCTAATAATAATGAAAACAGTATGGTACTGGCATACAGGTACATAGACCAGTGGAATAGAAATGACAGCCAAGAAATAAATCCATGCTTATATAGTCAACTAATATTTGACAAGGGAGACTTTGATAAATGGTTTGGGAAAAACTGAATATTCACATGCAAAATAATGAAACTCACCATTATCTTATACTACTCACAAAACTTAGCTCAAAATGTATTAAAGACTTTAACATAGGACATAAAACTGTAAAACGCATGGAAGAAAATGGGAAAAAGCCCCTGGACATTGGTTTTAGCAATGATTTTTTTTAATATAATAACAAAAACATAGCAATAAAAGCAAAAATAAACAAGTGAGAATATATCAAATTAAAAAGCTTCTGCACAGCAAAAGGAACCATCAACAAAAAAAATTGGCAATTTATTAAATGAGAGAAAATATTTACAAATCATAACACAGATTAGGAATCTACATGTATAAAATGCTAATATGCAAAGTGTCCCCTTGGGAGTTAGACGGGGAGACCGATCACTCGCTATGACATGTGCTGACCACCAGGGGATACAGAACGAAGGAAGGCCCCGGCCCGTAGCTGGCAGCTGGGGAAGGAAGACTTCAGCCAGCAGCCAGAAGGAAGGCCCTGGCCAACAGCCAGAAGGCCCTGATAGGCCCTGATCACCAGCCAGGCCTAGGGACCCTACCTGTGCACAAATTTTGGAGATTCTTCAAAAAATTAAAAATAGAACTATTAAGTAATCAAGCAATTCCACTTATGTATATTTATCAGAAATTTATCAGAAGGAAATGAAATAACTACCTAAAAGACATATCTGCACCCCTGTTTTTGTTGCAGCATTAATAACAATTTCCAATATGGAAATAACCTCAATATCCATCAGTGGATGAATGGATCAAAATTTGATTTTATATGTATATATAATATTACTCAACTGTACAAAATGGTTTTGTGACACCATTGATGAACCTCAGAGTTATTATGCTAATTAAATAAGTCATTCAGAAAAAGACAGATATTTTATTATCTCACCTACATGTGGAATCATTTAAAACTCATAGAAGCCGAGTATATTGGTGTTGCTATGGGCAAGGGGTAAGTGGATAAAGGTGATGAAGGGCACAAACTCTCAGTTATGAGTAAGTTTGGGGGATCTTATGTATAATATGGTGACTAAATTAACAATTCAGTACTGTATACTTGAAAGTCGTTAAGAGAGGAGATCTTAAGAGTTCTCACCACAAAAGAAAAAGAAATGTAACTATGTGAAGTGAAGGATGTGTTGACTAACATTCGTGTGTTTCACTATACATATATCAAATCATCATGTTGTATACCTTCCACTTATACAATTTATATGTCAATTATATTTCAATAAAGTTGGGAAAAAAGAGAAAGAAAAATATAAAAAACAGGTGGAAGAGCCTTGTCATTACCAGAGAATGAAAGTCATCTGTTACATGCTTAGACTGACAAGAGATTATATCCAAGTAATAGCAGAATCAAGGTGCTCCCAGAGCAGGTGTTTTTCATTTTGTGATAGCCGGCATGGGCCTTGCTAATGGCAAAGATCAGGACCATGGCATCACATCTAAAAGGTCATGAATTTGGTACAATCACTGAGAGGAAAAAAACAACATTAACTCCTAAAACTGTCTCTCTTTATCATTTTGGAAGTTACCCATTGAATTCTTACACATAGTTGCCAGTTGTATAAATGTCAAGCATGGCTCAGTGGTTAACAGATTTCTTTCCAAGGAAGAGGACCACCAGAAACTGTGCTTCTCAGAATTTAATATGCCTATGAATTATTTACATAAAAATTCTTGTTAAAATAAAAATTTTGATTCAGTAGGTCTAGGCTAGGACCTGAGATACAGCATTTCTAAAAAGCTCCAATGTTATGTTGAGACTTCTGTCCACAGACCACAGTTTAAGTAGCAAAGCTTAAAGGATATAACAATGATTCTCCAGTTTTCTAAGCCTAATTGTAGAAAAATTATCCTGTCTTGTTCTCACAACCTGTCAATTATAACCTTACCAAAGGATGATGCCTGTCTACTGCATTGGAACATTTTTCACAGAAAAAAACAGAAAGCTAATAATCTAGGATGCTGTATCTTTAGTTTGTATAGGCATTACCCAAGAGCATGTTTAAAATGTAGATTACCTGCACTCCTATCCCCCAAGGATTTGGTTTAATTGTGCATGAAATTTTCATTTTTAATATGTAGCCCAGGTGACTCTAATGAAAATGATTCTTTGAGAAATATTGAGCAAATGTTTAAGTGGATATTGTTGCCTGGTATAGTACAGATAGGGTACAGACTATGTCTATAACAAAGATACTCCAAAACAGAATGGCATAAATAAGAAAGATGTTCCTATCTCCCTCATCTACCAGTCCATAGATAGGAATTTCAAGAAGGCATAGCAACTCTGTGCCATAATATCATGACCTAGGTTCCTGCTATCTTGTTATTCTGTGATCTCCCAGGATGTTGTTTTTTATTTCATTTTCAAATATAAATCACACCACATCGGTAGTCCACCCCACCAGAAGGGAGAAAGAGAAACTTTGAAGGCAGACTATTTTTTGTTGTATTCTATCTATTTTTTAATACCTATTGAAGTATACTTCATATACACTAAACTGCACATACAACTCAATTGTCCATCCATAGGTGAATTAATAAGCCATTTCTTTTAAGCAATGTACACGGATTATACACACATGAAATACTGATGACAAACTAGTCAAAAGGTCACACCAGGCTGCAGAAGAGGCTGGTTACACTTTCTCAAATTGGGAACCACATGCACAGCTGCATCTCCAGTACTACAGACGAGAGAACAGATTTTATGGGACAGCCATCAGAAAGCCTGAAAACTTATAGCAGGTATCACTTCCAGGACGCCTTTTCTGACCCTCAGAGTTGAATTAAGTGTCCTTCCTCTGCTCACTGAAACCCACTATTCAGGAATCTATCACTATACCTAGGATGTTGAATTACTGAAATTACTCCTGTGTCTTCACCTGTATATTCCCTTTTAGCAAGTGTCTAGTTCATCTTCATCAACAAATGTCAAAGTTGAACTAAGCTGGTACATTTATAAAGACTGATTACGACTGATATTTCCTTTTCAGTACTAACAACATTGATCTCTTATTTAACAGATGCCCACTATGTGCTAAACACTATTCTAGGCTCCTTAATTGCCTCTTCCACTCTTCACAATTCTGTGAGATAGCAATTATTATCCCAATTTTATTGATGAGGAAACAGGCTTGCAGATGTTACAAAACTTGCCCCAGTTTACAGAGCCAATAGGTAACAGGAGCAGAATTTAACTTACCTGTCTGATCCAGAGCCTATTCTCTTCCATTTGAGCACACCTCTTGTCCACTGTCATGTTAGCTGATTTATCACTCTAAAAATGCACACTATGCATATATTAGTGTTTTTATATATTTTACTACCTTGCACTAGAAGAAAATGTTTCTTCATTTCCTTTTCCATCTGTATGTTATAAGAAATTATCTGTAGGGTATTGTTCATATAAACCAACAGCTAGCCTGATTTAAAACCAGAATATCAGTCCTAACAGAGCCCAAATTAGAATTCGAGATCTGACTTATAGCTCATTTCACAGAAGGAAAACGGAGACACAAAAATACAAAATGATTCCTGGAGTCAAACAGGGCACTGTTTCAATGGGCCTCAGGTTTCCTGTCTCCAGTGAGTAAACATGTGTTTGGAAAGAGTATGGACTATGCAATCCAACAACACAAGATTCAGATACTGACAACCACTTTCATATGTGACCTCAGGCATGGTTTCTAACTTCCCTGAGACTGCTAATAATAATAATACCTACCTTGCAGAGGTGCTTGTGAACATTGGAGATGAATAATGGAAAGTACCTAACACAGTGCCTGGCAGAGTAAGTGTTCATTAAATGCTAGGTCTCTCTCTCTCTGTCACAGTCTAGCCTTTTCCTGGAACACATATTGCTTTACACAGGGTGATGGTCTTCTCCCTTTTTTGGCACTCACATAAGTCTCTCATTGTAAAAATCTTGAGCTAAGTGTGTATGAAACCGAGTCCATTTTAAAGCCTTTTTAATTTAAAGGAAGAAAAAGTAAAAAGTGCTGAGCCAATATTTCTACTATTCAATCATTAAACATTAATCGATGTCAATGCATTTGAGGGAGCCTTTAGCTGTGACAGGTGAGCTGAAAGTAGAAATTCTGATTTAACGAGGCCTCCCAGACGCTTTGGGAAAATGTCAGGGTGTGGTGGAGAATAATTAATCGATAAACAACCGTCAGAAAAAGATCAGTAACTATTAAATTGGGTACACAGACAAGGCTTTTCTTATTTTTTTCCAGAACATTTTTCTCTTTGGGATTTTTCAGTCCTTTCTGAATTGCCCCTGATTCAGTACCCCCTAAGTCGGAATGCCCTTAACTGTTTTGTTTGGACTGGGCTATGAAATGATTAGGCTGTTGAAATGATGAATCAGGGAGCGCTGCAGGATTTTTCACAGTCTCTCTGAACAATGCCCCATATCACACTTACACTGACAGGTTGTATTTTTATATTTGACATGTGAGAGGAACATGGAAAATAACACACTGACAGCGCCTTAGATACCAGTCATACATCTTCCTAACACAGATTGATGGGTGGAAAAGAATATTATTTAGTGAGCCCCTCTTAAGCTCTCCAAGGAAAATATATAGATCCACCAGTGGATTGACTTGAAACTCATATTAACATTCCTTACAAGCAAGAAACAGAAAAGTAACCACCATCCATTCTGCACTAGCAAACAGATCAGAAAAATTAGGAGAAACCAATTCAGTGCCTGTGCATTTTTCATTGATGGGTCATGGTTTGTTCCTCCCCTACCTAGGAATCAAATAGGTGAAATTTCTCCATTGAGATACATTGGTCTTTCTCAATTTCAAACCAAAGGTGAAAGATAAGCTGCTAGGAAAATTGAAGCCACAGTTATAGCTGTTCAGGGAACCAAGCAGAAACAGAAGAGGGAGAGAGAGAGAGAGAGAGAGAGAGAGAGAGAGAGAGAGAGAGAGAGAGAGAGATGGGGAGAGTATGAGAGAGATGGAATAGCCTGCATAGGCTAAGTGTATGACTATGGGGAAACTCAGAGAGAAGAACCATGTAAGATTGTGGCTGCCACATACTAGAGGACATAAGCATAGGAGAATGAAAAGGAAAAAAGAAGTGCCCCTATAAGTGGATGCTATAATGTGCCAGGAAATCTCCCTCTAGGAAGGCAGGATTTATTTCTACAATTGCTGGGAATGTTGCTGGTGACAGCTCTCAGCTCCCAGCCCTTTTCAGGAAATGCCTTTGCTGAAGAGATTTGTCTCACCAAATAATATGCTGCCTCATGGAGCAGCCCACATCCAGTGACCAGTTATTACAGAAGCGTAAGGGCCTGGCCCCTGATGCCCAATTGGAACAGCTGTGGAGGGTCATCCCAGTTTCAGAGCCCCAAAAGCTAGCTTAGACCTGCATTCAAACTTCATCACAGACCAGCTTCATCCTATGCCCAGCCAATCCTCCTTCTTCCCCTTTTCTTATACAGGTGTCAATCCCATGAGTATTTCATAATACATTCCCTGATCGCTAATCTTCATCTGGTCCTTTCCAGGAATACCCAAACTGCAATACTCCTTTCATCTCCAACTCCCCTAATGTACCAGTACCCTGGAACTTAAATATCTCAATTAATAAAATCACATGATGCTATCAAAAATGCATATATATAATCACCCAGATCATTTTGAAACCCGTCACAGTCACTCCAGTTTTCAAGGTGGAAAATAAAAACAGAGAAAGATGAGCACCATCTTGTGGAAGGACATACCACTGTAAGTTTCAAGCTCTTTGGTGTTACACAGGTTTTTAGCTTATTTCTTTTGTGTTTGTTTATTCGTTTTTCAGTATATTTGCCTAAAATGGGGGGGGGGGGGGGGGGTTGGGGGAAGAAGGTGAAGAAAAACATACAGGAATTCTAATACCAAAACAGAAATGGGTGGAGAAATCTTTTTCCTATTGTAGACCATACAAAAGAACCAAGAGTCAGGGCTACAAATTATTGAATCTTAGGATTGCAGAGTACCTGGCACTCCTGTTTCTAATGGAAAACAGTGGGACATGAAGACTTTCAACTAGCAGCTTATTGATTTGGGAGTGGAGGCAAAGAGAACCCTACACATTTAGAAGCTGACAGCAAATTTTCAGCATTTGGCCCTGAGAGTGAGTACTGAGTCATCTGTGCTGCCCTCTGGCCTCCTCTACTTTCCCTCATTTTTTCCCTTCCCTTGTCTATTCTCCTTTTGCCTCCCCCATTTCTGCTGTCTTCTCTTTGGCTCTCTTTCCCATGTCCTCTCCCTCCTAGTTTACTGGGCTTTTTTATAGGCTGGTGTTTCAACAGTAGTTGCATCGCACAGATTGCTACATCAGCAATGAAGCATTGATTTGGAAGAGAGAAAGAAGAACTTTTCATCACTGTGAAAAATGTGACTCAAATAGGGTGAACTAATTTATTCCCTAAAACTTAATTAAAACCAATAAAAACAAGGGGACAGCTCTGGGTGGAGGCAGGACCTGGGTGAGGTGCATTCTGTCGGGCCGTTTCAAAACTTAACATTTGATTTGGCCCCATGATATTCAGAGGACTTGGTTTGGTTTTATATGCTACTAAAATGCTTTTAAGTATTTAATGGTTTATTCCAATTGGGGAAAGTTTTGTTAGGTTTCCTCTAAAGTTTCCCACAGGAAAGCCTTGGGTTTTTTGTTTGTGACTGGAATATTTTGTGGCTTTGGAAATCACCACAAAATCAAAAATGCTACTTTTGAAGTTTTCCAGATGTGAACAAGTATATTTTCAATATGTTACATCACTTCCCTGTCTTGGAAGTGATTTTTTCAGACAGAATGAATAAACAAGGTCAGAGAGGAATTTGCAGAAATAGTGACTTCATTCTGAGATTCCCCATGACACTTTAAGCTTCTTGACTATAGATATTAGTCTTGATCACTTTTAAAATCCCTCTCACCAAATAGAGAAACAGAGTAAAACAGAAGGATGGGTGGATGGATAGATGGATGGATGGATAAATCAATCCACGAATCCCAGAAGGTTGGGATATAGTTGCCTATAGTTTTCCTGTTGGAAACAGAATTAGAGGTGAAGTTGGAGCTACTCCACTAGCCCCAGTTAAGAGCATAGCAAGTGTGCTACCCATGGAATCCCAATGAAATTTTGTGTCCAGCACAAAGCTTTGACACATTATTTAATAAACTTTGATAAATTGAACTTTCACCCCATTTTGATTAAAGTTTATTTCAAGGGCAGTACAGGAGGAGTACCAAAGGTGGTTATTTTATTTTATTATAAAAATTTTTATTTTTTATATTTTATTGTAGAAATTTCCAACACAGAAAAGCATAAGTAATTTTACATGGAACACCTTATACCCGTATTCTAGATTCTACTATTAACATTTTACTCTGCTTGATTTTATCACACAGCTCTCTCTATCCATCCCTATATTCATCTAACAACTCATTTTTTTATGTAGTTCAAAATTAAGTTACAAACATTGGTACCTTCTCAGAAAATACTCATCATACATATAATTAGTGTTCGATATTTGTTTTAAAGCTTTTCCTTTGATGTAAAAGTGATCATTCATTGAATTTGACAAATTCAAACCACTGTGTAATTCAAATTCCTACCAAGATATAGAACATTACAGTCACCCCAGAAATTTTAGTAGTAGAGATCTGAGTGCAATTGAATTAATTTATTTACCTCTTTACCCCCAGAAAAAGGTCGGTTTGGGGGTAACTTAAAGAGTTTGAAATCTCTCAAACTGCTTCAGATCTCAAGCTATTAAAGAGTTGCTTTTCTCTATTTGTTTTAGCAAAATCCACACTCCAAAAGCACAGTTGATGTCAGGGGAGAGCTTTATGTGGATGTACATTAACTGAATATCCAATAAGTTGGCAAATAGGCAGGAGAGAATAAAGCAAAATCAGAACCCTAATTTCTTATGTGAATTTTAAAAATATGTAAATATAAATACATTTTGTCAGAATATGCTTTGTTTGGGTCTTAATACATGCAAGCATGTTTTCTTTGTCCTGGATGCTCTTGGGACATCACCAGTATATCAGGGTAAAACAACCAAGGAATCCTCTATGAAGTTGTGCATGTTGCCAACGTAAATCCAGTGCCAAGCTAAATCCCTACCACATGGTACATATGAGTTGAATCTCTTCCAAACGCAGGGCTCCTTCTTAAGTAGCTGTGTTGACTAATTACTTTCATCAGGATAATTGCACCTAAGAAAAGGGTACAATTATTTCTACTGAGTGGAATATTGACATCGTTTAATGAAGAAATGTGATGACAAACTATGTATTTAGAGAGAAAATAAAGTGGTTACCAACAATCTGTTACCAAGAAAGAATTTTTAAGCATGTCTAGTATATTCTTAAGTATGCAGAATGAAGCTAATAGGCATTTCCACAGCACACAAGGCTCTGCCACTATCTAAGGCTGTGCATGCCAATAAATTGCCATCAACCAGGCACTAATGAGTCCTCTGACATGGTTGAGGAGCAGAGCAGCAATTAAATTGGGCTCAGCTTAGTGTCCAGTCATGCCACCACATTTCAAAAGGATCTTTCTAGTCACTGTCCCACACAAATAGTAAACCCACATCATCCTTCTTTGTGGGAGTAGCAAGTATAAGAAAACTGCCATGCAGAAGGGTTATAGTTAAAACTTCTAATTATTGACTGGGACCTAGAATAGCCACTGGTGAGTAAGAACCCTAAAATTCATTCCTTCATTTACTCATTCAACACATGTTGATCAAACAACTATTATATGTAAGGCACTATGCTAATGGCTGTATTGTTATTCAAAAGGAATCTACTATCAAGAGGCTTATAACCCCAAAAGGACCATTCAATCATTCATTCAAGTCTCCATTGGGAACTGTGATAGCCTCCGTGGCCCACTGCCCAAATAGTCCTTCAAAACTGAGCCATTCATTTCCCCAGTTGCAAGGAGTGTAAACTGTTGATAGTTCACAGCTGAGTTGGTCCTCTCCAGGAATTGGTAGAGGGCTAAAAGAATACACATCTGTTTTCCTGGAGGCATCTGTATCCAATGACCAATGCTGGAGAACAAAGGCTCTGGACTCAATTAGAACAACTGTGAATAGTATCAAAGCTCCAAATCTTACCTTAGGTTCAAGTGAAGCCTCCTTTGCAACTGCATTACAATTTAGCTTCTCCATCTGCCCAATCCTGTTACTCTCACTCATCACAAGTGATGTTACTAAAAGCACTCCTCAATTAACTTCCTGCATGCAAATCTCGAAGTCATAGAGTTTGTCACCAGTGAAAGCCAAGCTGAAATAGTTCCTGCCCAAAGTGATTCTAGACCGACAACTATAAAATGGGATTTAGAAGCTGGATCACCTAGTTCCAAAATGAAAATCTCATCACTTGTATGCAATTATGGAGCAACTGTTAAAAATACCACTAATGGAGAACTGAGATGACGATGAAGCCTAAGGGTGAAATACTACCAACATAAGGTGGTGTGAGAACCTAAGGGCCTCCTTGGTAATATACATACAAAAAAAGACTCTCATCTCCTGTAGCCCGAGGGCAGAAAGAGCTGAGGCTCAGAACTGGCAGAGCTATAGGAAGGCTGAATTCTCAACACCAGCATGTCTTCTACAGTAAGGACAGGGCTCTGTTGGGGAGGGAGTGGTAAATGGAGATGTCAGATTGGAACATGTGGGCTGCTGCACTAGAAAATCTTTAGATTTCTCATATTCCCCCAAATATTATAGTTATTCAGAAGTGGTCCTTCTCCCTCTTAAAGGCTTACATTTCCCACCCTACTTTTCCTTGAAGAAGGTGCAGAAGAAGTCTTTGTCTTGCAAAATAATACAAATCCCTTCATGATCTATCCTTTTTCCCTGGCCACCAAATCATGGGAAAAGTTATAACATAATCCATCTGGGGAAGTTTTATGGGTCTGGTGAAGTAGGTTAGAGACTATATATCAAAGAAGCTACAATACCTAGCCCACCTGTACTGGCAGAAGCCATAAGAATTTACATGGGATGGCATTCCAAGGATGCTGTACCAAGAAGAATAGGATGTGAAGTTGGAAAGAGAGGAGTTTATCAATATGTGAATACTCTCCTGTGATCCAAAATTTGCACCCCATCAAGGATCCCAGGAGACAGTGCTAATAAACCAGTAGGATGGTTCTTGGAAGCTGGGACAAAACAATAGCCCACACCTAATGAAGTATAAATGTGACAGATGGTGAAGGCAGTAAGCAAAAGATTCAGAGAAGCGAGCCTGCTAGAACACGGATATATTACATAAGGCCAGAAAAACCACCTCTCAACAGTGTGCTATGAAAGGAACTAAAGGACAATCCATTTACCAAAGTGTTAAGGAACATGTTGGTGAGAAGGACACTAGCTCTGTCCAGAAGCTCAGTGACAGCTGTCCTTGGCAGACCAGGGCAATAAGAGATTCTGTTAAAGAAGTGGCTTCCCTGGTAACAATGAGAATGAGAGGATCCTAAATAATAGAAGTCAGGTGGCTGCACTTAACTGAAAAACAACAACAAGATTTTACAGTAATCATGATGAATAAAAAGGTGAAAATGATAGTCAAGGAAGCTGACCTACAAAGAACCATGAGGATGGTTAATAGAACACGGTATTCCAAATATCAAGATAAATGGCAAGTCTGTGAGAGTATTGCTCAAGCTGTACAATGCAAAGAAATCAGGAATGGATGATCAAGAGGCTTGAGGTGGATACTCCAATAAAAATTCACAATCCCTTGCCCAAAGTTTAGGCCTGAGGCATTTTCAGATCTAGAATACAATGACTGGTGGGAAGGTCATAACCCCAGGAAAAACCATCATATGATACCATGACCAAGTTAATTAGTAATGATTCCTTCAGTTCTTCCATAAGGGACCTCTGTCCATTTACTCAAATAACAGTATACCAGAGAAAGAGAAATGCTAAAACATTTCAATAACTGCTAATACAGAGTCCAAATTAATACTGACATCTGGTGACCCAAAGCATTATCATGGACCTCTGTTATATTGGGGCTACATGGGTGCCATGGAGTTCTGGCCAGGTCCTGCTTACCATGGGTCCACTGGGGTCCACTGATCTACTCCATCATCATTTCTCCAGTCCCTGAATTTAAAATTGGCATGAGCATACATATTTGTAGTTGTCAGAACCTATACATAGCTTCTTTAGTCTGTAGAGTAACCAATATGTAGCTTTTTTAGTTTCCTTTAGTCTGTACTATTGTAGTGGAAAGGCGGAGTGGAAGACTAAGAAACTGTGTTGCCTTCCCCAGCTAAGATAGTATGCTGGGACATCCTCTTCAAAGTAAATGACAAATTATAGCATCTCATAATCCTACCTTTCTGAAGGAAGCACAATGCCCAGCAGGCCTTTTTTGGTCTGGGTACAGGATATTCCACATTTAAGAATACTGTTTCCTTCTTTACTGAGAAACCTGGAAGACTTCCAACTTTGAATGTGTCCCAGAACAGTAAAGAGGTCTGCAACAGGTCCAAAATATAGTTCAGGCAGCCTTGCCACTTGGTGAATCAGACCTAGCAGATCCTTAGGCTATTAGAAGTATCAGTGCTAAGAATAGATACTGCACATAGTTTATGGTAAGCTCCAACAGGAAAATAATAATATAGACCCCCAGGTCTATACAGGGTGTCCCAAAAATGTATATACACGTTAACGACTGGTAGCTCAAATTTGAAAATGAAATGCATTTTAATAAACACTGCCTTTATAATTATTTAAAGTGTGTGTATTTGTTTGGGGGGGGGGGGGCACTCTATATTTGTAGCCAGGCTCATTCCATCTACTGCAGAGATTTCTAGGCAATTTAAAATAGCTTTTCATATGCTACCGAGCCCTAGCTGAAATGGAGCATTGGACCATGGGACATCAAGTACCCACGTTGCCAGAACTCCCTATCAGAAACTGGTTGCCAGATCCACCCAGTCACGAGTTTCAGCAGCAATACATGGTAGCATGGAAGTGGCATTGCTGATATCAGACACCTTGAATCTCCCTAAAAGTAAAAATAGAAAAATAATGGTTCAAAATCTTCTACAATATTTTTTAAAGAATGGTACCAAAGGAACAAGTACTATTAACCTCTATATTTCTTACAGTTGCCTAAAGTTTCCTTCAAAATACTAACAATATTCACCATCTACTTTTCTTTGTTTATCCACAGGAAACAGCTTTCAGGATAAAACATGTAACATAAAATTTTATTTTTTCTGTAATCTAGAAATTGATTATAACTTATATTTGCTACCATGTTTCCATTTCAAAAGCTTTTTGTGTTAAACAAACATTAGTGATCTTGCCTGGGATTCTTGGAAACAAGAACTAGGTCTTGTGTTCCATGTACACTCCTTCCCATATGCCTTGCCCAATGAGAAGAGGATTAACAGTGAGGCATTGTAACACTGAGGAATTGTAACCAACCCCATCTTTCTTTTGACATTGTTTCTGTAAATGCTGATTATGACTTTATGTAGCTTGTAGATAAGCAATAGTTTGCATAATAATCCTAGAAATTAACTTCAGAAGATACAGACTCTGATCTTCAGTCATCCCACCTCTAGGAGAATTGCTGACCTCCAACCATAAAATGAGGATGATGTATAGCCAGGATGACAAAAACCAGGATGACACACCAGACCATCATTTGACCAGTTTCAAGGTCCTTATCAGAATGGACTGTGCTGGTCTGCACACAGAGAACTTTTCAAGCCCCTCCCCTTGATCTCTTTGTTCTGATTTTCCTCTCCCTCCTTATAAAAACCTCTGCCTGCACTGAGATGTAAAGATGGGCTTTGGGACAAGAGTCCCCTCTTTCAAGTAGCCAGCACCTGAATAAACTTCTTTACAATTTCACCAGCACCTGCCTCACGAGTTTAGCTTTTGTGGCCACAGGCAGAGGTAACTGAACTTTGGTTTCTGTTACAGAGGTATTCAAATAACATCTGTAAAACTGAATTAATATTTTTACAGTGGATAAATGGATTTAATTTCAGAAAACTTACTTGATTTTATAACACAATCTACTTATAAGACAGACATGGTCTATGTACCAAACCATGCCTCCCCACACTTTTCTCCTAAAGCAACAAGAATGGTGGTGAGAGGACAATTGTACATAATGTCTCAAAAATAGAGGTTACAAAATTAAACAGAAAAGTACGTAAGTGGCCCAGGTAAGAACCTAGGGGGAAAAAAACCACATGCCCATATAAAAGGGGAGTTGCTACCCAACTCCAAATAATCATAGCCATGCAAGAACACTAGCATACTGGTGTTAGTTCTTCCTATTACCTAAGAGAGGTGAGAAATTCAACTGATATCCCAATTTTAAAATGTTGGTTATTAATCTAATCTTATTAAACTGGGTGAAGAGGAGTCAAAAGCAACAGAAATGTCCCTCAAAGGCTGGTCTATAGATTTGCCACCTCTGTCCTAAATAGGCATAAAGATTTTTGATAATAAGAGCTAACTTATAGCTCAGCTTGTTTAAATGAGAACACTGACCCCGTCATTTCATTGATGGTGGGGAGAAAGAACTACTACCATCCTTTTAAAAGATTTAGATTAAGGATGCTACATTAAGTTCCATAAATTATACCACTCAATGGGAGCTATACCCCCATCTATATATCTATAGATACCAAGTACTTGCCTTAATGAGATAAGCATTCAGACTGTCTGAGATGTCCCCAGTAAGCGATCAGCATACATGTTCCATTGCCTCATAAATTTTCAGGATTATGGAGGACTGTTCTATTTTTAGTTTTCTCGTAGATTATTCATGAAGAGAGTTGTAGACTGTCTGTATAATTTCACTAACCTTTCCTCAAAACAGTGGATTCCTTTACCTGTACCTTCTAGAAACTGTTTCCTTCCTGTTCCATTTCATTTAGCTATAATCATCTTGGATGAATAATAGGCTGGTATTCTCAAAATGCCTGTGTGTGTGTGTGTGTGTGTGTGTGTGTGCGCGCGCGCGCACATCTTCCCTCACAATCACTGTAAACTGATTTTAAAACTTGGAAACTGGCTTTAAAACTTGCCCACAAAATTGGAATCATAAATTCAAATGTAATTATCTACCTTGTAAATAAGAGAAAGTTTTTTAAAGCTCCCTAATGCATTTATTATTGGCTTTGACCTGAAGGGAACATTTCAACATATTCTTAAAGCATTTTGCTCCATTTCAAGCAGAATGTGGTTCTAGATTTGGGCACAACATAGGTACGTATGGTTTGGGGCTATACTATATTGTCAAATGATGGGTATCTTACTCCCCGTTCTTCTGAGGAATAATGTAGTGCTGGGACACATTCCACTCTGTTCTTGCACTTTTCTTTCAGGGATCCTAACAACCTGCTTTCCTAAACTAACCCTAATCCTGAGGCAGAGGGCAAGCCATTCCTTATATGAGCCAGAGTGAAGAAAGCTCCAGTGGGACTTCTTTGGCCTCTGTGGTATCAGGTGGCTCTCCAGCTCTCAGTGGCCTTTCTCACCCTAACCTCCCTCTGGCTGGAAGATGCTTTTTTTCATATTATCAGCTTGCTGTCACATACATGACCTTTTCCAAAGTTTGTGGCTATCCTGCAAGTTTGGGGAATAAAGATGGACTGATTACCTCCCTTTAACAGGTGAGGGGGAAATAGAAGACCAGGGTTGAACAGTGGTGGAAGGGGGACTAGAAATAGTTCTCCTGAGTCATCCCCCAGATTTCCTTTGCTATTCAAGGCAACCATTCCTAGACAAATGCAGCTTCAGTCAGACAATGTGTTCCAGCTTAGAGAACTGTATTTTTCTCTGCTTAGAAGGTTCTGGTCTTCTCACCATTCAGCATCAATCCAGATGCCACTGAAATTATCTTTTTAATTTAACTTTGTATATGTTTGTTTTGTATCTTTCCTACTAGAAGGTATGCTTCATGAAAGCCAAAAGGATGTTTGTCTTGTTCATTGCTGGCTCTCCAGAACTTGGAATAGTGCACGGTATATTGAGAGTATTCAACAAATATTTGTTGACTAAATGACTTCCCAATAATTGAATTTATAGTACACAATTAATCAGGAAAACATCATATATGGGAAAGCTCTTGTAAGAAAAAATCAGAAGGCTGGGGTTCTAGTAAGACTTTCCACTATCTAGAAGTGGCCATGGCCTAAAATATTGGTTCCTGAATGACATTATATGGTTGGGATATCCTAGGTAACCTACATCATTACTTGCAGCCTTCCCCTGAACTCTGATGTCCTACCAACCAATTGTTGCCATAAATTAAGCACATCACCACTTCCTCACAGTGCAAACTTCTTCTAATGATGCCCATTCTTAACTATAGATAAAAGAGAAAATAACTTTCACAAAATTATGGGCTCAAATATTTCATGCTTCAGTAGGCAATGAGGTTACATGGCTCATTAATTCCTAAATCTCAGAGTCCTGATCCTAGTTCCTTGTAGGAAATCCAATGTTTTCCCAGGCTTCCTTGTGCACATATTGCTAGGAATCTTCAGAAAATTTTCTTAGGATTCTCATATCTATTCTAATTAAGGCCTCCCAGTGCAGCCAACCATCTGGCCTCAATGCACTGTTCTGTTCCTCCTCACATCTCCCTCCTCTTGTCATCTTGAACTCATTTTCTGTTGGGCTGCTGTTGCTTGACACTGAGCCATCTTATCTCTACCTTGGACACAGATCTTTCCTTCAGCTCCCATGACTGTTGAGACAAAGATGTAGCTCTTAACATGTGTTGGTGACAGGAGAGAACAGACAAGAATAGTAACATAAAGAACCTACAGAATTCATAAAGAATTCACAAGCCTTCCCCTGGGACCTTCACCGATCTCTTCTCTTTATGGTTTCCTTCCTTGTACTTACTTTGGGTTTGCCTTTTTGTTTTTCTATCTTCTTCAAGTGGAAGCACAGGATAATTTCTTTACATCCTTGAGCACATTGAGGATATTTATAATGGGCGTTTTAACATTCTTGTCTGGTAATTTAATCATCCCATTCATCTTTGTGACTTTTAATTTTTACTGATCTTTTTCATTTGGATTGTTATTTCTACAGAATCATCAGCACAAACATAGAAGAAACATAAGCTCTAGAGGAGAGGGACAAGTAACCCTTGCACAGCAGCATGTGGAGAAATGCCCAGCTCTGGGAAGAAAGAAGAGCAGAAAATTCAGGATAGAAAGAGGTAAATGAAAGCATTAGGTGATGGTGTAGGGCTCTAGCTCATACCTATTGTAGCCAGGGATAGAAGGTCATTACCTTATTGTAGTTCTGGCCCATCAGTGAGTGCTACATCTTTTCATATACATAAGCCATGGACACCACTACTTGGGGTCCTTGGACTTAGGGAGTGGTTACATGTAGGGACTTAGTTTCTAATTTTCATGGCCCACACATTCATCAGTTAATTAATCATACATGATTTTCTCTAAAGTGCCCTCTCTTACCGGGATCAAGAATGAGAAATTCTTTGACCAGGTTTTCTACATATTCCATGGACAAGTAGAAAGGACTATGAAATATTCTGCTCAGTGTCCATCCCCACAGCATCTTAAAGTTCTGTCCATCAAAGGCAGGGATCCACTCATAGGATGGCTCTCAGGATTCACCTATCTACCTATGTCCATTGTGTTTTTTATCCTGGAAGAGTTCTGGGGCAGCACTGGGGGTGATGCCACAGAAGGTATTCAGTTTATTGCCAAAGATGAATTTGTCCCTGAAGCAAAAGTCTACACTCTTGATGCTCATGTTAGCATCCAGAGCAAGTTTTCTGTCTTTAAGTCCCTATAAACAATATTCTTCTAAGGGCAGTACTGTACAGCAGAGGCCTCAGGCCTCTTTTTCTTACATACTGCTGGCAGAGTTCTGGTGAGTCTCATCGATGATTTTCATAGCCACCTCTTTTCTAGTCAGGACGTGCTAGACCAACTCAATCTTAGCCTGCTGATGGTCTCAAGAAGTCAGCGGCTGGCAAGATGGATCTACTCCTCAGTAGAGATGGCTGAAAGGTCCTGCAGCATGATGGACTTACTATTAAGCTTGGAATCAAGGTACCTCAAAGTCAGCTTAAAATTGAGGAAAGCTGATGAGAAGCTTGGTCCAATTCACTTAAAAATAAAATTACTTCTAAAGCCCACCTAAAAAACTGATCTTTTGATGGAATAAAAACACAGTGCCAGATAAAATAAATAAATACTAATTTTAAAGAGAAAAAATAACAAATAGAAAAAAATGAGAAAAATAACAAAGAAAAGATAAAAAGCATAAAGAAAAAAGAACAAATGAGGAAATGAAAAAAGTAATTAAAAGAAAAAATCATCCTCTAACTGGCTTATTTTGCTTAGCATAATACTCTCCAGGTCCTTCCATGCTGTCTCAAAGGGTAAGAGATCCTTCTTTTTTATAGCTGCACTAGAGGCCCAATGCACGAAATTTATGCAAGAGTAGGCCTTCCTTCCCCCGGCTGCCGGCACTGGCTTCACTCTGGCACCTGGGACCCGAGTTTCCCTCGCAGCCCTGGCTTCATCCTGAAGGACGTCCAGTCTAATTAGCATACATACTATGCTTTTATTATTATAGATAGTATTCCTTGGTGTACATGTATCACAGCTTTTTATCCACTCACCTTCTGATGGGCGCTTGGGCTGTTTCCAGATGTTAACTATTGTAAATTGTGGTGCTATGAACGTAGAGGTGCATATATTCTTTCTGATTGGTGTTCCTGGTTTCTTAGGATATATTCCTAGAAGTGAGATCACTGGGTCAAATGCCAGTTCCATTTTTAATTTTTTTGAGGAAACATAAGTATCACATGATCTCACTCATATGTGAAATCTAATGAACAAAATAAACTGATGAACAAAATAGATCTAGAAACATAGAAGCATGGAACAAACTGACCAATCTCAGAGGGAAGGCAGGTGTGGTTGGTGGGTGGGGAGAGATTTACCAGGGAACTTATATGCATAACCCATGGACACAGACAATAGTGTGGTGAAGGCCTGGGAGGAACGGTTGCGTGGTAGAGGGGGTCAATGGAAAAAAGAAGGGAGGACATCTGTAATATTTGTCAATGAAGATAAATTTTTTAAAAATCAATAACAAACCATAAAATAGATTTTTAAAAATCCACAATGCCAAGAAAGCTCATTTTGGTCAAAGTCCCATAAGTCACTGAAAACCACCTTAATAGACTAGAAAGATTAAAAACCTAAGCCCAGCCAAGGACTTATGTAGGTGCTTGAAATTCCATAACAATGGCTCCTATGAAACCCTACCAAGCAATACTGATTACAGCTGGGGATTATCCACAATGTTGTGCTCACTTTTTGGCCTACAAATGCTTATTCTTTTAAAAAAGTATTGAGGACCCAAAAGACTTTTGTGTGGGGAGGGGGTGGGAGTGGGAGGTTACAATAGCTATCAATATTTAACTTATTAGAAATAAAAACCTGCAGCATGTATCAGTGTCCTTTTCACTTCTAATTTGAAAAATTGCAAAAAAAAAAAAAATTGGCTTTTAAAGAACTCAACGTCTACAATTTAAAAATTCAATTCCTTGTACTTTAACCTGAATAATTGGTCTTAAATGATGCCACAACTTAACTGTTACCATGATACTATACCAATATATTGCTGCTATTATTATTTTGAACAAATTGTTTTCTGTTAGGTCAATTAAGAGTAAGAATATTTCTGTGTGCATAAGACAAAATAAGGTACATTATTCATATCTATAAAGCTGTGTAGAAGATAACTATCATATTTTAGTTTCTTACAACTCTGCCCAACTTTCTTTGGAGTAGATTCCACCCTTTCCACACTTCCCACGTCAGGTTCTGCACTAGCTCCTAATTCTGCCTAGATCATTTCCCCAGAGATCTTCCTAACTTCCTCCCCACCCCACCTCCCCACCTCCTTCAAGTCTTTTCTCCAATGCCACTTCCTTAGTGACTTATTTGGTCTTGCAACACTTCTTGCACAACTTATCCACTACCTCCATCCATTGCTTTTCTTAAAAAAAAAAAAAAGATTATCTTTATATTTTGTGAATTTACAAATATATACAAAATTTTTTTAAGTATAAAACTATTCTTCATATATTTACCATCCCAAAAGAATTATCAATATTTTTGAAATCTTAGTTTATCTTATCTATAAATACTTCAGACTGCATCTTTAAATGATAACACTTTTATTTTTGGAAACAAGCCATGATGCCATAATCAGATTTAACAAAAATAACAGTGTCATGTATTATCAGTCCATATTCTAATTTCCCACCTGTCTCAGAGATGTCTTAGGACAGTTGAAATGTTTGAGCAAAGGATCAAACAAAATATATGTATAACTTTATTTTTTCCATAGCAAATCATCATTCAAAACACTCTTCCTTTCTTCAGATAGATCCAAATTTCTGACACATTTTCCTTCTTTCTGAAGAATTTCTTTCAACAGTTCTAACAAGACAGGTCTACTGGCAAGAAATTTCCCTAATTTTTGTCTGAGAAAGTCTTCATTTATCCTTCACTTTTGAAGAGTAAGTTTACTATATACAAAATTCTTGTTTCACTTGGTTGTTTTTCCTTTGTTTCACTCTACACTCTTCTTGCTTGCATGGTTCCTGAAGAGAAGTCTGATATAATTCCTATCCTTGCTCCTCTACAGGAAAAGTATTGTTCCTCTGGCTTCTTTTAAGATGCTATCTTCATCTTTGATTTTCTGCAGTTTGAATATGATATGCATGGGCTAATTCTTTATATTTATCTTTCTTGGTGTTCTCTGAGCTTCCTAGATGTACAGCTTGCTATCTGTCATTAATTTTGGAAAATTCTCCATCATTGTTACTTCAAATATTTCTACCGTTCTTGTCTTGCTCATTACACATATATTACACCTTTTTAATTGTCTCAAAATTTTTGTATATTCTGTTCTAATTTTTTCTTCTTCTTTGCATTTCAATTTAGAAGTTCCTGTTGTCATTTCTTCAAACTCTGATTTTTCCCCTTAGGCCAGTGATGGCGAATCTATGACACGTGTGTCAGAGGTGACATGCGAACTCATTTTTTTGGTGGATTTTTCTTTGATAAATGGCATTTAAATATATAAAATAAATATCAAAAATATAAATCTTTGTTTTACTACGGTTGCAAATATCAAAAAATTTCTATATGTGACACGGCACCAGAGTTAAGTTAGGGTTTTTCAAAATGCTGACACGCCGAGCTCAAAAGGTTCGCCATCACTGCCCTAGGCCATGTCTCGTCTATTGATGATTCCATTAAGCAGTGGTCACCAACCAGTGGTCCATGAGGTACAAAAGGTTGGCGACCGCTGCATTAAAAGCATTCTTTACTTCCATTACAGTGTTTTTGACTTCTATTATTTCCTTTTGATCCTTTCTGATGTCCTAACAATACTGGCTTTCCATATCTCTGCTTCCATTACTCCTATGTTACAGCATATTGTCTACTTTTTCTAATAGAACCCTAACATATTAATTAAAGACTTAAAAAATTCCTCACCTTAATTCCAACACCTCTGCCATATCTGAATCTGATCCTGAAGCTTACTTTATCTTTTCAAATTGTGTTTTTTGTCTTTTAGTATGCTTTGTAATTTTTTTGCTGAAAGTTGGACATGTCAAACTAAGTAACTGGAACTGAGGAAAATAGGCTCCGTTGATGTCATGGTAACATGTGGGGGAGAGAAAGCAAACAGTCCTATGATTGGTCTCAGCCCTTTAGTGAGCCATGCTTCTGTGCTTTTTGACTATATCTGGATCACTACCTCCTGGGCAGTGGCCTGAAAATGCCTCTGGGCATAAAGTGAGGGCAACTGTAGAACTCACTGCATTTATCTTTTTTCTAAACTCACAGTCCTGTACTATTGTAAAATGTCTGAAAACAATCACTTTATATATTTTGGCCAATTTTCTAATTGTTAACAACGAGAGGGTGTATCTGGACCCTTTTCTCCCTCATGGGAAAGCAGCCTTTCTTCTAGGAGTTATGGACACCAGAGAAGTCCATTCATTTCAGGACAATCCCCACTTTGTCCCATAGAAACTAAGCCTTAATATCTGCATCTCCTCACCCCTTGACATTATCACAATAGACAATATCAATATATTTTCCAAAGCCTGATTTATTCATCCTGGAAAATTCTGCATGTAGTCTATAACATAGTCAACCCAATTCCTTTCTGGATCCATCTAACAGCATCAAAATAAAACAATGCCACCTTATATGAAATGTTCTGGGTCTTTCTTCTTGACCTCTGCCCCAACTATGGGACAAGAACTCCTACCCAACTTCTAAGTATAATCACTGTAAATCTTAACATGTAAAATACATATTTTCCTAAGGGAAACATAATATAAGATGAAACGCTGGCTAAAGCAGCTTTTTATACATTATTATAAAAAATGTTCAGCTTTTGCATTCCGACTTTCTTGAATATATTTTCAAATATGCTTTATCTTTGAAAAACTTCAAGGATTATCAAAGTAGTCTTTCAGTGCAAAGAGTATCTGCATAATGTCTTTATGTCCACAAATTATATAAAAAGAGTATCAGATTAAAGCCTGAAGCTTTTAAATTATAGTCTTTCCCAGAGTCTAATATTTCCACCAAAGTTTTAGAGATTCACAGGACTTACTTTAAGCCCTGGGCTAAATTACATTTTTTCCTTTCCCTCCAGCAGTCTCTCTAAAAGAGAACATTTTCAAAGTTTGTGGCCTCAGAAGGGGTGCTCAATGATGAAATGAAGTCACATGAAGTTTCTCCCAATCTTTAAGGCTTTCTCCTTGTTTCTGTTTTTTTTTTTTTATTATTAATTAAATAATTTATTTATTTATTTATTTTGGTTCAGATATATATTTGTTACCTGGATATAATTATGCTGCCATGTAATCATGGTTGGGAGTCAGTGGTAGATACATGATATTGAGCAAATTCTCAGACCTCCCTCACATATGTTGTATAGCCCAAGGGGCCGTTTTGAAATAACATCAGATTGTTTGATAAATATATTTATCTTTATTCTTTATGGTGTTCCTAAATTAGTTTGATTGTTTTATATTCATATATTCTCTGCATTTGTGTATTCTAAGAACCATGTGAAAAAGTCCATCAAAGAAAGCATGAGGTTTAAATGAGCTAATGATTGTAAATCACAGAAAAATGTTTGGCACTGAATCAATGTTTAATTATTATTTTGGTTATGTATTGCTCCTTTGGTTTTTATATTTTGCCTACATGTGTGTCTCTCTGTTTTAACTCCCCAACCAGATGATAGATCTATATTTAAACATCTTCAAAAACAAAAAAACTTGGAGTTAAACAGTGGATCTTGCATGTGCTAGGTGCTTTGTAAGTATTTATTGATGGGTGTTTAAATGAATACAAACCATAGAAATGGTTGAGGGGGTGTGTAGGGGGAATAAAGACGGGAATATTTTCAAAGTGGCTTCTATTTGACACATCAATAAAAATAATCCTATTTTTCACCAAACTGTCTGGAGAGACATTTTCATCTACACCTCTGTCCCCAAAAGACTTGTTTCTTTCTCAGAGTATTTATATGTCAGTACTGAATGTCAGCAAGATTCTTCTCTTAATAACTTTAAAGTAGAGCTCAAAAAAAGGTGTATCAGCCTCACAAAGGAAAGGTACTCACCAGGAAGCCCTTGATGGAACAAAACAGCTGTGCTAACAAGTGGAATGGTGAGTTTTTATAGAATAATTCTTAGTTCCAGATTGGGAGTGCCTTCTTTCAAAGATCACTGATGGGGTAACATTCCATAAAATTAAGTACTGACTTTTAACAAAACCGAGGAAACACAATCAAGTAATTTTTATCTTTCCTAAACTCCAAAAAGAGATGATCAAAATTAAATTGCTCCAAATTGAAGAGGTTACAATATATCAAACATAAGATCCATCAATTTTCTAGGCAATGGAAAAAATCTCATCCTTCTTTTTGAATAATGTAATACATTTAATAAATGGAGATGTTTGGACCACAATTTTTGAGTGGCATGAAAGACTGAATGTCACTGACAAAGCATTCACTTCCTCCTCCCCACAATGTTCCATTGAGTCTTCTTTGTTCAATAAAAGCATAAAATTCATTGGCAAATAGCTGCCTTATTTTTGGTGTGCCATCCAAAGACTACATTAATAATAATAACAAAAATAATAGCTGGTGTTAATTATGTACATTCTAATTTATTCCTCAAAACTCTGTGGGGTAAGATATTTATATTATCTTTCTTTTGCAGAAAACTGAAGCTTATGGAAGTAAAACAATTTATCCAAGGCCTAATTACTAAGTGACTAACCAGCATAAATATGTTTGAATTCATAGCTGGCTTCTCTCCTGGCTGCCTGGACCTCACACCAAAGTAACAGTAGACTTATCGCTCCATTTCCTTCTCTCTTGTACCTGTAATCAAAACTTCTCTATGTTGTGTTCTATTGACCAAAAGTTTGATTGGTCATATGGCAATGAATTAATTACAGCAACTTATCCCAAATAAAATGTTAGCCAGTTAATTATTACCTCTCCACAAAAACATTCTCTCCAGGTTAGATATACAAGAGCCTTTAAAAGTTACCAAGGGAATTTCAGAAATCAGGACTAATCAAAGGGAGAAATATTTTAGTTTGGGGGTTAGCTTTGGGAGACAGAGGAGCCTCCATTCATCATCGTACCAACAAACATGGGACGTACTTTTTCTATGAATGGTCCATCGTAATTTTTAAAGACATTACTATACAATCTAGGTACCAACTATCTGTCAGTGCCTCTTCACATATGGCAAACAACATGAATGCTAACCACACTGAGCTTGAACAGAACAATTCAGAGGCAAGAAAACTCACGTGGAAAAACCCATGATATAAATCTAATTGTCTAGACTAGTGTTTCTTAGAAGATCTATATACTCTATATAAAAGCCTAAGTGACCAAACGACCAGTTGACTGGTCACTATGATGCACACTGACCACCAGGGTGCAGATGCTCAATGCAGGAGCTGCCCCCTGGTAGTTAGTGTGCTCCCACAGTGGGAGCACTGCTCACTTGACTGACAGGCACCAGGTGCCCCCAGGCTCACAGCTGGCAAGCGCAGCTGCAGTGGCAGGAGCCTCTCCTGCCTCCTAGCAGTGCTACCTAAAGCAGCGGTGACAGGCCCAGCGGGCCCAGGCTGAGCGGGAGCAGCACAGCGCCCAGCCTGGGCTTGGGCTCCTCCTGGCTATCTGTCGCTTTGCACACTACTACATCCTTGGGGGATGTCGGACTGCCGGTTTCCAAGTCTCAAGACTGAAATATCTTGTCATACTAGATATCAAAGAAGTTGTCAAACACTACCAGAGTCCCCTGAGGGGTCCCGAATTGCGAGAGGGTGCAGGCCAGGCTGAGGGACCCCACCAGTGCACGAATCCGGGCCTCTAGTATTCCATAAGATGTTAATAAAAGGAAGTTAGATGGGAAGTAATGTAATTCCAAAATGTGCTTGAAAAATACTGCTTATTGCACTCTCTTAAAGACTCAGAAATATAAAGGCTCTGAGATGTCCCATAAAAAAATAAACCAGTTAAACTACATATGAGCCAGTGTTACCAAATGCAATGTCTAATTAATATCCTTATATATTGAAGTTCAATGGAACACACTTTGGAAACATGATTTGCAATCACTGAAGAGATAAAAAAAATAAAAGGGTACAGTGATGGTTGAATTCAGATCATAAAGTTCAAGTGGTTTCCATTTGGAATCTGGATTGAGTAGAATGAAGCTACTATCATCTGAGTGGTGATTATCATCATAGACTGACTGCTGGAACATCCCCTACAATCTGAATGGATTTACACAAGGGAAGTTGATTTATAACTCATGTGACAATTCTATGTGGTAATTTAAAGATCCAGGATTCTTCTATCTTGTGCCTCAAACATCCCCTCAGTGCTTCAAAGTCATCTTCTATATTCTCAGCATCAGACAGAGAAAGACAAAGAACAGAGGCTCTCATAGGAGGCTTTTTTGGTCCAAACGTGGAAGTGGCATGCATCACTTCTTACATTCCATCACCTAGAAGTCAGTCACAAGTCCATACTTTATTATAAAAGAGTATAAGTAATGTAGTACAGCTATGTGCCCTATAAAAAAGAACACCAAGGCTATTATCTGCTATAGATGAGATTAAAATCTGAAAAGAAGTTACAGAAAAATCGGGAGAATACCTTGGTCTCAGGACCCAGGTTGGATCTGTCCATCAAATTCTCAAACAAATTTCCCATGGAGATGAGTATTTGCTATTTCTACCTTGGAAACGAAGATCTTGGTTTAATGAGCATCAATCTATTTCTCTGCCTACTTCAAAGAGAAACGAATTGTGCTTCCAAAACTACAGAATGAGAGCAAAGTCTCCTGGAGAAGAATAAACAATGAAGTTACACCGGCATTTAAGGCTTTTCTTTCCTGAAAAACAGTGCTTTTTGGTCAGTTAAAGAAGGAACCTTTCTTAAAAGCCTAATAGGAAGTAATAGGAAGAATATGAGCATGTCAGTTCATCAGTTCGGTATACAGAACTCTCTTTTTTCTTCCTTGACAAAGGACTTACTAAATATGCCAAGAACATTTATTCTCACAAGATGTTATATAAATGGACTTTCAAGTGACTAATGACACACAATAATGCCTTACATTAATTGGAGCATATGTCATATGTCCAAGTCACAGCCTTCACATAGGTGGGTATGTGTGCATGGTTATTACAAGACCAGATGTTACAGGATGAGGTGCTTATGAAAGAATTTTCCATGAATATAAATAGACACTGGCTCACCTACCTACACAGGGAAGAAATACTGTCAAATCTCTACCATTAGCCTGACATAGCTAGGGACTAAGTATTGAGATAGTATTATTCACTAAATAGGAAATTCAAGTATTACAGGGGCAACTCACTTACTGGAATTTCCAGGAACACAGTGGTTAGTAAGTAAATACCTTTTGACTTGTCAGGCAGGGAAAAAAGTAGGATTTAGAAGAAAGACTTCCCTTGAAGGTTGCCATTGGTAAGAAAATTCTCTGGAGTCTCCAGGGCTGTGCTTCAGCCACTGCCCCAGGGCCCTGTGATAGAAATAATATCACTCCCATTTTACAGAGAGGGAAATGGAGAGGTTGAGGTTTATACAAGGTCACAGTAGAAAAGGAGGGATCCAGAGTTTGAAACTGATCTTTTTGGTTCCAATGCCTGTCTTTTGCCTTCTGCATCATTCTGTCTACCTCTTCTAAACTGACTGAAAACAATTCATGGTGACATGTCCTAATTTCTGAACCATTTCCAAATAAAGATAACATTTTTCTCCATAAAAAGCTATTACATTTTGCTATCTCAAAGAGAAATTTTTTTAAGATATTGAGTTGTGTGTTTTTATGGGTTTTTTTATTTTTTGCTAAATTACAGAGTATGCCCAGATCTTGCCATTTTACTTTGTTTAAAATAACTTCTATAAATGTGCATTTTCTGAATATCTACACTAATAAAAGAGAAACATGGTAATTGGCGTACGACCGCTACCCTTCCCATTGGCTAATCAGTGTATCCTTATGCAAATTAACTGTCAGCCAAGATGGCGGCCGGCAGCCATGCACTGAAGCGAACAGGGAGGCTTGCTTCCTCCAGGGACTGCAGACTCCAACGTTCCCCGCCTCACTTGCCGGCCTCTCAACTGCAACTCTAAGCAACTATTACTATGTTGCAAATAAGAAGCTAAACAAAACCGGCTGTCAGTCAGCCCTGGAACGCAACATTGTATCCATGTTTTCAGCAGCGAGGCCTCAGAGCTAAAGCTGGCCCAGAATAAAAAAAAAAAAAAAAAAAAAAGAAAACAAGGCGCAGTTGGGAGCTTTTAGTCAACTGCCAGCGGGAAAACAGCCCTCAGCCCCTCAGCCAGCCTGGCCAGGCACCCCAGTGGGGACCCCCACCCTGATCCAGGACACCCTTCAAGGCAATCCAGCCAGCCCCCACCCATGCACCAGGCCTCTATTCTATATAGTAAAAGGGTAATATGCCTCCCGGCACCGGGATCAGCAGAGCAGCGAGGCTCCCGGCACCGGGATCAGCGGAGCAGCGAGGCTCCTGGCACCGGGATCAGCGTGACAGGGGGCAGCGCCCAAACCCCCTGATCAGCCCTGCTCTGTGCCTGATAGGGGGGGAGCTCCCCAATCCCCCGATTGCCCTGCGGCTCTGTGTGTGACAGGGTGCAGCGCACCAACCCCCTGATCGGCCCTGCTCTGTGTGTGACAGGGTGAGGCGCCCCAACCCCCCGCCCCCACGGGCCCTGCTCTGTGTGTGACAGGGTAGAACCATAACCTCTCCATCGGCCCTGCCCTTAGTGTGACAGTGGCAGTGCCCCAACCCCCTGATCGGCCCTGCTCTGTGAGTGACAGGGAGCAGCGCCCCAACCCCCTGATTGGCCCTGCTCTGTGCGTGACAGGGGGTGGCGCCACAACCTCCCCATCGACCCTGCCTTGAGTGTAACAGGGGGCGGTGCCCCAACCCCCCAATCAGTCTACCCTGAGCGTGACTGAGGGTGGCATTGCAACCTCCCGATCCGCCCTGCTCTGTGCATGACGGGATGGTGCCCCAACTCCCCAATCGGCCCTGCTCTGTGAGTGACAGGGGGGAGCTCCTCAACCCCCTGATGGGCCCTGCTCTGTGAGTGACAGGGGGCAGCGCCCCAACCCCCCTGATGGATCCTGCGCTGTTAGTGACAGGGTGCAGCGCCCCAACCCCCTGATGGGCCCTGCTCTGTGAGTGACAGGGGGCAGCTCCCCACCCCCCTGATTGGCCCTGGTCTGTGAGTGACAGGGGGCAGCGCCCCAACCCCCTGATCAGCCCTGCTCTGTGCTTGACAGAGAGTGGTACCGCAACCTCCCCACCGACCCTGCCTTGAGTGTGACTGGGTGTGGTGACCCAACCCCCCAATCGGCCCTACCCTGAGTGTGACTGAGGGTGGCATTGCAACCTCCCAATCCACCCTGCTCTGTGCATGACGGGGTGGCGCCCCAACTCCCCAATCGGCCCTGCTGTGAGCCTGACCAGGGGCTGCACTTAGGGATTGGGCCTGCCCTCTGCCACCCGGGAGCAGGCCTAAGCCAGCAGGTCGTTATCTCCCGAGGGGTTCCAGACTGCGAGAGGGCACAGGCCGGGCTGGGGGACCCCCCCCTCCAGTGCACAAATTTTTGTGCACCGGGCCTCTAGTATATATATATTCTCCCTGATTCCTAGGCTTTTGTGACTGTGTCATTAAAAGTAAGATTGAGAGAATCATATGAACATCTAAACTGGCTGAAAATTAATCTGTTCTATACCACATATGCCTTGTATATAGGAGATATCAGCATTTAATAAATATTTACTGAATGAAAGAATGACTAGAAACTTCATACGGCATTTGGGAACTATTTGGAAAAATAGTTTTTTAGTTCCTTCCATTTTTCTGGTTGGGTGGTATGAAACAGGAATCAGTAGGAAATCCATTGGCCTTAATAATAGATAATAACTTGGTTTAATAACAGATAATAGGTTTCTTTAGAGGTATAAAAATCTGACTACAAAATAATGAGACATATTTTGAATGAACACGTCAAATAGACTTATCCAAATGAATATTATCCTTATATTAGTATAGTAAGAGGCTATAATATCACTTCAACAATGATCCTATGTTTTAAAAATATTGTGGGGGTACCTCAAGTGAAACTGCTTTCACGAAGGCCAGGATTAAAGGAGGCTGTGGCAGGAGGAAATCCAGTGAATCAAATCCGACCTGAACCTCCAAGGAAGTGACCCCAGGCCCACCAGGCAGATGGCTCTCATAAGGGAAATGTAGCAGTGGGAGAGTGGGAGCAGCTGGCTCCAACTAACTTGGCCACAAGGACAAACATGACATAATGGACTCTGCCAAACAGCGACTTGTGACTACTGCTTCCTCCACACTCTATCGCGGTAAATGGACCTGTGATCTACCACAGTAAAACCACAGCAAATAAAAAATGTTCCTTCATCCATCAACTGGGACTGAAATATTCTAAAGCTTATCTACATAATTTTTCACAAAACTCACCCCAATACTTGGAAAAGGTAGAAATCTTCTTTCCATCAGAATGAATGAACAAATAAAGAGTTCCAGTAATATAAAAAATACTCAGTAGTTGAAATGGAGGAGATAAGAGATAGAGATAAAAATAGAGGCAGACAAAAATGGAGATAGAGACACATATAAGTATATGTACAAATGCATATACTGTTAACATATATACACATTTATATACATATATATTTATATATAAATAATTTCAAATTTCTCTAAGAAAACATTTACTATAAGAATATTAAAAAATTATATCTCTCAATTATATCAAAGAAATTCAGAAAAATATTCAGTCTAAGAAGAGTAAACAGCATGAGATTATGAAATTTTACTTTCATATTTAAAATTACTTGATTATAGTCATTAAAATTGCAGTGAACAACAGAAAATTGCAAGTTTCAGAAGACAGAATTAATAGACAAAGATTTTCCCCATTAACTCAGAAGAATTGCAGATAATGAGAAAATGAGCAGAAGAAAAAGATTAATAAATGACACATTAGGTGAGATAATATACATACAATAAGTAAGAGCATAGTAAGTAATTAAAATCAACAATTAAAGAAATAACAGAAGAAAATATCCTTGAATTAAAGGAAGGACTAATTCTTTAGATCAAAGGGTTTATTCCAACTATGGGAAAAAACTAATAAATGACTCATTCATCAGGACTCCAAATATTTCCTGTATACATTTTGTGTATAAGGAAAATTATGAGGAGCTAGGGAGAAGAAATAAAATCCTACATGATAGGGGGGGAAAAACTCTTATTGATACCAAAATCTCCTCCTCAACATAAAACGACAGAAGGTAAAATCTATAAAATTTTGAGAATAAAGATTATGATCTAAGATTACTACACTTAGTCAAGTCACTTTTAAAAGAGGACAGCACAAGGACTTTTTCAGATATACAATCATTTGATTAGGATTACATAAACGTGCATGTGGCTATAAAAATGCAGAAACTCTGACCTTTTGCGATAGCATGGATGGACCTGGAGATTATTATACTAAGTAAAATAAACCAGACAGAGAATACCATATGATCTCACATATGTGCTGAATCTAATGAACAAAATAAACTGTTGAATAAAATAGAACCAGAGGCATGGATACATGGAACAGATTGACAGAGATCAGAAGGGAGGGGGAGGGGGAGGGGGTGGAAAGAAGGTGAAGTGATTAACCAAAGAACATATATGTATAGCCCATCGACACAGACAACAGCTTGGTGATGATCAGAGGGAGGGGGACAGGGGCTGGGTGGAGATGGGTAAAGGGGAAAAATGGGAGACATCTGTAATAGTGTCAACAATAAAAAAGAGAAAATACTCATGGACACTGACAACACTGTGGCGATTGCGGGGGGGGGGGGGGGGGGTGGAGGGGATGGCGGAGGAGAGTATACTAGTAAAGGATAAAAAAGGTGATAGAAGGAGACTTGACTTGGGGTGATAAACACACAATACAGTGTACAGATGATGTGTTGTGGAATTGTGCACCTGAAACCTGTATAAATTTGTTAACCAATGTTAGCACAATAAATTCAATAAAAAGGCAAAAATATGATAATATAATAAACAAATAAAAATAAATAAATAAATATTGAAAAGTTAAAAATAATAAAAGTGAGGATGTATCAAAAATGTTAGTTAATAATTAATTAAAAATAAAGTGACCTTAAGTGAAAAGAAGTATTAGGGGAAAATGGTAGAAGTAAAACAGAAAGGAAAAAATTTCAGCAAGTTAATAATTAAGCAAGTATAAATTTAATGCTCCCTTAATTTTACCAAAATATCATGAAGATCCTTACATAGGTATGTCATAATTATCGCATGGGTTCTAAGAGATATTGACTTTAAAAAGCACCCTGATTTGATTTGATTTTCCTTTCTACTGAATTTATTGGGTAACACTGGTTAAGACAATTGTACAGGTTTCAAGTATATAATTCTATAATACATCATCTGTACACTGTATTGTGTGTTCACCACCCCAAGTCAAGTCTCCTTCCATCACCATTTATTCCCCTCCCCTGTCCCAACTCCGCTTACCCATCCTCCCCGCAAAAATCACCATACTGTGGTCCATGTCCTTGAGTTTTTTCTTTTTTCTTTTTTGCTCAATCCCTCCATCCCGACCTGATTTTAAAGATGTTACAAGTGAAGAAATGCATCTTCAAAATTATTAAGTAAGGTCATTAATTTCTAGATAGTTGTTATTATATATAATGTAGAAAAGTAATTTCAAAAGAGAGAAAACAATATTTTTAAAACAAGGAATAGCTCGCCTAAAATTTTTAAAAGCTGGAAGTACTGGACAGAAATCCAAGAAAGATAAAAGTATTTTATATTTTTTATTTTAAAAGAATGAATCAACATAGTTGAAAACCTAGAAGACCTTGGGTATGGTGATAACTTTAAATATACAACACCAAGGATAGTTCTGCAGAAATAGAATAAATTATCCTAAAATTTACATGGAATCTCAAAGGATGCCAAAGAATCAAGCCTGAGAAAGCGAAACTAAGCTGGAGATGTCATGCTTCCTGCCTTCAAAACTTATTTTCAGTAATCAAAACAGTATGGTACTGGCATAAAGACATACATACTGCATCATTAAATTACTATAGTGAAACAGAGTAGAGATCCCAGAAATAAACCCTTACATATATGGTGAAATAATCTTTAACAAGCACACCAAAACTACACAATGGGGAAAAGATAGTCTCTTCAACAAATGATGCTGGGAAAATTGGATATCCATGTGCAAAAGAACTTACCACACAATATACAAAAATAAACTCAAAATGGGTTAAAGTCCTAAACATACACTTGAAACTATACAACTCCTAAAAGAAAACACAGAGGAAAAGCTTCATGACATTGGATTTAGCAATTGTTTCTTGACATAATGCCAAAAGCACTGGCAACAAAAGGAAAATATAGACAAATGAGACTACATCAAACTTAAAATAAATGGAGTAAAAAGGCAACCTATGGAAGGGGAGAAGATATTACAAACTATGTATCTGATAAGAATTGAATCTCCAGAATATATAAATAATTCCTACAACTCAAAGACCAAAATAGCCTGATTTCAAAATGGACAAAGGACTTGAATAGATATTTCTCCAAAGAAGATATACAAATGAATATGAAAGATGTTCAGTATCACTAAATCATCAGGGAAATTCAAATCAAAACAACAGTGAGTTATCACCTCACATCCATTAGGATGGCCACTTCAAAAAGCAATAAGTAAGTGAAAACTTCCTGTGAGGATGTAAAGAAATTGAAACACTTGTGCTTGTTGTTGGGAATATAAAATGGTGCAGCTACTATGGAAAATAATATGCGGATATGGAGATTCATCAAAAAATTAAAAATAAAATTATATTATCCAGCAATCCCACTCCTTTGTATATATCCCAAATAATTGAAAATGGGATTTTGAAGAGATATTTGCACACCCATGTTCATTTCAGCAATATTCACAACAGCTAAGAGGTTGAAGCAACCTAAAAGTCCATCAAAATGAATAAAGAACATATGGTATATATGTACAATGGAATAACATACAGATTTAAAAAGATAGAAACTGTGGCGTACACTACAACGTGGATGAATCATGAGGATATTATACCAAGAGAAATAAGCCAGTCACAAAAAGAAAATCACTGCATGATTCCACTTATAGGAGATATCTAAAGTAGTCAAATTAATAGAAACAGAAAGTAAAATGTGTTTATTAGGGATCTGGGGCGGGAAGCTGTTCAATGGGTACAGAGTTTTAGTTTTGCAAGATAAAAAAGTTCTAGAGATTGGTTTTTGCAACAATGTGCATATAGTTAACACTACTGCACTCTACACTTAAAGAGGGTTAAGTTGGTATTATGCTAAGTGAAATTAGCCAGTCAGGGAAAGACAAGTATCACATGATCTCATTTATATGTGGAATCCAATGAACAAAATAAACTGATGAACAAAACGGGTCCAGAGGCATGGAAGCATGGCACAGACTGAAGGATCTCAGAGGGAAAGGCGGAGAAGGGGTGGAAGAGATTAACCAAAGAATTTATATGATATATGCATAGCCCATGAACACAGACAAAAGTGTAGTGAAGTGCTGGGGGGGAGAGGGGGAAGGGAAGGGGAACTGGGTGGGGGGGTAATGAGGGAAAAATGGGAGACATCTGTAACACTCTCAAAAATAAAGACAAATAAAAATACTAGGGATGACAAATCCTAAATTAAATACTAAAATACATAATTCAGCAAAACATTAAAATACAGCAAGTGAGTTCATTTTTGGAAACTAAGGATAGCTCAGTACTTGACATATATTGTGATAATGCACTTTAACAGTGGTCAGCAAACTGCGGCTCGGCAAATTGCTGCTCGCAAGCCACATGCGGCTCTTTGGCCCCATGAGTGTGGCTCTTCCACAAAATACCAGCTCTTCCACAAAATACCAACTTCTGTGCATAGGCCACGAAGTTTCAATCACACTGTACGTGCACGCCCGCACATGGTATTTTGTGGAAGAGCCACACTCAAGGGGCCAAAGAGCTGCATGTGGCTCGCAAGCCGCGGGTTGCTGACCATGGCACTATACTAATATAAATCAAAGAAAAAATATTCATCTCAATAAATGGCCAAAAGACATTTAATGAAGTTCAATATTTAGCTCTGATTTAAAAACACAGATAAACAAACTCATAGGAAAACTATAATAAAATAGATATTTCCAACCCTGTCAGCATTAAGTTTAGGGGAAAAACATTAGAAACTTTAAAAAACAAGGTTTCCCACTCTTGGCAAACTTGTTTGGTATACACAGTCTATTAAAACTAGATAAAAGCATGAATGAAAGATATACATATTATATCAAAAAATAAAATTTTAAAAAATGGCTAAGTTGCTTAACTTTATGTTATGTGTTTTTTACCAAAAAGAAAGTATTATCTAAATAGTTTTAAAATGAGTCTAAATAAATAGAAGGAAGAAACTATTAAAGATAAAAGCAAACTGATAACATTGAAAACACAAAAGCAATCTCAACTAGTCAATCTAAACTCTGAGTATTTGTAAAACCCAGTAAAATAGAAAATGTATAACAAATTGAATCAGGAGACAGGAGAAATTAAGAAAATAATAGGGATGAGAAAGGGACCAAAGCTATAAATAAAGTCAAGTGGATTTGTTTTATTATAAAAAGACCCTGTGTTCTACTGTGGTAGACCATGGACTTTGGGCCTTTGGTACAAAGAGAAATGATAGCTTGTATCCACATGTTACCATTGTAATAAGTTAGTTATTAATAACAGGAAAGGAGCAATGGGAAGGCCAGACATTATAAGCATGGCCATCTGGGCCGCTTCACCAGGAAGCTGCAATTTCACACTCCTTAGGGAACCAGCAGTCCATTCTCTGCAGATCACCGGAGGAAGAGGAAGATGGATGCATGCACAATAAAGTCAGGGTAACACAGGGAAGGTGCCTGTCCGTCTAACCTGTAAACAAAAATAATTGGCTAGAGAGGGTGAGGCCACTGCAAGCCTATGAAAATTTGAGAATGTATAATCCTATAGATAAAGGAGTTTTCTCTCTTAGCTCTCATGTCCCTCTGGTTTTGTTCCTTCTTCCTTGCATTTGCCCATGTTCCTAGAAGCCACATGGCCGCCCACATGCAATGGACTGATGGACTGCAGCTGGGAACACAAGCTAAGCTAGCAAGATGTTGGACTGAACTGGACTTTAATAAGGAACAGAAACTCTGGGAAGTGGCCTTAATCCTGGGCCTGCTGAAGACCAGTTTGGACTTTTTCCATGGTGGGAGAGACAAAGATGGAAACTTAAAGGGGAACTTCCTTAATTCTACATAATCAATAAAGCTTTCACGAAACCCCATCTGCCCATGTGGGGGCTCAGTAAATTCTTTTCCCTGGGACACCCTAAGAACTCCACTTCCACTGATAAAAGATGGTGATTCAGATGGAACTCCACCAATAACAACAACATGGCCTTTCACCACTGTCTTTCTATGCACATCTGCTTTCTTCTTTTCTCTGTACAGACATCCTTCTCCATGCATACAGGCATCCTCAACTCCTATTTAGATGTTCTCAGTTCTAGCCACACACAGGGACCACCTAATTCTCAGCCCCAATTCCAAATTCCCAGGAGAAATATGATTGACCCAGGCTAACAGAACACATTGGTTCACCTTTATGGCTTGGGGGGCCTTTTCAGAGAAATGTGATCATCATGAGTTGGGCAGTTTCTTCCCAAAGTCTCCTCAACAGGTAACATTTTAAACCAATAAAGAAAGCATAACTAATCAATAAACTTTCTGGGAGAAGAAATTTAGAAGGAACATGATAAAGCCTTGTCATGCATTATAAATCACATGGAAATTAAAAATTAAATTAAAAATATTTTAAATACAGGGGTATAAGTGAATATATTACTCGATGTATTTTTTATAAATACTTTGGATTATTTCTCAAGTATAATAACTCATATATTAGTTACATATTATTTTTTAAATGTTAGTTACCAATATGTTGGGCTCAAAGAGTGAAAATTTGCCACAAATGATAATTTTTTAAATGTTTAATTCTTTGAAAGATTTTCAAATACTATTTGAAGTAATATCTGCATTATTGACATTAAGTTAATGTTTTCCAAGATTATTACTTTGCAAGAGAAGGCAATTATTCAAATGTATAAATATCACTAAAGCTATTTTTAAGATTTATTATAGAATAGTTTGCACAAACCTCACTGTTTCCCATTTATGGAAACTATTGTTTCTCTATATCAGTGTTTGTTTTTTGAGTGTGTACTATTATTTTAGGTAACTGGCCTCATCAAATGATTCAACAGTGTTAAAAAAAATTGCTTCTTCATTTAAATGAGATTTTTTTAGAAATATCTAAACTACATTAGGAAAAAAATTAATCCATTCCCTAATTATAATAAAACCACCTTTAGAATTGTGAGGGTAGAGTAGGAATCTTGTTAATTTAATTTATCATTTAATGAGGGTATCTTGAAAATACTTTAGGATTACCTTTTATTATTGAAACATTTAAAGAAATACTTTACTCTGTCTTCCTAACTTACTAGGTGAAAAAAATGGACATATATATAACTTTGATCACTTAGAATGACATGGGGCACATACAAGAGTGATGGCTGAATGAATAAGTGAATGGGCTAATTTTACAACATTTTTTGTAAACAATAATTTGCACTGACTAGTGTTTTGAATAAGAATGTAAAATTGGATGTGAGGGCGATCTGGCTGCGACATCTGTCACCCCATTGATCGCCAGGGTTGATTCGGCTGATCTGGCTGGCTAGGCGGGTGTCCCCCTCCTCCCTCACCGATCCATGTGCGTCCCTCCCGAAGCTGAAGCTGCGCGCTCTGTTGAAGAGGACGACCTCCCCCCCCCCACCCCCCCCCCCCCCCCAGGAGAGGACCGGTCTTCGGTCAAGGGTATACGAGTAGCTGCGCTCCCCTGCTAGAACCTCCAAACAAGCTCTCAAGAATGTAAAACTGAGCAATATTGAATGAATCTTCATGTCTTTAGTACATTTGTATAAAACTTATATTTTTAAACAAATAACTTCACTAAGCACATTTTCTCATTTTTCTCCTGCAAATTGAGAGCAGAGAACTCTAATTATATTTAAATGTTAGGGTTTTTTTCATTTTCATTAATTAATACTTTATCATACTTAACTCATTTTCCTACATTCAAGTCTGAGCCAATTAAATAAGCCCAGCAGAGAACAATTTTTTCTTCAACTTGAAGTGTCTGAAATAATACATGTGAAAGTATACAGTAAACTGTAATAATGATATAACACAAAGAGGTATTATTCCAAATAGTATTAATAATAGTACCTAACCTTTACTGGGTATTTAATTAGTTCCAGCTATTGAGCTAGCTGCTTTATATATTATCCTATTTAATCCTCAAAACCACCCTCTGAGATAATACTATCATTTTCACCATAAGAAACATGCGGATTAAGACGACTCTCTGACCCAGGGAGGCATGGCTGTAGGAAATGAATGGTCAGCTTATTTATGGATGCCTATTCCTTTGTAACTTCAGTGCTCCAAGATCAATTCAATGGAAGAAGTACTAAGAGCCAACCATTGTCTAATCTAGATAAATCCATACAGATGACATAATACAAAAACTGACCCATCACACCACAAGACTAAGTGGATCAAAAATCCATTTTTAAGACATCAGTCCAAGCTTTCATAGAAAAGTTCTGGTGAAGAAAAATTTAAATTCACTTGGGATTTAGTACACGGTGGTGAAAGTGCTTTCAGTTACATAGATTCAAATATCAAAACTAAAAATACAAGAAAGCAGAGGACGTGTAAAGCATCCCCAGCCAACTGTTTCCTGACTGCTGACAGTAGGAGTGAAAGAACTCCTAGTGAAACACATTCTTATTGTTCAACTAAACAGCTCTTGATTTTGTGAAGAGCAAAATAACATTCCCTTTCTACTGTGATGTATTGGATCCAACTAAGACATATGATTTGCACAAGGCTTCTCGGGGTCCACTGAATCGATTTCACAATCTCAAAAGTGAAAAGGAAAGTAAGGTACTAAGTTTGGCAAGCTCCTCCACAATCTATGTTGATTTAACATTTGGAAATCTTATTCTATTTTGGTATTTCATCCACTTCCTGCCATATGATTTTGGAGGAGGTTGTCATATTCTATTTTCACCTAATAAAACACAGTGAAATGATTAAATATCTTATACTTAATAATAAACAAAGGACTTTGATCTTTTCCAAAATCATTCAGAAACTGCCAATATAAGGATAACACACACAACTACTTTCAAATAGAAAAAGTCCCTAAAAGAAAAAAGAGAGACAGAGAAAACTCTCTTTTAAATTAAAATGAGAACTACATATCTTAGAGCACATGAACACTAATTATAAAAAAGCTTGACTTCTTTATCAGGTGGCATTATTGGTGCCTGTGACCTGTATTAAAAAGGAAAGACAGAAAAATAACACACATTTTGGTGTTTTGGAATTAAGAGATTGGTATGAAAGCCTAGGCAGGCTGCATTCATTTGCTTTTGTCTGCTAAATAGCTAGATAAAAATAAATAGAATGAACCATTTGGTCATTTCAACTCCTTAGACTGGGTGATCGGGCCGGGCCAGCCAGGGGGAGGGGTTATGGGTGGTTGGCTGGCCAGCCCCGCCCCCTGGTCGAACTCCCAGTTGAACTCCCAGTTGAGGGGACAATTTGCATATTGCCCTTTTATTATATAGGATGACTATTTGTAATCATGCCTATGTGCCTGGCACTAGGTAATGAGAATAGTTGTGCTCATTTCCCAGAGAAAGTTGAATCTTGAGAGCCAAGGGTTGCATTGGAGTGTTTTCCTCTAAAATTCAGGAAATTGTGCTTTGATCTGGTTGTCCTCAGTTGTTGAGGTTCCATCAAGTACTTTGATCAGTACCATCAGAGTTGGTATATTCAAATAATGGAAAGGCAGTGTCATTGCTATGGCATTGAATTTTGTGGTAAACATATCTAATTTCAAATCATCCTATATAATAAAAGGCTAATATGCATATCGACTGAACGGCAGAACAACCGGTTGTTATGATGCACACTGACCACCAGGGGGCATATGCTCCACAAGGGGAGCGCCACTCGGCCAGAAGCTGGGTTCACGGCTGGCAAGCACAGCGGCGGTGGTGGGAGCCTTTCCCGCCTCTGTGGCAGCGCAAAGGATGTCCGACTGACGGCTTAGGCCCACTCCTCACAGGAAGTGGGCCTAAGCCGTCAGTCGGACATCCCCCGAGGGCTCCCAGACTGAGAAAGGTGCAGGCTGGGCTGAGGGACCCCCCCACCCAAGTACACAAATTTTGTGCACCGGGCCTCTAGTAGGTATATAATTTACTAGCTATTTAACTATGAGAACATTTCTTGACCTGTTTGAACTGCAGTTTCATCTTTGTTTGGGGACTAGAAAAACTATTATTCTACAGGGAACAGAGATGTTGGGCAACATCCTATTCCTATATAATAAAAGGGTAATATGCAAAATGACCGAACAGCGGAATAACCAGAACACCTGCGGCCCCTCACCCTAGCCAGCCCCACCCACGGCCCCTTGCCTCAGCCAGCCCACTCCTGACAGCCCCTATAGGGGCAGGCCGGCTGGACCCCACCAGTGCATGAATTCGTGCACTGGGCCTCTAGTATCTAATATTAGGTAATATTGTAGAGAAATTAACAGTTTGCATTCTGAAATCAAGCAAACCTGATTTTAAATCCTGACCCCATTAGCTAATCTATAATAATAAAAGGGTAATATGCTAATTAGACTGGACAGCTGAACGACCTTCCAGATGACCTTCCGGATGAAGCTGGGGCTGTGAGGGCCCGTCGCAGCTTCAAGGGACGAGGCAAGCCACCATGGCTGCGAGGGTCAAGCCCCTTGCACGAATTTCGTGCATGGGGCCTCTTGTAATTGTATAATCATGAACAAAGGAATTTAACTGTAAATCAGTTTACTCTATTATAAAATAGAGAAAATAATCCCACCAACCAGGATTTTGTAGGGATTAAGTTAAATCATGTATATAAAGTGTTTTGCCTGAAGCCATGACTAATAACTTTTAAAGTTACCAATTCTGGATTGCAATAATGTTTTACCACTTGTTTTATCTCTGTGACCTCCTGACATGAAGAGGGTGTTCATATATATTTGTTGAATAGTCCTTTCCTTGATAGATCAAATGTCATGGATTATATATGAGGAACCATCACTCCTCTTCTCAACTACGGATTTTTCCCTACATATCAGATCAGCAGTTTTAATTTATGGTCTGACTCTATATTTTGACTGATGTGTGGTAGCATTAGATTTGACTGTAGATAATAAACTGTCACAATTGGACTTGGGATATTGTCAGGCTATCTGACACTGTTAAGACTGGCTTTCTGGGAAAATCCTAAAATGTAGGAAGAAATGAAATGAGAATACTGATGTGAAACCCAGATACACTATCAGTGGGTGCTGGTTAAGTTGTTTACTTCATTAGCTGGTTTCCTCACCTATAATGTGGAAAGAATTTATTCTAAGCCCCTTTCATTACCTAAATTCTTCATGCCCTTGTTAATGGCCATGAGTACCACTTACAGCTCCTTTACTTCAGAATTAGCTTTCTCAACTAAGTCTGTAATCCATCTCAAATTAACTTTTTAGGATGTTATGAGGTAGGGGTTGAAGTTAATTTTTGTTCCTAATGTTTATCCAGTTATTCTAGCGCCATTCATTAAAAGGCTTTTCCTTTCTTCATTATATTGTCTTGCTGTCTGTGTTGAGAGATGGTTTTTTATATATTTTTTTATTTTGACAAATAATTATCATATGATTTTGTTCTGTTATTCTGTTAATGCTGTAGATTACTGATTGGTTTTTGAGTGCTAGCTCAGTCTTACATGCTTGGGATAAAGTTCACTTAGAAATGCTATATTACCCTTTTCCTATGTTTTTTATTCAATTTATCAGTATTTTGTCAAGGATTTCCACATCAATGTTTATGAGGCTTATTATTATATTATTTTCATTTATTTTAGTATTTTTGTCAAGTCTTATTATTGGGGTTATACTGTCTTAAAAAATAAACTGATGAACAAAATAGATCCATAGACTGACGAATCTCAGGAGGGAAGGTGGGGTGGGGTGGGAAGAGATTAACCAAGAACTTATATGCATGTATGCATAACCATGGACACAGACAATAGTGTGGTGAAGGCCCGGGATGGGGAAGGGTGGAAGGGTTCAAGTGGAAAAAAGGGGGTCATCTATAATAATTTCAACAATAAAGATAAATTTAAAATAAATAAATAAATAAATAAATAAATAAGAAATTGCTCTTTATTCCTCCCTTTCCTAACAGAGTTTGTATAAAAATAATGTTATTACTTCCTTAAATATTTGATAGAATTTAACACTGAAACCATTTAGGTGTGAGGCACTCTTTTGTAAAGTTTTTAAAATGAATTCAAATTTAAAATCTATAGAAATACACAATTTCTATTTCCTCAGGCGCTGGTCACCTTTACGTTTTAAGATATTTGTAGATTTCATCTAAAGTCAAACAATTTCTTTTTTTCTCATTATATAACTTACTAAGAGAGGTATTTTAAATTCTCCATTTATAATTTGTATTTGTTTTTCTCCTTTTAGATACTATTGCTCCAACTTCATGTGTTTTAATCACTATTATTAGGTGCATAATCAGTTAGGATAAATAACTCTTCCTAATAAATTGACCAGTTTCTTAATTATAAAATATCCTTCCTTATCTCTGATAATATGTCTCATCTGCAAGACTATTTTGTTCAATATTAATATAGTTGCACCAGCTTTCTTCTGCTTACTGTTGTATGATATATAGTTTCTATTATTTTATGTCCAAGTTTTCTGCATTTTTGTATTAATATGCATTTCTTATAATAGGGATGGGTTTTGCATTTTTTATCCAGTTTTATTATCTCTGTCTCTTATTTGACACATTTAGTATAATCATTGCTATGGTTGGGTTTAAGTTTACCATTTTGTTATTTGTTTTCTATTTGTCACATTTCTTTGTTGTGGCTCTTCCTCTGTTGCTAATTTGATGCCTTCTTATTGGTTAATTAAATTGATTTCAGTATTCCTTTTTAAATGTCTCTACTGTCTTTTAGTGGTACTGCTTTTTAGTGGTTATTCTAGGATTACAAAATGCATCCTTAATTTATCATAGTCTACCTATAGTTAATATTATATCACTTCAGATGAAATATAGCCACCTTGCAACAGTATAAGTCCTATAAATAATTTTCCTTTGCCTTTTGTTGTCATATATTTTACAATTATATGCATTATAAACCATACAATGATTTTAAACCAGGAGTTGTCTTTCAAAGAAATTAAGAGAAAATATATATTTTCCCCAAAATTTTTACCATATCTGATGTTCTTTATTCCTTTCTGCAAATCCAAGTTTTATCTGTTGTCATGTCCTTTCTTCCTGAAAAACTTACTTTATCATTTTTTATAATGTATTTTTGCTGGCAACAGATTATCTTGGCTTTAGTTTATCTAAAAATGTTAAACCTCTAATCAAAATAATGAATCAGTTTGTCCATATACCATTCAAAAATAATCCATATATTGTCCATTGTGGCAGAGACATTTATTTCCCACAAAATATCCACAACCCACACATTTCTTAGCCCTTTGCAATTAGGCAGGTCATAAGTTCTGTAAATTTGTTACTTCCAGGCAAAGCATTTAAGAACAGGTATGAGGTTTCAATTAGCTCTGTTGCCAGGCAATCAGGGAGATCATATATATTTCAAGTATTTTACCTAAAAGATAGGGAAGCCCCTGTCAGCTTAGGTCCATGAATGACTCTGGAGCAAAGAATATTGTCATTATTCTTTTCTTCAAAAATACCTGAATATTCTCAAACATATCATCCTTACAAGTCACCTTTAATTTAACTTTAATCATATTCCCAACAAGAGTCCAAATGGGGTTCAATGTATAGATTTCTTTAACTAAATTGAGACTTCTTAAGGCACATTAGATATTTCCATTTATTTTCCTTATTTATATCCTAAAGCTTTATAGTTTTATGAATATACTAGAGGCCCAGTGCATGAAATTCGTGCATTCAGGGAGGGTCCCTCAGCCAGGCCTGCACCCTCTCTCAGTCTGGGAGCCCTCGGGGGACAACTGACTGATGGCTCAGGCCCGCTCCCTGTGGAGAGCGGGCCTGAGCCATCAGTCAGACACCCTTAGTGCTGCTGCGGAGATGGGAGAGGCTTGAGAGGCTCCCACCACTGCTGCTGTGTGTGCCAGCCATGAGCCCCACTTCTGGCTGAGCAGTGCTCCCGCTGTGGGAGTGTACTAACCACCAGGGGCAGCTCCTGTGTTGAGTATCTGCCCCCTGGTGGTCAGTGAGCATCATAGTGACTGGTCGTTCTGCCGTTCGGTCAACTTGCATATTAGCCTTTTATTATATAGGATATTCTGCAAACTTAATCTAAGTTTATTCCTGAGTTTTTTGTACTTTTTCTTACTAGAGTACATTATACTTTTTATCATTATTCATTCTCACTGATTATTTAACATATATATTGTTAACATAACCTGTATATATTCTTTTTTACTACGTTGGAATTATCTTCATGGCTAATTTGTCTTCCTGGATGATATATATATAATTCATAGAATTATGTATTCTGTATGGCCCATTTGATTAGGCCACTGGACTATAGAATACTTTTTTTTCATAAGTTATTTTATTCTTTCATCATCTCAGAGAATCTGAGTCAGAAAAATTATCAAGGCAACAGCTTTCTTTTGTTTATTTTCTGGTTTCTTTTTTCTCTCCATTTTTGCTGTGTTGTTTAAAAATTTAATGAAATCTTGGGGTTATCTGGTCTTCTCTTATTTTTATGTAAGAACAAATAAAAGTTATTTTAGAGAAAACTCAGTTCCAAGGCCACACTGACTTCAATTTAATAACGTATTTACTGAGAACTTGCCATGTATGTGATATCCTGATTCTAGGGAGCCCAGAATATGCCGCAACCATAATCCAAGATAGGCATGTAGTAGCAGTTCAATAAATGTTTGATTGATTTGATTGCTGTTTTAAAAATAATATATTATTGCTAAGGGTCATTGGACATCAAATTTATGGAAAGCAAGCACTACAATCATGACAATTATTTGAGTGTAATTTTGACTCAACTCATACTTACCATAAAGTCATTTTGTGGACTTCAGAGGGAAAAAATCTGCCTTTGTAACTAGAAAAATGTAAGGCTGGCCATTTGGAGCTTCTGCAGGAAGTAGGTAAAGGATTTGTTTCCCTCTTTGGCTTCCTAAATTATTTTCCATCTTACAATAAATTACACATGTTTCTCTGGCCCCAGGAGCCTAGTTCTCTAAGTTTGTTTTTAATCATGGCAGGGGGTTGCAGACAGCTGCCACTGGAAACATCTATGGCTTTATCCCCTTCAGTGAACAGCTGAGAACATTAAGACATAGCAGCACTTTCCCAAGGGTTGCATCCAAGCCAAAGGAGATTAGGACAAGAATCAACTCATGCGCACAAAAAGTAGCACAAGTTAAAAATAGAAATTAATTTGTAAGGGGCTAAATTAAGAACCATGGATAAACAAGTCAATGTGCATTAGGAAAAGAAAAACTAGAATATATCAGGCTAAATATCTGCCTTTAAAATTTATTATATAATCAAAGTTAAGACCACATCCTTTGTAGCTGAAGTCTTAACTTTCTAGCTATGTAATCTTTGCATTTTACTTAACCTCTCTGTTCAGTTTCCACATAAGGAAAACACTATACCTACCTTGAAAGGTCTCTTTGGGGGTTATATATGACCTTGGCAAACACTTGCCACAGTGTCTTACACACAGTAAGCTTCAATTAAGCTATATGGACCCAAGGAAGGCAGTTGAATAGTCACAGATGCTGGTCTGACCCAGGAGAACAGTAATTACATTCAAATGTTTTTAAGCCAATAGTTTAAGTGCTAGTTTTAAATTAATCAAAGTTGAGAACTTCCTCAAGCAATATTATTATTTGAACTCAAGTACATATAAAGCAGTATGTGAGGTATTATGGATTACAAGGATGAAGAAGGTATGGTTTCACCTTTCAGTGAGCACTAAATCTAAGAGGGGGAATGGAAAATCATACAGGAATACAAGGGACTATATGTAATAATACCATATGACCATCAAAGAACTCTCTAATCTCAGCGGGAGAGTGATTGTGTGGGTTGGTATGATTATAAGAAGGAGGGAATATTAATACTGAGTTTCAAAGAATCAGTAGGGTTTTAAGAGATGGAGGTGACTGGAAACAGTTTACTGAAGAAATGAATAGAAAGAAATAGAACCAGGAACAAGACATAAAATGGACTGATTATACATTCATTAATTCATTTATTCATTCATGTGATAAATATTGGATGTGTGGGGATTGGAAATTGTTGAATTTAGTTGAAATATAGAATACGTGTGGAGAAGTCAGGAATACATTCTTGAACAGGCAGGTTGGGGCATGGGCATGGAGGGTATATGGGTACCATGCTATAATCCCAAGTATTGGAAAGTTGGGGGATCTCTGTGAATAAGAGAATATTAGAATTTGGGGAGCTCTACTTTTAAGGTAAGTATCCCATTGGTTAGAGGTTCTTAAGGGAGTGCTGGTAAGAGGTGATAAGAGCCTAGGTTTGAGAGTAACAGTAAGAACAGTTTGGAGGAATGTGGACAAGATTGATCACTGACTGAGGAAGGGCATAAGACCCAAATAAATTAGGTTTCTCATCTCTGACTGAGAAAATAATGAGTCACTATCAAGTTTGCAGCTTAGGAAAAATCTGATATGAGGGATGAGATAGAAGGAATGCTGATGCTACAATGAATTGGACATAATGGTTTTGAGGTTTTCCTGGGAGAGCCTGAAGAAGACTTAGCATGAATGAAATCACCAAGGAAGTAAAGAAAGGGAGGAAGTATAGAACCTTGGAGAAGGCCTATATCTAAGGAGTGGAAAAGAAAAATCAGTACAGACGCATTTAGAGGCTCAGAAAGGAAGCCTGAGGAACACATGGCCACCAAGTGGAAGAGAATTTCATGGAGTAGATGATAGGTGGCATCATAGCTTCAGAGAGACTGAGAATAAAAACTAATAAAAAATAAACATAAGATTTAGTAATTATGACATCACTGGTGACTTTCAAGAAAACAATTTTAAATAAGAGAGGAGGTCAAAAGGCAGATTGCAAAGAGTCAACAGGTGAATGTGAAATTAGAAAATGAAGTATAGGAATAGACTGGCTTTGTAAAGTTTGGCAGTGTGCCCTCAATAAAGTTACAAGAAAGCCCACAGCCAATTTTATCTTCAGTAATGAGTCCTTTAATGTGTTAACTGCTTGTAACCTTTGTGTTCAAAGTGCTTTAATTCACACTACCTGATTTCATTCTCACAGCCACCTTGTAAGGCCAGAAGGTCAGGTATTACTTTCTCCATTTATGAATGAAATAAAGGGATCCCAGATATTAAGCAACAGGGCACACCAAGACCCATGCCTTCTGTCTCCTAGTCCAACACCATTTCCATTGCTCCAAACCAAATGCACAGCTACCTCGTGCCAATGGGCCTCATGTTACCTGACAATGAAAGTTTATGAACCATATATAAAGCCCATATGAAATGAAAAGCACATGGTACATCAGAGATAAGGTGTGTTTCTCTTTTCCAGCATCTGGAGACATGAGAGTTAAGTTGAATTTGAATTTCTCAGCCAGAAATGTCTGTGCAATGAGGCTGAAATTTGAGGTTATGTTTCTCTCATCTTTTCCTCTCAAATAGCCAGTCAAGGAGAGCCATCTCTTTCTTAGTATCTTGATCTGCCTGCTGACTTTTCTATCATTGCATGCCCAAGAAATCAGTAATAAGCATAACTTTCCAATTCCATCAAAACCCATTCATTTTGGAATAATCTATATCGGAGGCCTCACTCTTTTCTTTGAGGTCTGCCAGGCCCTAAAGACACGTATCATTGTTGGTGACGATAAAAGTTGCTGGAGATTTAGAGTGAGGAGAAGTGAGATGCCAGTGGAATTTGCTAGGATGCTTTCCTTAAGAAAGGAAATAATTTTACTTTTCCTCACTAAAGCATGATTTCTCAGTTCCCATCCCTGACTTTCCCTCTCCTCTGTTCTCTAATCCTTAGCCATGATCACTATTTGATGTACAATTTAAAAAATAGTCAAATGAGTCAAGATGTTCCTTGGATATCACAGCCTTGTCCTTAATGGATCATCTCAGAGAACAAATACCTTTAGTTAAAACAATGACATCATACACTTCTGCTTCCTGAGTCATGGTAATTAGACAGGATTGCAACATATACATATTCCTGAGGTTGGTCCCTCATGCTTCAGGAGGCCATGGGCTCACAACTATTTGTGAATTGTATTTTCATCATGGATCTTGGAGCTAGTCAAATATTTGTGTGCTCCCATTATCTTTAACAGTCAAAGTGTGAGGATTTTTAATGGGAGTAGTGACTTGCTGGCCTAGGAGACTACTTCGTTTACTGGTGGAAGAAGGTTCTATTGGGTGAGATTTCTAGACAATGAAGTCCCTTTGCTTCTCTGCTCATCACTAGCCATGCTTCAGGATTCTGAAAGACAGGGACTCTGGAGAAACATGGTACCTTGGATAAACATGTATCTATTATTCCTGAATATGGATTCTGCCCTGGATGCTCAACAGTTCACCTCCCCTGGGGAATCAGGTGTAATTTCATGGACCCTCTACTCTTTTACCCTTCAATAAAGCCAATCCTAAAAGGTCAATTCCATAAAAATTGTCCTCTATATCATAGCCCTTTCCTGCTAATCCTTCACTGATAGCTTAGGGGTTAAAATACTAATTTTTCAGAAACCAATATTTATTAAGTATCTACTATCTGCTAGGTCTGAATAAAAATCATTTAGCCTCACAATGAACCCCTGAGGCATGTATTACTCCCATTTACCTGATGGAGAAGCCAAGATCAAATTCAATAAAGTAACTCACATAGAGCAGCCAGGAATCAAACTCAAGTAGTGTAGTCACCAAGCTCTTGCACTTAAACGCCATGCTCTTTTGACAGGTTGAAGCATGGATTTGGACAGGGATGCTGAAGTTATGCCATTTGGACACTACTCATAGGTGTTCACAGACAAGCTTCAAGGGACTGAAATCCAGCCTGCCCTCTGCCCACCAAGCTGCAAGCACCAAGGCTGCATCTACTAGGATGGCAGCAGCTGCTAAATCCAAGAATCAATCTGATCTGAGGTTGGACTCTGCTCTGTCCATACAAGCTTAACAAAGAATATACCTATAAGTGCTTAACACAGTACCTGGCAAAGAATAAGGACTCAATACATTTAACATGTTTTTATTGTTATGTGCTAAGATGCACATAATGTACTGCTGTTATATTTCTGGGTTTTTTTTCTTTGCTCCAGCAAAAGCAGTGCCATAAACTATCTAGGTGGTCCTCAGAATGGCACCTTAATTTGAGGTGTTAGTGGTAGTTCCCTCTCCCAAATGTATAGGGGCATAGCATTCCCCTGGAGACGCTCCGGGTTAATGTCACTAGAAGCCCGAAAAAGTAGTGATACTGTTAGGGAAAGGAGGCTTCTTCTTTGGCTATTCCTAGATGGTTGAGTCCCTTGGGGGCATTTAGCACAGCCACCTTTAAGAGGGGAGGCTGCTAGCTTCATGGTTGAAAAAGGGCAATGTAATGAAATATTTTTGTGTTATGACTGTTGAAAACAAAAGTCTGATTCCTGGGAGGGAGAGAAAATGGAGATATACATGCATGCAAGAGCCCAGTTGCATAGAGGCTTAGGAGATACTTTTAGACAGAATGGAATTGCTAAGAACCAAGAACTGCAACTATGGGAGCCTACGTGAAGCAAGGGAAGCTCTTGAAAAATTAGGCACTGAGAAAACAGGTTCAGCTCTCTCAAAGGAACAAACACTGGTTCATCAACTTCCAGCACTATTTACCATACCACTCTGGACCAGCTGTCAACAGCAACCCCATATAGTAGTAACAGGTAATCATAGGAATGCCCCTCTTGCATGTGGAAGTCTGAATGACTTTCACATTCTTTTGAGCTCCTAGAATCTAATGCGTGGTTCTAGGACACTACAAAAGATGGAGACCTCAAAGAAAGATGCAAAACATCATGCTATTCTGACATACAGGACTCAAATAGGATTTAGTTGAAAAATAAATGTGATCATATTTCACCCCAGGTTTGGGGAGTAGTTCTTACTGTTAATTATTATTGTTGTTATTTATTAAGAATGATGGTGGCGACAATAGTAACAAGTGTCTCATGAAGAGAAAGCAGCCCAGGTTAACTTTGTATTTTCTAAGAGGAATGAGATAAAAGAGCTACGAACAGGCTGAGGTATGGTGGCTGTGAGTATCCTTGATGACATGCTCCCCCTTGAGGAGTGATGAAGGGAGACTGTGTGTTAATGCACAAAGAAGGTTATTTAGATCTAGGAGTACTTATTCTTACAAAAGTATAAATCCAAGCAATTAAACGACTAGTTGAGGAGCTCTATGTTTGTAAAATTATATTCAGGGATCCTAATGAAATTGTTTCCACTCTCATCACTGGGAGAATTGAATTCCAATGCGGGTATACATATGGCTTTATCCCATAGAAGGCTGGGTTTCTCACAGAAATCGGTGCTTTTTCTTCTGGACTTCTCCCATCGTGACCTCTATTCACAGGGAGTCAATCTGAGTGAATAGCTCAGCATCGTGGTTTCTTTCTGCTGTGAATCTTGTAGGCACAAAATTGAGTTTAGGAGATTTAATTTTTTTCCCCCAAGTACTTCCCAGCTATGTTTTTTACTGGTTGTAACAATGCTGTGATATAAACCAGACATATGATGAGAAAGTTTAGGCATCGAGAAGTTACATAATTTTTCAGAGCTTGCACAGCTGCTGGGTTTAATTAGAATCCAGTTCCTCTCATGCCAGCCCAGCCTCCTGATAGCAACATTTCGTGAGTTTTTACAAATAAAAATAAGTGAAAATGAATGACTGTTTTGTTACTGAAGGTGACTATTTTTCCTAATGAACACAGAGCTATTGTACCAACCACAGAAGCATCGATAAACATATTCTTCTGAGGTCTTACAAATCATTTATTGGTATTTTATTTATAAAACTAAGTGGAACAAAATACATAAATAGCTGCATTTCTATCATTTATTTATTGCTTGCTGTATGTACTGCAATGTGATATTATACAATGAGTGGCCAGATTATTATGACCACCTGACATATGTAGGCAATTTAGCCGTACACTGCATCATATGGGATATGGAATCCGAAGGCCTGTCTGAACACCTTTGCTGTCTGCAGTTACCAAGATAAAACGTCTCCAATTCACACAGGAACACAAGGATTGGATAGTCGAGCATTGGAAAAAGTCATGTGGTCCAATGAATCACGTTTCCAGTTGCATCATGCAGATGGCAGAGTGAGAATTTGGCGGAAACAGCATGAAAGCATGCACCCCACATGCATGAGTACAACCCTTCAAGCTGGTGGGGGCAGTGTTATGGTTTGGGGCATATTTTCCTGACATGATTTGGGTCCTTTAATTCATGTGGAACAATATCTGAATAGCACAACAAACCTAAGTATTGTTGCTGATTAAGTCCATCCTATCATGTTGATGGCTTATCCCAATGGAGATGGCTTCTTCCAACAAGACCTTGCATCATACCACGGTGCTCGTATTGTGCAGGAGAGGTTTCAAGAACATGAGGGAGACTTTACCTTGATTAGGTGGCCCCCACAATCACCAGATCTCAATACAATTGAGCATTTGTGGGACGAAGTTAAAAGAGCCATCAGGCAGCTGGTTCCACAACCATCAAATCTCACAGAACTGGACAGTGCTATTCATCAGGCATGGTGTCAGATTCCTCGCATCACCTTTCAACATCTCGTGGAGTCAATGCCAAGAAGAATCACCGCAGTACTGAAGGCAAAAGGTGGCACAACAAAGTACTGATGGGGCGGTCATAATAATCTGGCCACTCAGTGTATATGTGTATATATCAGAATACCTAAAACAACCTGTGAGGAGGATATTCCTCCCCACATCACAGATGAAGAATTCAAGACTCTGAAAAATGAAATAATCATTGTGCATTTGAGTCTTTGTATCACATATGATTCTGCATTCATTCTGGGCTGTAGTGCTCCCTGAGTTTTGGTGCTATTCCTTGTTCTGATTCTAGACCCTGGCTGAGACCAGGTTTCAGAATTCTGTGAGATGTTCCTGTTTTTGCCTAAGTACCAACCAAAATATGGAAGAAAATTGGGTTTGTTAGTTAAGTGTTAGAATTTGGAAGAACAGAACTATCAGGCAGTATAAGCAAAGCTAACAAATGTTCGTTCCAGTAAGCGTTGAATCCCAGTGACATCATTTAGGACAGTTTATTTATTCCTTCTGAAGTTCAGTATCCCAATTTATAAAATGGGAACTAACCTCATAGGACTGCTGCAAAAATTAACTTACTGTATACAGTTAACAGGTTAATTGTAATAATTAGGCTAAGGACCACTGGAGAAAAGTTATGGAAAGAGCAAATGTCACATCATGGAAGATCTTATGTGTTATGCTTAGAAGGTGAGACTTTATATTTCAGGCAACCGAATAATAATTAAAGGGAGAGAAAAGACAAGGTCAAATTTGCGTTTCAAAGAGATCACAGAAGCATTGTTGTACAGGGAGATTTGGAGAGGAGATGGGAAATAGAAAAAAGAGCACAGAGTAATGAGAAGGCTGCGGCCAAAGTCCAGGGGCTGAACGATGGAGGCCTACTTGGAGCCGCTGGCATTGGGTTTAGAAAGTGAGAGACAGCATTCTCCTGGATTTACGAATGGAGTGAATTGAGTTCCTCCTGTGGAGAGGCTTTTTTGTTGTTGCTGTGTTTTGTCTTTAAAATCACCTGGCCACAAACTATACCACAATGAGAAAAGTGTTTGATATTTCAGGACCTTGGCAAATAGTCATCATAATATCAGGGAAGCTTGAGTTTCTAATAATATCACTATTGCCTTTAATCTCCACAGTTATACCCCAGATGGCAAATCTCTTTATTTGAAATAAACCCCACATAAAACCCTGCCTTATCCATTATAGCACAGAACCAAAGTGTCACTGTTCTTTATCTAAGGGGGTACTAGATATCAAAAGCGGTGTGTCAACAAGGAGAATAACTCTGTTAGCATTGTTTAGAAAAAATCAGAAGGCACCTGTGGCTTTATCTTTTGGGCCACACAGAAGCAGGCTCAGAGCCCCTGCTTTTCCAGATACCAGCTCCAAGATCATTGCTGAATGTGGACTATACAGACAGCCTCAAAAGGACAGATGAAATGTTTCACTTCCCCACAATTTGTATGGAAACTCAATATGTCTAGCATGTGACTACCCATATCTTTTTAGTGTGTGCTTATTCTAGTTATAGTTGGGAGTGGGGAACACAGAAAGAAATTAGGTTTCATAGAAATGCCTGATTTATAGGATGAAAAAAAAATCTGTTATTTCAAAAACAGTTTTGAAATTAAGACAAAAGTTCCAATCTGTTCCATGAGCTCTGTATTGCAAACTGGATGCCTCAGTCTAGTCTGGGCCCCTATCCTATCTAACCTTCTCTCTCCTTCTCTGGCCCACTTTCCACCCCTGCTCCCTGACAGAAATGAGCGTAATTTTGAGGACTCCCAAACTTTGCAGTGGCCCTTTTAGGTGTTTTCACTTACTATGGTACATGTATCACCCCATGTAGCATTGCCTGTTTATCTTCTGAGAACAGGGCAACTGTGCCTGTTCACTATTGCATATCTAGAACCCAACCTCTGGCAAAATGCAGCCATTCAGACATTGGTAGAATAAATTCAATGGACAATATATTTATCTATATATATAAAAGCCTAAGCGACTGTTACGACGGACGAGTTGAACCGGTTGCTATGACAGCACACTGACCACCAGGGGGCAGATGCTCAATGCAAGAGCTACCATCTGGTGGTCAGTGTGTTCCCGTAACCAACCTCCCACAGCCAGCCAACCTCCCGTGGTCCCTCCCCCAGCCAGCCAGCCCCAATGGACCACAACTGGGACTGGGCTAGACAGCCCTGATTGGCTCCCATTGCAGGCCAGGCTGAGGAACTCCACCCGTGCATGAATTCATGCACTGAGCCTCTAGTACTGATATAAAACCACACACTGTTCCCTAGGACTATTTTAATTATAGCATGAATCAATTAAACTGAGGACAATAATGCCTGATAGACCTCCAAAATAAAATTTCACAAGCAGCCAAGAAGCTTGTCTTTATGAATCTTTTTGATGATTTCACTTGATCTAATAATAATATTTAGACTATAAAGGAATGGAAGATTATTCTCCAGGTAAGCTTCTATTAGTATTATTTCCCCCTAACCGACATTCTAATAAAAATTACACTAAAGGCCCTAGTGGATAGAGCATCAGCCTTCAGATCAAAGGGTCCCAGGATCGATGCCAGTCGAGGGCACATACCTTGGTTGCAGGCTCCTCCTGGGTTGCTGGCTCAGGCCTTGGTCAGGGCTTGTGCAGGAGGCAACCAATCAACTGTTTCTCTCAGTGTTTCTCTCTGTCTTTCCCTCTCTCTTCTACTCTCCCTAAAAATCAATGGGAAAATATCCTCGGGTGAGGATTAACAAACAAACAAAAAATACACTGAAGAATATGAGAGCTTATTTTCTGGAATATAGCTGGAGGGCAGATAAAAGGTTTGGGCCAGAAATGTCTTAAGCCAACTGAACTCAAGGTAGGATTAACACAGATCTGAGTGAAATAAAGGCATCTGACCAGGACAGCTGGTTGAGCAAAAGGCTACCACAGGCTGGATAGAGACCATCAAATTTCTTTTGTTTGTTCTACATTAAAGTGTAAATAGCTGAAAACTTTACCTGGGTCTACCACAAATAACATGACAGGTCAAACTTCTTAATTCCTCTGAATCACAATCTACTTACCTGTAAATGGGGATAAAAACAACCACCTTGCTTTACAAAGAAATTGCAGGAATCAAAGGAGATAATGAGAACTTCAAAAATACCAAGCACATGTATAATATTGCATACTAGAGACATATCCCACCTGTACACTTATTTTATGATATTTGACATTGCTAGTTAGTCAAAAAGAAAATACAATAAATCACCAATGTCTACCATGTAGCCAGTCAAAACTGTGGCATAGCAGCAGCTAATTTTTATTGAGTACTTACATGTGCTAAAGGGAGTAGACTCCCTTTACATTATATCATTTTATCCTCACAACTCTGCAAGGTACATATATTATTTTCCCCATTTTTATAGTTGAGGAAACTGAGACTAGGAAGTATGAGGTAAGCTGGCTAAGATCACATAGTTGATAAGTACAAGAACTGAGACTCCAATCCAGACTTGTCTCTCTATAAAACCCTAGCTCTTACTACTACGCAGACCTGCCCCTCTGTGGAAAGACTGGGAAAGGGATATGTGGTACGTGTGTGTCTTTTCTTCTGCAGCTATGACTAGGGCTTTAATCATAGCTCTCTCCAGTATTCACACAAGATCTAGGTGGGCTGAGCAGAGGTTATATACGGATATTTTAATATGGAATGTATTGCCTGCCACTAACCATAGTAGATATTGTAACTCCATTTCAGACTGAATTCCTAACATCCAGAAAAGATTGCCCATGGAAAGCTTGAAATTCTTGTCTACTTTACAATCCATTTGAACAGGGTGCTGAGACAAAATTAATTCATGACAACTTGTTCAAAAACTGTGAATTTGGGGGAATATTTCCAGTATTCATTAGCTCTCAGATTCACACTTCCACCTGTGTGCTGAAGAGCTGTTTTATCAGTTCCCAGAGCAAAAGGCTAAAATATATAGAGAAACTAACTTTGCCTCATTTTCTCCTTAATTAGAATTTTTAGTGTCAGTAACTTAAGTTAAGAATGGTGGTCAGGAGTACTTTAACTCCCAAATTCCTCCTCTGTTTAACCTTTAGTTTTTGTATGTCCATTTGTTCGTTATGCTCTGGGTTTCTCTTGAATGGTAATCTTGTTGCTTTAAGTGTACAGAGAGTAGGCTTTGTTAGAAAGAAGCTCCTTTTTATAATCTAGAATAGCTTTCTTTGCCAATAAACACTAAAACTGACCTTATTCTAAGGCGACTGTAACCTGAAGGCCCCTGAGCTTAATGCTACAGAAAGGCTCTCTTTAATGTTTTATTTTCAGCACAAAAAAAAACTGAACAGGAGAGAAAACAGCTATTACCTGGGCAGTAAAGCTACAGATCTCTTCTCTGGTAGTAGAGTTTAGCATTTCCCAATACAGTTTGGTGATTATGCTCATATTAAAAATAATCTAATTCTTCCCTCTTCAATGCTTACCATAGCATACATTAGGCCTATTTCTTACTTATGGCCTATAATAACCTAGCCCAGTTGGATTAGCATCTCAATAAGGCTAGGAATACAATTGATAGACTTTTTCATACACAAACCCCCACCCAACCTTCCAACCATAGACCCCACAACTGTCTTTGAAATTTCTCAACACTGGTAATTTAAAATATCCTATCATTCCCCCATCTGCTAATTCACACCCAAGGAGAAACAAATCAGAACAGATGTTCTCTATTTCGTTTTTCTGCCTATCTGACAGAAAGAGGTTTTGGCAACAGTTACATCTGCAAGGAACACTGAAAAAAAAAAAACATTGAGAAGAGAAGGACTTGAAGCGATATCATGATCAAAGGGGAGGACCATGGCACTGACCATCAACTTCTCATCTGCCCTCAGTGTCCTACCTTTTTATCTTTGCCTCTGCGTCCTAGCTCCCTTCTTTCCCTTTCAACTATCTCACATTAACATTTGAGGAGCCACACACTTTCCATCAAAATTTTAACACCCTTTGCTAAATACTTTTGGCAAAAAATAGAGTCAAGGGTGTGAATCATCCAGATGAATTTTCTCAATTATCTATTTTGCATGCTCAGGAGTTACCAATTAATATTCAGCTGTGTCAGTGAAAACAGAAATGTGAAAACTACTAAAGACATTTCTAAGGCAAGTGTTAGCTGGCTAGATTGACAAGCAGTTGTATTCTTTGAATATAAAAAGACTTGTCAAATAGTTTTGTATTTTTTTTTACAAAAACTAAACACCTCTGATTTGATGAGAAGAGAATACCTTCAGAGATATGTATGAGGAAGTCATGTTTGTGTGACTGTAAATTTTCTAAGCAGCAAGGATCTGAAACATGTGTTTTAAAATAGCCAGCCAGAGAAATCTTGGTGTGACCAATTTACACTTGAAGTGACTGTTCTGTCTGTAGAACACTGGGGAAAGTGAGGTGTTTAATATATCTTCCAGACAATTACAAAGCAGTCCTTGATCAAAACCCTGTGCAAGGGATATTGACAAACCTGCCCAACTGCAAGAATCTCTTGTAGAGAAAATGATCTATGAGATTACCTGCTGGCGGGTTCATGGGTCAGATTGTCAATATCTAGAGAAGGATCACAAAAATAAACATTTAGTGTTTGCTGTCTGACATCTATATTTATGGTTCTGTTCAGGCAGTTGGTCAATCAAAACCAGTTAAAGCAATTACAATTTTCCCCAGCTACATGCAAAAGAAAGAAACTAAATTCATTGTGATGAGAAGTCAATATAGCAAGATAATCCAAAATCGCTTTTTATTCATGTGGAGGGAATTTGGTACCATTATATCTTGTCACTTGTAATTGTCTGATTAGATGAATACGGTGAAGATGTATTAATGTAATAAAGTCAAATAGTCAATTAGATTTTTTTTTCTTCCCTTCCTACATTGTTTGAGGTCCCGGGTTGAATTTGGAACAGACTGTTCCTTTCCATATTAAGATTGGCTCCTTTATATTTGGCATATATCTATTATCTATGTTTCAATTGGAGATGCAATGAATGGGTCCATTTTTTCATGACTTGACTCTTGCTGTCGAACAATATAGATGATGTTGTTAGGCGTAAAATTATTTTGGAGACGACATAAATCACTGATGCAGGACAGATTTTTGCGCTGAATTCTAATAGCCAACTACGTTGAGGGGGTAAGAGAAAGCATAAATGGCAATGTTTAAAGGAGGCCATGATTTCCAAAATACTGATGTAGAGCTTAATGCAATCTGGAGAAAGATGCGTCAAATTGTAAACCTGAATAGTTAAAAAGAAGGCAAGTATAATGAACCAGCACCTGTTTTTGTAAACTTACGATTCAAATAATGGAATTGAGAGTAATATCATTTCTGAATAACAGCTCGGCTTCTAGAGTTAAGCAAAACTGTCTTTGTCTCCCTTACTGATTTCATTGCTGTAGGCAAGTTATTTTACTTCTCTAAGTCTCATCTTGTAACGAAAATAATTATTGAACCTGCCTGATAGAATTGTTATGAGTCTTAAATTATTAATCTCTGTAAAGCTCTTGGTACAGAGTCTGCATCATAATAATCACTCAGTAAATGTTAGGTATTGTTATCTAATGTATAGTCAGTCTATGGTTATTGATAGAATACTGACTCAACAAGCACTTATTTAGTACACAAGGAACTGGATAGATTCAAAGATAAATAACACATCATCCTTATCCTCAGTTTAGGGAAGTTAACTCTTGTGCTCACCATTACCTTAGAAAGTAGAGTGTGGTGAGTGAAATACTATAAGACAATAAAGTATCTTCTTACTTCCATCTGACCCTTATCCTAATCTATTCTCTAGATAAACCAATTTCTCTGTGATTTTCTCTTACAACAACTAATTTTCCTTTATAAACCTTAAATATTTGTTTCTGTGATTTAAAAAATAATATATCTCCCCCACTATACAATAAAATCCTGAAGCCAGAGGCCATGACTATTATGATGATCATTATATGACCACTTCCTTGCACAAAACTTGCCATATAGAAGCTGTACAATAAACACTGAAGAAATGTGTTGAAGGGTAATTTTTAAAAAGGTCAAATAATGATTCTTATACAGATACAAAATGAAAACATGTATTGTAATGAATGTGCAAGTTGAGACAAAATTAGCTTCTTCCATAGTGGGGAGGAAATTTAACTGAAACTTCACCCGACAGCATTTTTTTTGTATATTTAGAGAAGAGTTATTTTGCATTGCTATCAGTTATCTACAACTTACTGAGTTGTAAAATAGCTGAAAGGCAGTGGAAGAATAAAATCAGAAGAATGTGCTCGAAAGAGTGCACCAAGTTTTGTACTGTAATATATTTTTCTCTACAACAAATATAAATTATGGGCACATGGGAGGGTGCACTTCATTCTTGAGGTGGGTGAGAGACTTCAGAAGTCTTCATAGAGGAAGAATAGTTAAACTAAGTCTTGAAAATTAAGTAGGATTTCAGTAATGGTAAACTACTTGAGATTTTTTAGCAGAGCTCTAGAGAAATTTTTTTGTTATCAATAGAGTCTTACAAGGAAGAATATAGTCTGAGAGACAAGACAAGTGGCTATTAAAATAGCCCAGGGGAGAAATTGCTAGAAAAGGCGAATAAGATGCCCTGAATTATGGTTCTCACACCAGTATTTCTTCTGGACTAGTTTATAGACCTCTCTGCATCTAATGCCATATTTATTTAGCACCTGGCACCAGTGATACAATAGCGAAGAAAGAACTGGCATGTAACTTGGATTCTGGAGTATTATCTGGATAATAAAAAATTTTTTGTTCAAGTCTTAAGGAGCTTCCAACCTCAACAAGGTGGTAGGGGTAGGTGTACTTCCCACCATCATATTGAAATGAGAACAATTACTCTGTGTCTATTACAGGATTATTTAGTACATGAATAGCATAAGAAAGATGTTCCTTATCACATGATTAACATTACTGATTGTCTTCTAGAACAGAGGTGAGCAAACTTTATCTATAAAGGACCAGATGGTGAATATTTTAGGTTTTGCATTCTGTACTGTCTCCATTGCAACTACACTTAACCCTGCTGTTATAGCTTGAAAATCACCAAAGAAATGGATGTGCCTGTGTTCCAATAACTTTATTTTCAAAACAATCAATGGGCCAGAAATGCCCTACAGATCAAGGTTTGTGAACCCCAATTTAAAGGTGAGTGCCTGAGTATCAGTGTGATCATTGTAACTATCAGCCAATGGAGGCAGCGATCATTTTCTTTACCTCTGTCCCAAACAGTGCTTTGCACATAATTATATTATATGTGCTTTGCACATAATTAAATATTATATATTATTTAAAGCATATATACCATATGCTAGAAAATATATTATAAAAGAAATGATTTTAAAAGAAATCATTTCAGAGCAATTTATAACTCCCCTATAGCATCATGACACCTTACTTGGTATCAGAGTTATCTGTGACCATGTCTTTATTAAATGTTATCCTAAAATATAAACTCCAAGTGGGTAGAGACCATGCCATTGTCAATCTTTCTATTTGTTCCTTGATCTATAATAAATGCTAAAAAAAAATGTGCCCTCAGGGAGTGAATAATATTATGTTGTTTATTTATTTTGAATCTCTCTTCCATTGTCTCAGTAAAATGCAAGGCCTTCCCTTGAATGTTCACCATATCTCAGTGGCTTTGCCTGGGAATGAACCATCTCCTGGAGCAGGACCCTTGCCTATGATCACTGCTGCCTGTCTACTCCTCACCATCCTCCCTACTTTATGGGACTACTCTTGAATGAGTGATATTTACCTTCTTAGGAAATGTCCTCTTAGTGGCTGGCCCTGACCCATTTAACATAATTCAATGCAGCATTTATATATTTCTCCCCAGGGCTGTTCTATTTGCGTGCAAGTCTGAGAGCTTTTGAGGAAGGCACAGTGTTTTGTTGTGGGTCATTTTATATACATCACAGATAATAAACTGTTAATGAAAAGAAATATCAGCTGCATTCAAATTTCCAGTTTGTTTATTTCTTTTCAATTTCCCTTAAGTGTTCCTTGCTTTGTGAGAACACCAAGCTTTCATTTCCTTGCCTACTAATAGCTTTTTCATGAAGTACTTTTTTTTTTTTTTCCTTTTTTTCCCCTTAGCTTTTAAGCAGCACCAGATGTTGAAAGAAACTTTCTCTGATTGGTGTCCAGAGAAAACAAAAAGCATGTATCACTTTAAGCCTGACCTGCACAAGGGGAAAATGGACCAAACAAAGGCTGCCAGGATTAAACACACTGCAGATTGTATAAAAGGAAAATTCTAAAGTATTTTTTTACCCTCTGTGATTCCATTGTTCCTCTTCATATCTGATTAAAGAGTTAATTTTTGTTCAGAAGAAAAGATAGAGTAGGATTCAGAAAAGCCACAAGGAAAGGATTTTATTTGAGACGCATTTCCTGGCTTATCATGTGATCCTAGGCCAGAGTTCACTGAAGGAAGGTGCACATTCCTCCTGTGGGTGCTGAAGGATGCTCTGAGAGAGGAAGAGGCTTGGGCTGATTGTGGCCAAGGTAGTTTGCCATATGTTGGGTTCAACAAGTTAAACAATAGACTAACAAACATCATATATTTCCCAAGGGGTATATATAAGTTGAGCCTTTTCAAAATACTTTTACTGTAGAATATTTTATAGAACTATTGCCCCTATCTGACATATATTTCAGGAAATGTCCTGTTAGGAATAATAAAATTGCTGGAAAAATTAGGTGACATGATCTTTGATATCATTAACTCTTTGATATTTATAAAATGCCACTTGATTGCCTAGCATCATGGAATGTGCAATGGAAGACTCTTCAGTCCTTGTCTCCCATCTCCAAAGGGTATGCAATCTGGGAAAATACGGCACACACACCTGAAAAGTTACTCAGTGGGACAGTATCAAATCAGGAGCCAGAAAAATAATCACTACACAAAGTTTTTTGAACTGTGTGTGGTAGAACCATAGAAATTTTGCAAAGGTACAACAGAGCCACCACTAAGGCGGAATGGTTAAGGAGAAAGTCAACCAGGAAGGGCTAAGTAGCCAGCCCTGAATTAGCGAGTACAATCCCACCTGAAGGCAAGATCCTCCTGTTGTTCAATGTCCAAACTATTAATGTACACATTTCTACTCAATAAATGAAAGAATGTTGTGGCCATCTGTTTGCACCACGCTTGGCAGAGTGTTCCTTCCTACACTCCTATGAGGCACAAATGGAACACAGACAACCAGACAGGACAAAAAGAAAACGTAGAAAAAAGAGTTATGAAAAAAGTTAGAAAGGCCCATAATAAACAGATAAGGGGAGAATCAAGAGGGAGAAGAGAGTGAGAGTGAAAGAGAAAAATTCCCTAGGGCAGCCAGTGGAGGAAAATTTGAGGAGGTTTTCATGAGTGAAGGGCAGAAAAACTAGGGAGGATAGAAAAGGTGACATGAGAAATGTGGATGGGCTTATGAAGTAATACAGCTCAAATGTCTTAGAAAAAACTAAACTCTTTTTAATTACTTTTTAGTACTATGCTTTAAAAAAAAATGTTTCCAGGCAGATGCTGGATTACATGAGTTCAAAATTCACAGATAAATGTACCATTTGCATTAGGCTTTTTAAAATACTTCAAATAGCTTGAGGGCCCCATCATTACCTCTGAGCATTCTGAGATATTTAAGGGTGCCTGGCTGGAGAACTCATTGCCTAGATAATGTTGATAAAAACTGTGAAGGACTTTAAAAAATCTCATTTAGGGAGCCCAATGAGATTAACAGCTTTTATTATTTTACTGAAGTTGGTAAGCAACCTGAAGTGGTTTGCTTTTTCCTACTCAGAATCTGCTGTCACCAACCTTATAACGCTTTTGCTTCTAGTTGCTATAGAAATGGTGCAAGGAATCATGACTGATTTGTGTTGAATTCATTTCTTTCTGACACTGTTGCCTTTAAAAGCAACATTCAGATTATTTGTGAAAACTGGGTTACTGTACTGTGCAGTAATTACAAATGCTGCTATTTTAATTGATGGCTATGAATTGGATTTCTGATTTTATCTTACTCAGGTTTGATGGGTTCTTTGAGGTTATTTTTTAATCTGGGTGTCTAATATAATTCTCAAGTTTTTTTCTTTCTTTTTCCTTTTTTTTTTTTTTTTTTTTAGTTATGTTCCTATTGGCACTTTTTTTTCTGACAATTTCTTCCTTGGCTACTTATAGTTGACTTAAACCAAAGAGGGAACTCTTTATTTCCATCCATGCTACTTTCTGGAACTACTCATCTTGCTGCTAACAACCATTTCATTGTGGGTTGTCTTAAGGGATACGAATTAATAGAGAAATAATTCATTGCCTTCCGGAATCATCTCCTATCCTGAATTTATGGCCCTTAGGCGGCCCAGGGCATGATTCTGAGGTAATTTTCTCTACATTCTGTGACAAGGATAAAATTATGAGAACCAAGAGTGTTCTTTTCTTACCACAGTCAGGTGAGGGGGTCAGAATGCCTTCATCTCTCTTCTGACCTCAAACAGAATTTTGGCTATCCCCTGTAATTAGAAGCATTCAAGGGAGTCTTGGGTAACTCGGGTGCAGATGGCCAAGGTCTCATTACCACAGATGAAATGATGATGCCTTTTAAAGAGACTACTAAGACATCCTGCTTCCAATTTCCTTTTTGCTCCTTCTAGACTTAGCTGGGTCCCTCTGCTTAAGCAACTTCATCATCCTAATAGTGACTATGAGGCCAAATCTGCTGAAAGCATTGTTTTCCACAGAAGATCAAGTCTTAGTTTTGGCTACACATTTTTGCTGCATTTTAGTATATGGCAGTCTCTGTAGAGCTTAATATAAGGGGGCCATTAATTTGAGGATAACTTATTTTGAACAAATCGTACAACCCATATTTTTCACAAGGCTAATGAAGCTGAGGTCGTAAGAATTATGAGGCTAGGGATGGGAGCAGGGAGAGAACCCGACAATCTATTTGGGGGAAGACTTCAGATTTGGTCTGAGGAGCACTCAGGCATCTTTCCCAGGCTCCTCCTCTCATTCTCCACACTGAAAGGCTTAGAAATAACAATTAAGAGTTTTACTACTTTCTCAGTTCTGCTACTGCCAAACTTAGCACTACCCATATTACTTAGCCTATACAAAAAACAGTACCCTCCTCTTTTTTCCACAGTTCTCTTGTTATTTGCTTATAAATGGCTCATTTAGCTGTTCTTCATTTCCAGGAAAGCTTTCTGGGGGCCTCATCAAAGCCCTCATCTCTCACTTTTAAGTCTCCCTGCAGGTCCCTTTCTTGATTGCTTTTAAAAATGCTTTTCTTTCAGAGAGGCTCTGAATGTGCCACCTTTCTTCTCTAAAACAATCTCAAACCAATTTTCATATCCAAATTGTTATAATTTAAATAAATTATACTTAGAAGCCTGAACAAGATAGAGGAGCTTTAGAAAACTAACTCTTTGTTATATTTATGTATTAGTTTAAAATGCAACTATATAAAATAAAAAGAAGTTCAGAGAAGTTGCTGAGAACTTTCCAAACTCCTCAACCAAAGCACTGGACTGGAAAACAAAGGGTGAAGTGTTCACACACACACACACACACACACACACTCATGCATATACACATGCATGTACAGTTAACTCTTGAACAATGCAGTGGTTAGGGCCACCAAGCCCCCATGCAGTAGAAAATCTGCGTAAATCTTTTGATTCCCCCAAAACTTAAATACTAAAAGCCTACTGTTGACTGGAAGCCTTACCAATAACATAAAGTCAATTAACACATATTTTGTATGACATAGGTATTATATACTGTATCATTACAATAAAGTAAGCTAGAGAAAAAATGTTATTAAGCAAATGATAAGAAAAATACATTTACCGAATATCTTTGGGATCCATATACAGCTATATTCAGTGTTTATTGACAAGAATCAATAAGTGGACCTGCACAGTTCAAACCCATGTTGTTTAAAGGTCAATGGTACACAATATATTCAAATACATATATATACACATACACATATATACACATACACACACATAAACAATAAATACACAGATATGACTAGCTAATCATAATCCTTGAAAACACCCATCAGCCAACCAATGCTTATTTTCAAATTAACTTTTCAATTCATTTACTAAAGAAAATATATACAAATATTAAAATTAACCTACCAAACTATATTTTTATCAGTTTTTAGAAATTTAAATAAAATAAAAAATGGCTTTTCTTTATTCATATGCCCTCATTTATGAAACCCAGAAAACATAAATCAGTAAAATATGACTTCTAAAATAGCCTTTACAAAAACAACCAAGCCAGTCAAAATAATTTATAAACATGTTAGTAAAAACTGTCAAACCAGTTTTGCAAAGGAAATCAGTATCGCCCATGAGGTAGGTTATTGTGGTATTTCCCCCATATCTAAGTTCAGGTTAAATGCTACTGAGAGATATGAGCAGAAAGGAGGGAGGACAGACTCAAGAATCAGTTATCTCACAATCTTATTCTTCCATCTCCAAGACCTATTCCCACAAAGAGATTTTCCTTCACATATTTTGTTCAGTGAATTTTTATTCACTGAATTTTTAGATGTCATATGTTTGCCAAGTTCATAACATTTTGGGCTAAATAGTCCATCATATTAGCAAACTTATAATTGGCTGAAGGCGGAAAAGAATGTTGTTTCAGATACGGGGCAAATCAAGGGCTTCCCTTTTTTACACTAATTTAAATCAGATTCCTCACATTAGAGTGTTTAAAATATTTTATATTAAAATTGCTATTAACTATAATAAATATTGACTTCAAGATGCCATCCTCTGGCCAGAAATTCAGGCTCAAAAATTAGAATATTTTTCTCCTCCTCGTTTCCTTCTGGCTCTCCTTCCAAAAGTTGTCCCAGAATTGCATAGTGCTAAATGGGACCACTAGTCTTCGTCCCTGCCTCCACTGGACATAATCGGTGTCCTCTAGCCAAACCTACAGTCGTTCTGAAGGCCAGCTGCTTTCTGTTTACAGAATTCTCTGCTAAGGCAAGAAAGCCACCTTGCACCATGCAGTGATCCATTTGGGTTTTTTCCCATTCTTTTCCAGCATTTCCACTATTCTGGTTACCTGTTTTTGCAGGGAAAAAAAAACCTGCCCCAGAAGAGTAGCTTAGAGCAGTGACAATCATTTATCTTGCTCTGGAGGATGGCTGGGCTCAGCTAGGTGGTTCTTACTTAGAGTCTTTCATGAAGCTACAATCAGATGGTGATTGGGGCTGGGGTAATCTTGAAGGATTCTTGCTTAGATAGCCACCATCTGGACTGGGGATGCTCAAAAAGCTGGAAGCCAGAACAGCTGGAGCTCCTCGGACACCTCTTCTTATCATGTGGGTCTCTCCACATGATCTTTCCACATGGCCACCTCACAGTATCCAGGCTTCTAACACAGGGCTTAGAAGGCTCCCAAAAAGGGTATCAAAAGAGAAACCAGCAAAAATGGCATGGTTTCTTGCCTCAGAAGTCACTCAGCATCACCTCCATCACATTATTTTTTAATTTAATCACTGTTTTTATTTTATTATTTTATTTTATATTTTATTTGAGGAAGTCACAAAGGCCAGCCCAGTCTCAAGTGAAGAGCATCAAAGAATTTGTAACATGTTTTAAAACCACCAGCCACACAGAACACAATGCTGGTCCTATTTCCCTGAGGTCTCACGGTGGTCTTAACACTGGGCAGTTTAGAGATATGGCATCATTCTCCTTTCTTTCTGAAGTGTTATTCTTCTTCTCTCATCTGGCATATCTAGCATTAGTTCTACAATAGCCTCAGGCCAAGGATGGAAGATAAGGAAAAGGAGCCCAAAGATTTAAATACGAACACTAGTATAGACACTAGAATGAAGACATAATCCTTTACCATAAAAAAGTCAGAGAAAAATAATAAATAGCAACTAAACCTGGAATTCATTTCAGAAGACACAGGGAGCATGGGTACTGGGAAACCTGTCCAAAAGGAGAAGCTACTATTTGGCTTTAGCCAGCTGTTGTCATGAGGGATACAGGAACTATTTTGCCCACCATGACAGTTTTTCTAGGAAAATCAGAGATCTCAATTTTTATGCGAAATATCCTGATTATTAAGTGCTAATTACTAATTCAAATGCCTTGAAAACATCATTTGGAACAAGCAAAATATGTCATTGGCCATAGTCGACTGATGCCAGTTTATATAACCTCTGTCTTGGAATTCAGAATAAACAAGAAAGTTAATTTTAAGACCCTTCTGATTTCTGTTCTTTCAAAATCCCCAAGTCAAGGAAGCATGAAAGAACGTGTCTACACATGAAGAATAAAGAAGTGAGAATCTACAAGGAGAAAAATATAAATTAATATTTCAACAAAGTATCCTGCCACATGGGTATATACCAGGGATCAGCAAACCATAACCCATTGGCCAAATCTGGCCTGCTGCCTGTTTTTATAAATAAAGTTTTATTGAAACATAGCCACATTTTTTTTATGTATTGCCTATGGCTTTTCTCATGCTACAATGTAGGTTTTGCATATTTGTAACAGATCAGATTGTATGACCCCATAAAGACTGAAATATTCATTATTAGACAGGAAAACTTCGCTGACCCTTCACAGTATCATTGAGGCTGGGAATCAGCAAAACTAAAGGTTCTTAAATATATTTGCTAATTCAGGGGCTACAGAGTATAAATATCCTTTTTAAGGAAAAGGCTGCAGTTTCTCCAGATTATTGGTAACAATTGGGTTTTCCTATTGAACTTGGTCTCTAATTAGCAGATGTAGTCAACCTTGACTGCTTTCCTTGCGATGTGATAGTTAAAGGCTATAACTTAGCAGCTTTATTCTGGCCAAGAGGAAGAATGAAATGTACATCAAGCTAATACTTTCCATCCTCTTCCATGGCACTTTTATTTAAAATTCAATGACATTGTCACTATAGAGCATGACTCCTCTTTGTCAAGAACAGAAAGCTTAGAATGAGGCTATAGTTTCCATCTTCAGGTGTGTTTAAACAGACTCTTAAATATTTTATAAGAAAAAATCAGTTGATATTTTTAAGTAAAAAAATATTGCTTTTCATTACTTTATATAGTAGAAACAGTCATTGACCAATGAGTACTGTTTTTCTTTCAGAAAGAAGTTAACAAACTGGTTAGATCTGCAAATACTTAAAATTTTCAGCTTAAGCATCACCATTGCTATAGTTTTACTTGGATTGTGTGTTGCACCAACTACACAACAAAATGAAATGAAATTACTCTAAAACTTCTAATTCAGGATGAAGATAGTGTTATGCAATTCTTCCTGTTTCTTCCATTATGCACAGGTAAAAACTCTTGCACATTAAATAGAAAGTAAACACAACTAGATGTTGAAAGATAGAGAGAAAAAGATGGACCAGGTAGAAACTTTGAGGCCCAAGGAATGACACTGTGTCAGTAGAAGCTAAGTGGTATATACCTGGATATCTACCTCCACCTGGTGGTAACAGGCAAGAAACCCTGTCAGCATGGTGTGAAGGGAGGCTGGCTAAAAGAGATTTAAATAACATCCATATTTCTTATAATACTCAAGATGTCCAGGATAAAACTGACAATCAGTCATCATACCAAGAACAAGGAAAATCTAAACTAGCACAAGAAAAGACAATCAACAGATGCTAACACCAACATGACAAGTACATAAAAATGATCCAAAAATTTTTTAAATAATCATAACAATATTTCTATTAACAATTAAAATCACACTTGAAACAAATGAAAAATAGGAAGTCTCACAAAGAAAGAGAAAGTATTAAAAAGAACCAAGTGAATGCTTTTGAATTATACAATACCCAAAATATTCAATGGGTGGGCTCAATAGCAGAATGGAGAAGACAGAAGAAAAATATAAGTGACCTTGAAGATAAAACAATAGAAATGACCCAAACTGAACAACAAAGAGATCACAAACTGAAGAAAATTGAACCAATCCTGAAGGACCCGTGGAACTATAAGCAAGAGATCTAACATTCCTGTCATTAGAATTCCAGGATAAGAGAAAGAGGATGGAGCTAACAAAAGATATTCCTAAATTTGGCAAAATACATAAACCTATAGATTCAAGGAGCTGAGTAACCCTCAAAGATGATAAACTCAAAGAAATCCATGCCAAGTTCATAAAAATAAGGAAAAAAATCTTGAAGTCAGAAAAAAAAGACAACTTATCTATAGGGTTAAAACAATGTAAATGCCTTGTATTTCTCATCAAAAATCATAGAGGACAGAAAAATAATACATTTTTCATGTGCTAAAAGGAAAGACCGTCAACTCTAAATTCTATACTCAGCAAAACTATCTTTCAGGAATGAAGGGGAAATAATGACATTTTCAGATGAAGGGAAATTAAGAGAATTTTTCACCAGTAAATCTCCTGTATAGCAAGTTCTTGAAACAGAATGGAAATGATTAAGAAAAAAATCTTGGAACATCAGTAAGGAAGAAATAACAGAAAGAACAAAATATGAGTACACACAATACATTCTTCTTGGGTTTTCTAAATTATGTTCCATGGTTGAAGCCAAAAGCTTAATGTGAGATGTGATTCTCAACATATATAGAATATGTAAAGCAATTATATTATAAACTAGGAGTGGAAAGGACTTTAAGGAATATGAAGTTTGTACACTTACAATCATCTACATTTTGATAGTGGTGGTTATACAAATTTACACACATAATAAAATGGCATAGAACTATCTACACACATCAAAAAATAAGAAACAGCAAGTGGTCACAAGGATGTGGAGAAAAAGGAATACGTGTACACTGCTCATGGGAATATAAATTGGTATCACTACTATGGAAAACAGTTATAGAAAAATACATTAAAAATAAAAAATAAAACTACCATAAAATCCTGCAATCTCACTTCTAAGTATATATCTGAAGGAAACAAAATCACTATCTCAAAGAAATATCTGCACCCCCATGTTCATTGTATCATCATTCATAATAGCTATGATATGTAAACAACCTAAACTTCTGCCAATAGATAAATGAATTTTAAAAAATTCCAGTATATATACAATGGGATACAATGCAGCCATAATAAAAAAGGAAATCCTGCCATTGCAAGAATGTGGATGAACCCTGAGGGCATTATGTTAAGTGAAATAAGACAGAGAAAGACAAATAAAAGATAATATCACTTACATGTGAAATCCAGAAGAGCTGAACTCATAAAAACAGAGTAGATTGGTGGTTGTCAGGAGCTGAAGAGTTGGGGAAGTTGGAAGATGTTGGTCAAAGGGTACAAACTTTTGGCTGTAAGACAAATGAGTAATGGAGATCTAATGGTGGCTATAGTTAACACTACCGTGGGAGAAATCTTAAATGTTCTCACCCCCTCCACCCTGCACACACACTCAAGGTAACTATGTGAGATGATAGATGTGTTAACTAATCTTATTGCAGTAATCATTTCACTTATACATATATCAAATCATCATCTTGAACATCTTAGATTTATACAATGTTATAGGCCAATTATATCTCAACAAAGCTGGGGGGAAGAACACACACTGTACTAAACTCAACGTCAATTTCCTGATTTTGATATTGTACTATAGTTACACAAGTTTTAACCACTGGAGGAAATTGGGTGAGGTGTACATGTGACCTCTCTGTATTATCTTTGCAACTTTCTCTAAATCTATAATTATCTAAATATATAAAAGCCCAGCGACCAGAATGGTGGAATGACCAGAATAACAAGAACAACTGGTGGCTATGACACGCACCATGGCAGCCAATCAGCCTGATCCAGGCCCCGACTGGCCTCCCTCCCCCTGGCCAGTCCTGCCCCCGGTCGGCCCCCAACACCTCAATCGGGGGTGGGGGCCGGCCTGCCAACCACCCGCAGCCCTTCCCCCACCAGCCCAGCCCAATGGGTCCCCATTGGGGCAGGCTGGCCAGATCCCACCAGTGCACTAATTCATGCACCAGGCCTCTAGTTTTAAATAAAGATTTTTGTTTGTTTGTTTAAAAACTCTAAATGGGTATAAGGTTTCTGTTGGGGATGATGAAACTGTACTGGAAATAGATAGTGGTAATGGTTGTACAACATTGTAGATGTACACACTACAGTGAATTGTATATACCACTGAATTGCATACTTAGAATGGTTAAAAGATTAAATTTTATGACATGTATATTTTACTACAATAAAACACTGACTCAAGATTCTCTTTTTTTCAGATTATCAGATTTAATCTTTTGGAAAACATGAAATTGATCCAGAGCAGAGACAAAGGAATGCCATGGATTGCGTAACATGGAAATTGGCGCAAATTCTCTATATATTTCATTTTCTCGGCATTTAGTATTCTAAATGGATTTTATAGATGAAAAACCAGAAAGTAAACCTTCCCATTCACATCTCTTCTGCCCCCAGAAGATGTTTGGTGCCATCTGGTGATGAGGTAAAAAGATTGGATTTCCAAGGGCTAGGCCAGAGGTGGGCAACCCCTGGCACACGTGCCAAACATGGCACACCAGTAACTTTTGCTGGCACTCGAAACCCTCTCTTATAATCATCCATTTAAAATTTTTTCTTAATATTGACTTTTTTATTTTTCAGATAAATTCAGTATAGGTGCATCTTAGATAAATAATTTTACATAACATGTATACATTAAAAAATAAATGTATTTTTCATCATCATATACTGTCGCTCGAATAAATTTTATTATTTCTTCAAGGTTCTTCACATACGTACACCTTAAGAGATATCAAGTAGGTGTAACATGTTCTCAAAAAATTAGGGGTGGCACACAAAAGAATTTTGAGTCAGAGATTTTGCTGGTTTTAGCATGCACTCACAAAAAGGTTGCCCACCCCTGGTCTAGGCTGTTTAAAGGAGGAAGTTAGCACAGAGGTTTTTAACCTACACTGACAAATGGCTATGGGCTATTATCAAGTTCTACAAATAGATTAAGCCCCTTTTCTTCCTAGGAATAAAACTGACCTGTCAAATCCTAAAAATAGAGTACTAATCATTTGGCCTATTTTCCTACCATTATTTGAAAAGAAAAAAAAAAAGAACTCTTTTGGTCAGACTTCAGTCATTCTTATTCACCTAATTAAGAAATTAAGTATACAGTTTTCGAATAGAAGCTTTTTCTGATAAATTATCTGCTTTAACAAGCTTATTATTTCCTATACCAAAAAATACAATTGACGAAGAAAAGAAAATAAGAAATTCATGTCCTCCCAAAAATTGGACTGCAGCAGGCAACTCAGAGTTCTTTCCTAAATTTTTACATCTTAATTTTTCCAATAAATAGAAAGTTTTAATTTGGGATTAAATTTGATATTATTTGAACTGTCATAATGAATATTGTTGAGTTTGTTATAGAGAATCCTTGGAAAATCTAATTAATACCCTCATTTTTCCAGTAAAGCCTAAACTTATAGATGTTCTAACACCATAGCAGAAACATACGCCTCCAAAAGAAACCTCATGTTTTAGTGGTAGTCAAAGCAACAGATTTATCTAGGCCTTTTTAGATAAATCTACCATTTGATTTTGTTCACTTGACTCATTTCCCTGTAAAGTAAAAATCTTCACAATTCTCTGAGCAAAATGTCTATGAGAGCTGACAGGGCATTTTATACTTTCTACTAGAGGCCCAGTGCACGAATTTTTTCACAGGTGGGGTCCCTGGGGGTGGGGGTTGGGGCGATTGGCCCTCCTGGTAGGCAGTAGGATGCCCTTCCTGGCCCAGGATCTGGATCCATCCAGATGACATTCATTTGTGCCGGTTGTTGACTGCATTTATATAGTTTTTTCCTTGAGGAGTGTCTAGGGAGGGAAAGCGATACCCAAGGCCAACTTTCAAGAGGCCGGCATTGCTGTTGGGATCATGCTGGCGGCACTGGTCCGTCGGTGCCTGGTCCATCAGTGCCTGGCCCATTCTCCAGAGATTAGATCTGCAGGACTACTGAGGGAGTGAGTGGTTGCCGCCAGGCTGGTGGGCCGCTGGAGGGGTGGGTCAGCTGAGTGGCACTCCCGCTGTGGGAGCACACTGACCACCAGGGGGCAGCTCCTGTATTGAGCATCTGCCCCTGGTAGTCAGTGTGTGTCATAGCGACCAGTTGTTCTGTTTGTTCCAGCCATTCTGATTGTTCAGTCGCTGAGGCTTTTACATACACACACACACACACACACACACACACACACTAGAGGGCCCGGTGCACAAAAATTTGTGCACTCAGGGGGGTCCCTCAGCCCAGCCTGTGCCCTCTCGCAGTCTGGGACCCCTCAGAGGATGTCCACCTGCTGGCTTAGGCCCGCTCCCCGGGGAGACTGGGCCTAAGCTGGCAATCAGACATCCCTCTGGCAGCCTGGGAGCCCTCGGGGGATGTCCACTTGCCAGCGGGGAACAGGCCTAAGCTGCAGTCGGACATCCTTAGCACTGCTGAGGAGGCGGGAGAGGCTCCCGCCACCACTGCTGTGCTGGCAGCTGTCAGCCTGGCTTGTAGCTGAGCAGAGCTCCCCCTATGGGAGCACACTGACCACCAGGGGCAGCTTCTATATTGAGCGTCTGCCCCCTGGTACTCAGTGTATGTCATAGTGACCAGTCATTCCCAGTGGTTCTGCTGTTAGGGTCAATTTGCATATTACCCTTTTATTATATAGGATAGAGGTCTGGTGCATGGTTGGGGGCCGGCTGGTTTTCCCTGAAGGATGTCCTGGATCAGGGTGGGGGTCCCGCTAGGGTGCCTGGGCATCCTGGGTGAGGGGCTGATGGCTGTTTGCAGGCTGGCCATACCCCCTTCAGGGTGGGGGTCCCCACTGGGGTGCCTGGTCAGCCTGGGTTAGGGGCTGATGGCTGTTTTCAGGCTAGTCAAGCCCCCAGTGGGGACCCTCACCCCATGGGGGTTTGGCCAGCCTGGGTGTGGGGCTGATGGCCGTTTTCAGGCTGGCCACGGCCGCAGGCTGTAAGCAGGTATCTGGGATTTATTTATCTTCTATAATTGAAACTTTGTAGCCTTGAGCGGAGCTCAGGGCCAGCGGGGCAGGCAGGAAGCTTGGTTTCCTCCATTGCCAGGGGCAACCCAAGACTCCTGCTCACTCCAGCTCTGTGGCTGCCGCCATCTTAGTTGGGTTAATTTGCATATTCACTCCTGATTGGCTGATAGGCATGGCTGGCAGGTGTAGCAGAGGTACAGTCAATTTGCATGTATCTCTTTTATTAGATTAGAAGGTGTATATGTATATGTATATGTATATGTATATGTATATGTATATAGACTAGGGGCTCAGTGCACAAAATTTGTGCACAGGTAGGGTCCCTAGTGGCTGCTGGCCGGGGCCTCCCTTCACATCCACCATGGCCTGATGCCGCCTTCTCACCTACTCCACCATCCTGCCGCGGTCCTGCTCTCATTGAGGGCCCAGCAGTGCCTCCACTGCCTCCCGTGGCCAGTGCCATGTTGCCGACACCTGCCATGTTCCCCGCCGCCCCCTGGTGGTCAGTGCATGTCTAACTCCCGCCTGTAGGGACAATTTGCATATTAGCCTTGTATTATATAGGATGATTAAAATGACACCAACAACAGTAGTAGTTCCTTTATTTTATTTATATCTGTTCTTGTTCCAACTAAGGTAGTTGTAATTATTATAGGAGCTGCCACTCTAAGTGCTTACTACGTGTCAGGGGCCAATCTGGGCAATTTTACCTGGAGTTTAAGAGCTCCGATTCTGGAGCCGCACAGACCTAGTTCAAATCCAAGTTGCACCACTGTGTGACCTCACCCAACTTACCTCCCCTCTCTTAGTCTCTCCCTTTGTAAAATGGGGAAGGGGGGCGAGATGAATTACAGTTCCCATCTCCTAGGATTGTGGTGAGGGTTAACTGAGATACTGTAGATACTGTAGATAAGCCCTAAAGGTGAGTCTCATTAATATAGTCTTTATAACTTTTCAAAATATATAGTGTTCTTCAATAGGACATAGGCTGAGAGAAATTAAGCAATCTTCCCTAAGAGACATAATTGGAATCCATGGCCATCTGCCCCCAAAGTTTATGATTCTTGCCTCACTCCCACAATTTTATATATTCTATTCATTTTATTGTAATAGCAATGCTCATAAAAGCTATATTACTAGAAGTAGAAAAAGAAAAGAGAAAAGACCTAACATTATCTCTCACTCCAGATCTCTCTTCCAGTAATTCTCTTCTTCTATTTTGGCAAAGTGAAGATTCTGATGTCTGAGTCACAGAATTGCTTAACCTGGTATTAATCTTGCAGAGAGAGGGAAAAAACTACATCAGGAGGGGGACCCAGGACCTTAAATGCCTAGGCCAACTGAGCATGCTCAATGAATTAGACCTTATCAGCCTGAAGACAGACAGTCTGGGCCCTCCAGGTGGCCATTGTCTTGAATGATGCTCCATCAAATTGGAGCTCTTTAACTACAGACCAGTGAGAGCTGCAAACTGCCAGTGCCACTAGGGGTGTTTTTTTTACATGGTATCATCCAACAATAATGACACATGAAACAGATGACAACTGCCATTGACAAAACATTGCCAAGCCTGGAATATTAACTCATGTTCACCTTCCCCAGCCTTATCATCTTTTCTAATGTGCTTAATGTTTGTCTATACTTTGTATAGGTCATGTTTTGCTTTTTATATTTAGCTGGTCTGCACAAGATTTATTTCTATTCCTCTTCCTTTTCCTCCTCCTCTTTCCCCTTGTCTTCTTCTCCTCTTCCTTCTTTACCTCCTCTTCCTTCTCCTTTCTTTTTCCTCTTCATCCTCTTCCTTTCCTCCCCTATATCATCATCATCATCATCATCATCATCATCATCATTTTGTTTTCTCACACCTTCCTAACCTCATCATTTTCACTCTGAAGCTCCTCCAAATATTCCCTAACTCTTCCTTAAAATTAACTTTCCATTCAACAAGTAAGGTTACAAATCTATGCCTGCAACTCTTCCTGTTTGGAACAGGCTGTCCAATCTTTTTTTTTTAATAACACCTGTTGCCTGGTAAAAATGTATTTGCCAACTAGTCTATGATTCCCCGACTTGTCTCATGCTCCCTGATTGAAAACCCCATTTTAGTTTTATGGCTTCGGCTGTCACCTTTGTAAATTACAGAGCCAGCTTCAGGAGACACTGCTGTAGCTGGGAATTCATTTCAAACTGATATTTTTGGTGTGACCACATGTGGGCCTATTTGTTCACTAAAACCTGCAGGAATGGGAATGTGGGCATTTTAAATCTCACCAGGCTTTCATCTCTCGTGCTGGGCTGTCCCTTTGCTGACACAGACCATTATTTTCCCCTCACTCACTCAGCCTCTCTGATTTGCTTTCTACAACCCTACACATTTCTCATCAGCTTGTTGTGAGCTCTGACACAGTCCAAGTAAGTTATTTATTTTGACAGTTGTGTGTGTAATACATCTAATGTGGGATGAACCTAAGAGTCAGATAACTGGTTATTTTAGTCCTGGGAAACAACTTCATTATCTTGTGAAATGTACTTTCAACACTCAATTCTAGCAAGTAATGAATGATATTGTGTAACACGTTTGTGGCAATTACCTTTGGAAATGAAGACTCCCTCTGGTGCTATCGATAGAATGTAAGGTGAGGCCCTTTTTCTTGTAGAAGTCCAGGGTTTCTGTGCAAGACCAGCAATCATGCAATGCTAGCATAGACCATCTTTGTGAATGGGTTGGGGTAAGGACATGTGCACCCCTCTGCTTGGCAGCCCTCTAGTCCCCACCTACTTCTGGCTCAGCCTTGCCATAGGCGTAGAAACCAATCCTGATCATTCTTAAAGGGAATTTAAGGAGGTCCCCTACTTTCATTAGGTCAGACTTTATTTAATTATGCTGTGGCCATAAACTCTTATTCACATAACCAGACCATCAATATGGGCATGATAATGAGTTGTTTGTCTCCTGTTACTAGTTCTACTAAGAAGCATTTAGGTATTTTGGTGCACCCAGTTTCCAAATGCTGGCTCTCTCTTGTGGGTACATTTGTTACTACTTCAGAGGACTCTTGAGATTCCCCCCCTATGAGGGATGCTGGCACAACCTGGCCTCTTCCTCTACACCATGCCCTCTAAATATGGTTTAACCCTCAGACACAGCCTGTGCAAGTCCATTCTTTATCCACCTACTCCTCTGTAGAGTCCTCTGGGGGTCCCCTGTGAGTTGATTTAAATCCTAGCTATTCTATCAGCATCCAGGTCATCTACTTATGCACATCACATATTGCAGACACCCTCCTCTCCTGGGCTCTCCATCTCTCAGGTCCGTTTTGACTCCTACGCCTTCTCCATATGCCTGCAGCATCACACACAGCAACCTTCAAATGGGGTATAATTACCCCTCCCCTATATACTCAGATTAATTTCTTAGACTTTTCTGAATGCAGGTATCTAGCACTTGGTGAATTCCACCCCAGTGAGGAGAGAATCCAGTATTCTCCAAAGGACAAGCTCCTCTCCCCATCTCCAGCTTTCTTTATATAATCAAGGGGAGGGGGTGCTGGGGTGTCCTCTCTGTATAAGAGCTATGGTGAGGTGGCTGTCAGCTTTCCCTACATTTAGAGTGTATAGCATTTAATACCTTATTGTGCACCTGTGGATGACTGTCAGAAATTCTAGGGGAAAAAGAAAATATCTCAATTGACATTTTATACCTCCATTTTATAATAATGCTTTAGTGAGTGCCTATCATGTTCTAATCATGTATTATTTTATTGAAACCTCACCCCAGTCCTGTGAGTAACTATTATTATACCTGTTTTATAAATGAGGACCCATATTCTTTGAGATTAAACTTGCCTTAAGTCAAACAGTTAATAAAGGCAGTATTTTCATTAATTTCATGAGTACATACCTGAGCAGGTAACATGTCCTAGGAATATCCTGGGTGCTGATAACACAACAGAGGCCCAAATAGTGCTGTTTGTCTCTGTTTCTTCCCATTATCATATGAACTGTTTGAAGGAGGGTTATCATCTCTAATACCCCAATGACCGCCACAGTGCATACAGCAAGAGCGCAGTAATCACTTATAAACTGAAGCAGCCACTCATCAGTCCTCCAGGTCAGTGATTCTCAACCGGGGCCAGTTTTGTTCTGCAGGGTACATTTGGCAATGCCTGGAGACATTTTTGTTTGTCATGACTGGCATCTATTGGGAAGAAACCAGCAATGCTCCAAAACATCCTAAAATGCACAGGACACACACATACACACACAGCAAAGAATTGTCCAGACACAAATGTCAACAATGCGGAAGATGACAAACTCTGCCTTAGGTCCTGGCCCTCTCCATGCTATGGCCTGCCAGCCACCAGGCCGGCCCTGCTTTAGCCAGTTATATCGTTCTTACAATGGATCCTTTACCAGTTGTATGAGGTAAATACCATAAAACCACAGTTCCTTGAAAATTTTGCTCCCATTTGAGTCACAATTAACCCAGCTCATAACTATAATCCTCTAATGGACTTCTTCTGAAGCTGTGATGTTTCTATTTCCCCTGTGCTTTTATTTCTTGAAACTTAGTCTTAGACTAGACTAAACCAACATTTATTTATGAATACAGTCAATATTAATGGACATGACCCCTAATCTTTGAAACTTCTCCTTTTCTTGAAATGATTCCCAATACACATAGGTATTCTCCAGTAGCCGTAGCTGGCTGACACCTTACCCAAAGTGAGCCACTGTGAATCTGCCCTTGCACTTTGAATCGTGACTAGAGAAACACAGGGGCTGGAGATCTTGGGAACGGAGCTGAGAGGCTCCGGGAAACTGCCCATGTGTTGGTCTTCCCAGAAGCTGAGTCTTCAGCCTTTTCCTCAGTTCCATCAGCAGTCCTCTTTATTCCAGTGTCCCCCCCACCCCCCACCCACTCCCACCTTGGGATGAACTAGTCAAAATCGATTCCTCTTACTTGTCTCCTTAGGAACAGCAAATAATATAAAACACAACACTGCAATGCCCGCTTTTAGAAAAGATTTGAAGCAGCATATAAGAAAAGCATTGGCACAAGAAGATCAAAAGCTATTGCCCGGCTGGTATGGCTCAGTGGTTGCGCACTGACCTATGAACCAGGAGGTCATGGTTCAATGCCCCGGTTGTGGGCTCTATCCCCAGTAGGGGGGTGTGCAAGAAGCAGCCGATCAATGATTCTCTCTCATCATGGATGTTTCTATCTCCCTCTCCCTCTCCCTTCCTCTCCCTGAAGTCAATAAAGATATTTTTAAAAACTATATATTAACAGAAAGCAAAAGACAAAAACCAATAAATTTGAGAGCAGGTAAATAATTTCTTTGGTCGGTTTCCTCTTTCTCCATGTACATGACCCCCAAAAACATATACATATCTCCCTTCTCTTTCCCCTCCTTATTCAAATAACATGATAATACTATGGTCTAGAGAAGTGGTGTTCAATATTGTTGGTGTACTGTAATACATTTTAGAGAATTGTTAATCCCCACCCCCATCTCCCCTTTCTGGGACATTCTGATTCAATAGTCCCAGTGAGGGGCCATCCATAATTTTTAAGAGCTGCACAAATGATTTTAACATGTAGCTGGGATGGAGAGTCACTCTAGACTAGTGGTTTTGCAATCTGGCATTCCAAGACCAAACAAAATCTATGGACTTGTCTTCAGGAAAATGTACATATACCTTTTATTCTATATTTAATATTAGGAGGTACACAAATGCCCTCAAGCCCATCTATGAATGGCCTGGTTAGGAAGCCAGTTTCTAGACAGTGTTAGGCAATGGAGGTAAAGGTATAAAAGGATATTAAAAATAAAACATAGCTTCTGGCCTAGAATAACTTATTTTAGCAAAAGGTCATAGACATATGAACTAATAATTTTCCTTAGGCCCACCCAATATCTTCAGCTTTCTTCTAACTCTATTGATATTCAGCTTTCTCCTTACTCCAATCTTCCAGATCTTTCTCTCATGCTAAATATAAATAATAGTTTTCTTATCTTAGAATTTACTATAAATTACATCCAACTTTTCAGCTAAGGCATTGGACACAAATTATAGTTTGAGTCCTTTTTGTGCTTAATAACTTTTGTGTAATTATGCATATGTTTACTCATCAGTTATCACTGGGTTAACATATGAATTGCCTACTAGTTACCAAGAGCTTGCTTTATGTAAATGTGCTTAGGCATTGCATTTATGTGAACTTCTGGAAGGCAGAGATTGTGAAAGAAATGCCTCATGCAGTCTGTTTGAGAAACTTTTGCAAGATTCTCAGTGCAAGTTGCACCTCCAAGAAAAAGGTAGTGGTGGCAAGCTATGGACACACACTAGCCATAAACCTTTGGTGTCTTTGATGTAGTGGAAATGGCACAGGATGGAGAGTCAGAGTATCTGGATGCCAGGTCCAGCTGCATAAATCTGAACGAGCTTCATTAACTGTTTTACCTTCATTCCCTATCTATTACTCAGTGACAAAGATCACATCCCTGACAAGTAATCCTCAGCCCTCAGAGACCAAAAATAAATGAGAAGGTCTATTATCAATTATGAATTACTATAAAAATAATGTAATTGAAGTAAGCCTCGCATAAAGGAATGAGAATGGGCTTGCATTTAGGCAAACCTGGTTTCAAACCCAAAGTCTGTCATTTAATAACAACAGGATCCTGGGAAAGTCACCTAACCTCCATGAGCCTTATTTTTTTTCTTTATAAAATGGGATTGCTCATATCTTATCTAATAAAAGAGAAACATGGTAATTAGCCGTACGGCCGCTACCCTTCCCATTGGCTAATCACTGAGATATGCAAATTAACTGCCAACCAAGATGGCGGCCGGCAGCCAGGCAGCTGATGTGAACAGGGAGGCTTGCTTGCTCCAGTGACGGAGGAAGCCAGGTTCCCCACCTGCCTTGCCGGCCTCTCAACTGCACTCTAAGAAACATTGTAACAAATATAGAAGCTTAAAAAAAACCAGAAACCTCCTTTCAGTCAGCCAGGCTTCAGCCAGCAGGACCGCAACATTGTTTAAAATACAGAAGGTAAACAAAGGCCAGAAATCTGCTTTCAGCAGCCGAGCCTCAGAGCTAAAGCTGGCCCAGAATTAAAAAAAAAAGAAAAAGAAAAAAAAAGAAAAAAAGGAGCAGTTGGGAGCTTCAGTCACCCTCCAGCCTGAAAATGGCCCTCAGCCCCTCACCCAGACTGGCCAGGCACCCCAGTGGGGACCCCCAACCTGAAGGGGGTGTGACCAGATGCAAACAGCCATCATCCCCTCACCCAGGCTGGCCAGGCACCCCAGTGGGGACCCCCACCCTGAAGGGTGTGTGACCAGCTGCAAACAGCCATCATCCCCTCACCCAGGCTGGCCAGGCACCCCAGTAGGGACCCCCACCCTGATCCAGGACACTCTTCAGGACAAACCAGCCAGCCTCCACCCGTGCACCAGGCCTCTATCCTATATAGTAAAAGGGTAATATGCCTCCCAGCACCAGGACCAGCGGAGCAGCGAGGCCTCCCAGCACAGGGATCAGCGTGACAGGGGGCAGTGACCAAACCCCCTGATCGCCCTGCGGCTCTGTGTGTGACAGGGGGCGGGGCCACAACCTCCCTATCCGCCCTGCTCTGTTCGTGACAGGGGAAGGCACCCCAACCCCCTGATCAGCCCTGCTCTGTGCCTGATGGGGGGAGCTCCCCAACCCCCTGATCGCCCTGCAGCTCTGTGTGTGATAGGGTGCGGCGCCCCAAACCCCCCCCCACGAACCCTGCTCTGTGTGTGACAGGGTGCAGCGCCCTCCACCCCCACCCCCACGGGCCCTGCTCTGTGTGTGACAGGGTAGAGCCATAACCTCCCCATTGGCCCTGCGCTGAGTGTGACAGTGGCGGTGCCCCAACCCGCTGATCAGCCCTGCTCTGTGGGTAATAGAGGGCGGCGCCCCAACCCCCTGATCTGCTCTGCTCTGTGTGTGACAGGGGGCGGTGCCCTAACTCCCCTATTGGCCTTACTCTGTGAGTGACGGGGCGAGCTCCTCAACCCCCTGATCGGCCCTGCTCTGTGCGTGACAGGGGGGAGCTCCCCAACCCCCTGATGGGCCCTGCTCTGTGTGTGACAGGGTACGGAGTCCCAACCCCCCTGATGGGCCCTGCTCTGTGTGTGACAGGGGGCAGCGCCCCAACACCCTGATTGGCCCTGCTCTATGCATCACAGGGGGTGGTGCCACAACCTCCCCATCGACCCTGCCTTGAGTGTGACAGGGGGCGGTGCCCCAACCCCCCAATTGGCCCTACCCTGAGTGTGACTAGGGGTGGCATCGCAACCTCCCGATCCGCCCTGCTCTGTGCATGACAGGGGGTGGCGCCCCAACTCCCCAATTGGCCCTGCTCTGAGCCCGACCAGGGGCTGCACCTAGGGATTGGGCCTGCCCTCTGCCACCCGGAAGCAGGCCTAAGCCAGCAGGTCGTTATCTCCCAAGGGGTCCCAGATTGCAAGAGGGCACAGGCCGGGCTGAGGGACCCCCTCTCCCCCCGAGTGCACAAATTTTTGTGCACCAGGCCTCTAGTTATGTTATAATATTGTTGTGAAGATTATATGTGACATGCTTAGTACAGAATTTGCTCCACAGAAGGCACTCAAAAATATATTAGTTTCTATTATAAATATTAATATTAATAACTAATATTTCTAATATTAGTTCTTTAGTAAAGACGGTTTTACATGAATCATCTAGTTATAGTCTTTTGTCCCAATCTCAGCTGACACACACACACAAAAGAATGAAGTTAGGTGAGCCCTTGATCACCCTGAAATTGGCCACAGGAAATGTGACACCCATCCTGGTCTCATTAGCACGGGGATTAATTGATGTACTTGTCATAGGAGAGACTTCCACTAGGCCTAACATAACAAAAGATAAAAAAGAGGGAAAAGGATATTAGCCTAATAAAGTCTATTTCCTTACAAAGAGGCCCACTTGAAGATATGTTAAAAACTGATACTATGGAGTTTTTTATATCACTTTAAACAATTCTTAGAGCTTAAGTGGTCATAAAAACTCCATTTTAAAAAACAGTTGTTGTTGTTTTTTTTACAGCTGTTTGTGTCTTCAGAGAGCTGCTTATCCTCTGCTCCAAAAGGGCTTACACCCTAATGTCAAAACATCTGGAAATTACCTTGGACACTGATGTCAGTCCCTCAGGAAATGAAACTTCTAATATTCCATGTGGAAATAAAGATCACTGTGCATCTGACCACTTGTATGTCAGGATTGTTCCTGACCCTGAATTTCTGTAACAACCACGAATCCATGATAGACATGTTTCATGACTAAAACAGAGCTCTGAAGAATCAGCTAAGCAATTTCCCTTGGTGTTACTAACCCTTTCAGACTGCTGAGGCAAAAACATTTACTTATCACTAACTATGTACCCAGACGCTGTGAGTGCCCTGGGCTTAATGATGAAAAGATATACATGGGCCATGGTTTCAGGTTCTTAGGGTCTAACTTTTTAATTAAAACACAGCTAAATAAACTTCTTGGGACCTGACATTTAAGAATGAAGTCTTGAGGGATCATGCAAGGTGCTGCAAGACTGAATTTATTTGAGGCCATCAAGGTTTATTTAAAAGCTCACTTAATGACTCCTTCACTGAAAGCCTTACAACCATTTACCTTCTAAGAAAGGGATGGTTTCATCATCAAAATATGCCCCTGAAATCAACCTTAGGAGCAATGACATTCTTTCAGAGATGGAATAGGTAGATGCCCATGTTGATGAAGACAGAAATACCTACATACTTCCAAACATTTTCTCTAACAATTCTTGGTGCCTGACATTATTACCATTGAGTTGCTTCCTTCAAGCTCAACTTTTTCTACAGGACCACTGCAAAAACAGCACATCCCATTTACACTCATTACCTATCATGGAGATTATTTTGCTTGGTATTTAGCAAAGAGTGGAACCTCAACGGACTTACCAGTGGGACAAGATGGAATTTTTATTGTTGCTAGGAAAGGGCAGGTTTAAGTACTCAGTTTCAGAAGATCTGGAGGGCATAAGACACTGTGGAACAGGCACTAATGAAAAGTTGTATCTCCCTCACAGGCGTGCTGGCACTGCTAGAGGCATCATCTATCCAAGATCAGCACCTGCATTCACAACCCTCCATCAGACATTTCTGCTCAATCAGAGAACCTTTGTCAGTTAAGTCCAGATGCAGCTCATAATCTCTCTCCATTCACCCATCTAGAAGGTCACTGCGTCCATCTGAACTGGTAAGAGAGGATTAACCCAGTTGCCTTCCAAGATCAACATTTCTTTTTCCTTCAGGCAGACCTTCAGGCTAGCTTTCTCCAGAAAAAAAAATATCTCTCTCCTGTTTGAAAAACATTCTGAGAAGAAAATGAAATAGAAATTAGAGGTTGTTTCCATTTTTAAGAACTTTGGTAAATGATTTGTTTTTAGAAATTTCTTCCTGGAATTACATCATTTTCCTCCCACCTTTCCTCTCCTGTGTCCATTTTGGAGAAAAGCACCTCGTTTATCTTTGGGAGACAGTAATGCAGAAACTGTAACTGAGCATATTTCCCCAAGAGGATCAAAATATTTGTGTTAAATGAAATGAGAAATCTGCTAAGTGGCGGCATGAATCCCCCAGGGAAGGATATTTTGTAATTTTGAAAAATTCCTACTGAAATTCTTCTCTTGCCAAGAAAAGAGGAATGATTTCTATTAAAATTACTTCATGTCTGAATTACTCTCTGCCCTTTGGGAACATATAACATTACAGCTTTTATACTCAGTAATTTAGAAGGACGGGGACACCTTATTTGGAAAGCACGCAGGCTTAACACGAAATGTTGGGTAGTATTTTCACTACAAAAGTCTCCTTTTGAAAATTTTGCACTGAAACTGTTTAAATTAAAGCTCATTTTCAGAAATGATTTTCATGATGGTCTCTATAAGACCTTTTAAGTTGCTATCCTTATCCCACCATTCCCTGAAGCTGCCGATAAAATTCATTGGTTGGAGTGCAAGAGTTGCACTTCTTATGGAGAATAGGATAGATGGTATCACATTAATAAAGAAGTTGAATGCTCTGAAGCCAGTCAAATCAGTATACTTTATTAATATATATGTATATGCTTGAGATTATGATAATAGGTGAGCCTTGAGAAAAGGCATTGGAAAGCCACAAGCGATGAAAAACAGATATCAACCCACGGGCCAACTCTGATCAAGTATTATGGATCCCATAGGCACTGTGTTGGGAAAGCTTCTGAGGCCAAATCTGGTTAAGAAAATAAAATGCCACTAAAGCGAGTAATATGCCATGATTCCAAATATAACTGTCATTGGAATTGGTGAAATTTGAATTGTTTTCTGTGTTTTCTCATTTTCTACAGTAAATATGTATTGTTTTGTTATTAAGTTAAAACTATTTGAATGTTTTTCAAAACTGAAAACAATGATTTGACCATTTTTCCTTAAGTTGTCCCAAAACTTGGGAAAGTGATTAAATTATCATCATATACCCTGTTCATAAAAAGCCATTTTTGGAATCAGTGGAAAGCTTGCCAGGGTGTGAGGTCTATTTCTATGTGTTAAAAGTCAGTAATTCTTTGGATTATTGATTATTAATTATTTGAGTTATCATAAGGCATATTTATAGTTTTATCCAGGCAGAGTTCCCAATGTTACTGTTGTGTTAATGGTCTTGGGCTAAATAGAAGCAGATGTAGGATGACTGAAGCAGCAAAGCTTCAAGAGTATGAACACACTAGAACAAGACCAAGACTGATACTGATTTCTACAATGATTGTGGGGTCATCTCTCTCTCTCTCTCTCTCTCTCTCTCTCTCTCTCTCTCTCTCACACACACACACACACACACACACTCCTAGCCTCTCAAAGGGAGAGAATAGTAACATCTATCTCACACATCACTGTGTGTTTCAAAAGAACTGATGTATGTGAAAAGAGCTTTGTAGTCTACTAAAGCTAGCATACTGGTGCTAGTATACTATACTAGCACTATGATAGTGCTAGTGATTGTAAATATCCTCAATTTCTGTTAATTAAAAGAAACAGTAGTATCCAAGACACAAAAAATCTGAATTTATTTCCTCATGTTTTAGTAACTGATTTCTACCTGGTAATTAGCATAGACTCATCAATGCCTCTATGAATCTAGTATCAGAACATATGTGGTTTAACAAGTCACTGATGAAACAGCCCCAAAGAAGTTCAGTGATGATTCTGGGCCACATTTACAATTGGTGTTAGGTGAACTGGAAACTGTTTTGGGTGTGTGTGGTTGTTTTTTTTAATTCTCCGTCTAGTCTCTTTCCAGTACACACTGCTGCTTCTTATTTACCTTTATAATATTTTCTGCACTACTGGATTTGAATAAATGGTCCAGCTTTGGCTGAAGATGTCAACAAAATAATTTGGCATTCCCTGAGCAATCTCCATCTGAGAGAAGAGACTTCACTTGGATAGGTGATAAAATATAAAAAACCTTAGCCTGAAACAGAAAATTGCCATGGATCACCAACATTTATACAATACTTGGATAAATGTCACTGCAATGAATAAATAACTTAGGTTATATAGTTTTAAAACTTAAGTATGCCATGTTTGAGCTTTCATATTCTCCTTCCTCTAATATTTGGATCTTAAATTATAAAGAAAAGTAAGAATACTTAATTTGCAGGGAACTGGGCCTAAAGTAATATGTCAAATAATAGCTATCATTTAGTGTACACATTTTGTCTCAGGCATGTTAAACATATTATAGACTATCTTTATAGCACCCTATGACATACTGTCTTTATCATTTTATAGGTGTGGGAACTGAGGCTCAGACTCATTAAGTATTATTTTTGAAATTTACTAAATAGCAGCTACTTAAAGACAGAGCCAAGGTCTGAACCTCCAAAGCCCATGTTCTCTTCACACTGTAATATTAGCATACTAGTATTACACTCATTTTTCTCCTACTAACTTGCTTGGCATAGTAGTAAAAGTGCTTGGGACCAAAATTTTAAATTGTTAGCCCAAGGTCATGTCATTTGATACCAGCAAAGTCAGACCAGAATCCAGACTCCTGACCTCTTCAACTTTTTCGGTTAGCCATCAGCATGAGCCCACAACCTATCAGGAGGCCCAATGGCATGTGGGCCTCTGGACTAACCCTTCTCTTCTAAAACGGTTCTTACATGTGGCAAAGTAGCAATCAAGAAATTCACAAGTTGAACCCATGAAGATTCAGGAATCCGTGCTATTGGAGAAGAAGGTATGAAACACAGCAGTCTCTGAGGATAGGAGATTGTAGGAGAGAGGTACCTCAACGTGACATGACTAAACTCCTGAAATGATCTGTTTTTAAGTAGGAAAACATCTCAGGTTTCCTAGAAAATAGATAAAATTAGCGGAAATAGAACAGTGTGTCATGGCCTTGCCTATGTCCTTGTGCAAGTCACTGGTCCCTCTGAGTGTCTTTTACTAGTAAATAAAGATCCTATTATCAATCTGATTTGTATATCACAGAATAAGAGTAACACAGAATAAGAGTAAGTAACAACCAACACAATGACTACACAGCTGTCTACCCAAGACATGTGCAATAGATATTATTAAAATTAATGATCTGGGCTTCAGTTAGAGCCAAGTTCTTTTTTTTTTTTAAGAGTTCTGCCTCAATTCGTTGAATTGGATTATTTAAATGAAATACATTTAATAAGTTCCCTTGGGCATCACTTGATACTACTTTACTATTCTTTTTACCTTTTTTTGTATTAGACTTAACACCTGGGTAATACTAAGTGCCATGGTTACCATAAATTATAGGAGACTAAATAAATATTTGAGAGAGCAGGAGAGATTTTATTAAACTGCTGAAAATGAAAGGTTGAGTATTATTTCCCACACCGAGTAGACTTTCTTTCTTGAACGTGCATTGCCAACAGTGGATTTAGTTTTTATAGCCCCAGACATTTTCTAAATGGGTAAATTGCCAGCAAGACCACTTCCGTTTTTCTTTCTTGTTTAGGCCTCAACATATTTTTCATCCTTTGACTTTAATCCAAGCTGGTAAGTTATGGTCAAGAATTGAAGGTTTGATAATAAGGGGTTGTAATATAAGAACTCTATTGCAAAATCTACCTGGAATGGGAAGGAATATTTATATTGTAAATGTGGGTTTTAGACACATGAGATTTATGATATGTCAAAAGTAGAGGCCTTCTTGATAAGTGGGTATGAATGGAGGAACTCAGCTAAGATGAATTAATAATTATGGCAATGCCAGGAAATTTGGAACAGGCAAAAAAGATTACTGGGTACCTCCAATAGAAAATTATGCACTGTTTAGAGAAGTTAATTTCAATATTCATAGACTATAAATAGTCAGATATTTGGATTCTCCCTTTGAAATGATTGTACTCATTTATTTAATAATGAGTTAAATAAAAATCTTTGACACATGTTTGTTTTATATCTCTGTGAGAGTCATAATTTTACCTTTTTAAAATTATTCTTTCTTAGTTTTAATAGCTAATATATAGTGAGTGCTTTCTGTGCTAAATTCCACATGTGTATCTTTCATTTAAGCCATATAACCACATATTTTAGTCTAGTCCTCCTTTTTTTCTATTTATGATATTTATTTATTTATTTATTTATTTATTTATTTATTGTTTAAAGTATTACATATGTCTCCTTTTTCCCTGATTGCTAGTCCTCCTTTTAAAAGATGAACTGAGTGAGGTATAGAGAGGTCAGGTAACTTGCCCATATAAGAAATAAGATGACAAATCAGAGACATGTCCTCTGCCACCCCAAAGAATGTTCAAATTTCTGGTTAGTTTTCCATGACCTCTGACTAGATGATGTTATTATGTAGAATTTCTTGATTTATTTTCACTTAGAGAACATATTCTCCCAAAGTGTACCCTGGTCCACATCCTGTCTGCAATCTCAACAAAGCACATTTTTCTCTGTGGCTAATAAAGAAGATAGCTTCTCATTCAGTCCTAACCTAAGGGTTCCTCTAAGGAGGTTGAGAGCTGAGGAATGATGGGAAGAAGTAAAGAGTTTTGAGTTTAGAAGACAGAAAGAAGAAGGTGGTAATTGCAAAATGCAGACAGCTGAAGTATTTGCTAAAATGCAATGGCAAGATATGCCAGGCAGTAAGAGGGCATGCGATGGAATCTGGTGTCTGGGGACCTGACATTGAATTCATAACTCCACTCTCCATGCAGTCCACAGAAATGCTCCCCCGTGCCCATCGCCTGTGGCTTCCATCCTCTCTGGAATTTAGCTCTCTGCCTCCTGAGCGTAATTAATATTCTCATGGGATCTGAGAAAAGAAATGCCTCCTTGGCCCCATGAATGGACAGGAACTAGGAATTAGAATGACCTCAAGATCATTTCTCTCCCAACTCTTCTCCCCACTACACACATGTAGCATTCATTTATATTACAGAGTATGGCACATGACAGGAAAAAATGTCTACAAACAGCAACTACATATATGTATATACCATCCAAAGAGGGACCAACCTCTCTTCTGAGACTCAAGTCAAAATTCCCAAGGAAGGAGTTGGCCACGCTTGGGTTAGATGCCCATCTCTTGATCAATGGTGGCCACAATCTGAAAGGGTGCTCTGACAGAAATATGTGCTCTTCCTTCCTCCAATCAACTGTAACCTGGGGGAAGTGCCACATTGTGCAAAATGGCCAATAGGAGTCACACAGCCACCATTGGCGGAGGTGAAAGGAAAGGAAAACTATCAGAAAACAAGGGGATGGGATAACAACTACAAAGATGTCTACCATAAATCCCATAAAGGCAACCATTATTAAGTAATAGACTATTTATAAAACTTCAAATTAAGTAATACCATAAGCCTTATTAAAAACCCAAGCTAGAGGCTTTTTGTATTCCTTCAGTCCACAGGAACATTTTGAAACAAACTATCAGAAGTGATCAAGGAAAATTTGAATAATGTATTTTTCCCTCTAATTAACATCTTTCTTTACTTCTCTAGGGACCTCTATATGTGGTCTCAATAAAAGTCTCTGCACATTCTCAGAGTTCTTCACCCATTTTCTCAGCATTTTTCTTTTGCTTCTTGGATTTCATTTAATCCATAAAAGCACATTAGAACATCAATGTATATCCCTGTTTTTTATTGTTCTCACTGCACAATTAAGCATAATAATTAAAGCATCCCTTTTTTGCGACAGGCAATTAAAATACAACTTTGGAGACATGAGAAAATAATATTGAATGATGTTACATTTGTCACTGGGGTCGCTAAATGGGCAATAGATCTTAGAAAGCAAACAGTCTTTCCTTTGTAAATGGATCACTGCTGAGGTTACTTAAATGGCTCTAATACATCCATATACCACTGGCTGCCAAAGCAGGTCTTTCTAGCTTGCTCTGTTTCTATTCCTTTATCAGAAATGAACACTTTGTGGTAACTGGCAGATATCCATTGACATAGTAATGAAAAATGAGTCTATAACCACTTGGAAATCAGCAGATAGCCAAGAAAAAAGAAAGCATTACAGATACAAAAAAAAATAATATTTCAAAGAAGGTCTTAGAGACAGAATGAAAGATTATGCACTATCAAATGTTTAACTATAAATTGGAAAACAACAATAGCAACTACAGAGTAGCTACTTAATAAATGCAGAAGCACTGTCCCACTACAGTTTCACAATAATATTAATTTTCCTTCATTGCACATATCTGTCCCCTCTACTCCCCACTAAAAATCGCTTCCACGAGGGCAGGAATATGGTCTGGTTTGGTCATTAAATTATCCTCAATACTTGGATTAGTGGCTGACAGCAGGGGCCAATCAAAAAAAATTTTGTTTTATTGTGTTTGTTTTGTTTTTTAATTGAAGTACAATATACATAGAGGCATATATGTCATAGGTATAAAACTCACTAAATGTTCACAATCAGAATACATCTATGCAACCAGAATCCAGAGCAAGAAACAAACATTACAAGCACCTCAGAAACACTTTTATACACTTTCCTACTTACTACCACCCACAGGAGTAACCATCCTCCCAAATTCTAACAGCATAATTTAGTTGTGCTTATTGTTGGACTCTATATAAATGGATTCACATAAGCTGCTTTGTGTATGACTTCATTCAATACTATACTGGTGAAATTAATCGATATTGTGGGTAGTTGTAATTCACCTTTCTCCTTACTGCATCATATGCCATTGTGTAACTGTACCAGCTTACTTATCCATTCAACTGCTGATGAGCATTTATGCAGTTTCCAGGTTTTGGCTAATACAAATAGTGCTCTTACAAACATTCTAGTGTGTGTGTGTGTGTGTGTGTGTGTGTGTGTGAATGTTAACTACATACTCATAAGTAAAATAAGCTGCATTATAGAATGTGCACATGTTCAGATTTAGACAAATAACTATTGATAAATTAATAATTTGAGCTTTAAAAGAACCTATATTTTAATTTAATTTGGAATGAAATTAATATAACTCAATAACTGATTTCCACATAAGAAAACTAAGAGCCAAGTTCATTTAAGAGAAGCAGTAGAATGGAACGCATGCTGCTACCAACTAGCTGTGTGGCCTTAAGCAAGAATCTTCTGGCCTCAATTTCTTCACATAAATTGAGGAAATTCAGTAAGATAATCTCAAAATCACTCCCACATTTCAGCTCTAAATTTCCTTAACTCACTTCAAGTATAATTGTGAAAGCCATGACTAAAACTCATATCCATAAGCCTTTATTTCAGTGAAATTAATTATTGATGGAAATATTTATCAACATTAGTAATGAATAACATTAGTTAATATGTTTGAATGTTCTTTCCACATGTTTTTTATATACTAGCTCATCAAAGTCTCATAACAACTCATAAAATATTATCCCCTTTATAAAGTTAGAAACTGAGGCACAGAGTAGCTAAATGCCAACCTAAGGTCACACAGCCACTAAGTGATGGAGCTAGGTTCTTTTGGGCACTACACAAAGATAACCAGTTTATGCCTGGCCATCTTTCAACTAAAACAGCATTAGTATCAAATCATTTTGCTATAACTTACAGCTGATTCTAGCCACTTGGTCCAATGGAAACTTGTTTCTCCTTTGATTCCTATATGTGGCGTTCGCATCCATAGTGTGAAATAAGCAACACTAGCGGCATTCTCCATAGGGTGCTCCCAAACTGGCCTTAGCACTCTTAGAATCAGACTCTTTACAGAAATCCCCTAAGATCATCAGGTGGTGATCTCCATCTTCAACAACGCTTGGGTGGATTTCTTAACTCAGGATTTTATGAAGGCAATAAAATTAATAAATTACGCATGTCTCAACCTAAATAGAAAATAATGCTAAAAGGGATGGTAAAATTATGCATCATCATCTTCTATAAACTATAAATATTATGCATTAGGTATCTGATATTAATGTCCAAATTCTGCTTCATAACAAACTGGTAGAAACCTGTAGTTATGTGATTTGTGAAACACCTCTGCCCTGATAAGATTCAGGTTTCTGCTTTCATATTCTTTGGTCCACTTTATATTTCATGAAGATTATTATAGGCTCTAAATTTCCATTTTCTTGCATGCTAGATTCCTGGTTACTCAGTGAAGAGAGTTCTCAGATCCTGTCTGAAGTCACCCTAACTGCTGACTTTTAATGAGGCTGATTTTTAAAGAGACTTTTCTTTCAGTCGAAATACTTTGAAGAAATATATCTATGGTATATCTTATCTAGAAACTGTTTCTTTATTTCTACACATAAGGCCCTGTGGCTCATAATACATTTCTTCTCTAATCTATAACTGGCCTTCTTGTCAAATTCTTCCATAATCTACATTTATTCCAGCCTCAATGTTGAGGGTGGGAGTAGTAGGTAAGTAAGGACCTTACTCTATATAGTTTGGGGTAGGAAGAATGTCTATTCTTCCTTCCCTTACAAAATACCTTTTTTTATTTTTTTTTATTTTTTATTTTTTATTTTTTTTCGCTTAAAGTATTACAAAGGGTATTACATAAGTGTCCTTTTTTCCCCCCCGCCCTTGACAAACCCCTACCCTCCCTTACCCCCCAGTGTCTTATGTCCATTAGTTATGCTTATATGCATGCATACAAGTCCTTCGGTTGATCTCTTACTCCCCTCCCTCCTGCCCCCCAACTCTCTCTGGCCTTCCCACTGCAGTTTGACAATCAGTTTGAGGCAGCTCTGCCTCTGTATCTATTATTGTTCAAAAGTTTGTAATGGTCTTTATTATCCATGAATGAGTGAGATCATGTGGTATTTTTCCTTCATTGACTGGCTTGTTTCACTTAGCATAATGCTCTCCAGTTCCATCCATGATGTTGCAAATGGTAGGAGTTCCTTCTTTTTAACAGCAGCATAGTATTCCATCGTGTAGATGTACCACAGTTTTCTAATCCATTCATCTACTGATGGGCACTTAGGCTGTTTCCAGATCTTAGCTATGGTGAATTGTGCTGCTATGAACATCTGGTTACATATATCCTTTCTGATAGGTGTTTCTGGTTTCTTGGGATATATTCCTAGTAGTGGGATCACAGGGTCAAATGGGAGTTCCATTTCCAATTTTTTGAGGAACCTCCATACTGCCTTCCATAGTGGCTGCACCAGTCTGCATTCCCACCAGCAGTGCACAAGTGTTCCTTTTTCTCCACATCCTCTCCAGCACTTGTCGTTTGTTGATTTGTTGATGATGGCCATTCTGACAGGTGTGAGATGGTACCTCATTGTTGTTTTGATTTGCATCTCTCGGATGATTAGTGACTTTGAGCATGTTTTCATATGCCTCTTGGCTTTCTGAATGTCCTCTTTTAAAAGGTGTCTATTTAGATCCTTTGCCCATTTTTTGATTGGATTGTTTATCTTCTTTTTGTTAAGTTGTATGAGTTCCCTATAAATTTTGGAGATTAAGCCCTTATCAGATATGACGTTGGCAAATATGTTTTCCCAAGAGGTGGGTTTTCTTGTTGTTTTGTTGATGGTTTCTTTTGCTGTGCAGAAGCTTTTTATTTTGATGTAGTCCCATTTGTTCAGTTTCTCTTTAGTTTCAACTGCCCTAGGAGCTGTATCAGTGAAGAAATTGTTTTGGCATAAGTCTGAGATTTTGTTGCCTTTGTATTCTTCTAGAATTTTTATGGTTTCCTGTCATACATTTAAGTCCTTTATCCATTTTGAGTTTATTCTTGTGTATGGTGTAAGTTGGTGGTCTAGTTTCATTTTCTTGCATATATCTGTCCAATTTTCCCAACACCATTTATTGAAGAGACTATCTTGGCTCCATTGTATGTTCATGCCTCCTTTGTCAAAAATTAATTGAGCATATTGGTTCGGGCTAATTACTGGACTCTCTATTCTATTCCACTGGTCTATATGTCTGTTCTTGTGCCAGTACCAGGCAGTTTTGAGAACAGTGGCTTTGTAATACAGTTTGATATCTGGCATTGAGATCCCACCTACTTTGTTCTTTCTCAGGATCGCTGCAGCTATTCGGGGTCTTTTTTTATTCCAGATGAATTTTTGGAGAGTTCGTTCTAGATCTTTGAAGAAGGCCATTGGTATTTTAATGGGAAGTGCGTTGAATTTATAGATTGCTTTGGGTAGTATGGACATTTTAATGATGTTGATTCTACCAATCCAAGAACATGGTATGTTCTTCCATCTGTTTATGTCTTCCTCTATCTCTTTTTTCAACGTCCTGTAGTTTTCTGAGTAGAGGTCTTTAACCTCTTTAGTTAAGTTTATTCCTAGGTAACTTAATTTTTTTTGGTGCGATGGTAAATGGGATTGTTTTTCTAATCTCTCTTTCTGAAAGTTCACTATTGGTGTATAGAAATGCCTCAGATTTCTTGGGGTTAATTTTGTATCCTGCTACATTGCCAAATTCATGTATTAAGTCTAGGAGCTTTTTGATGGAGTCTCTAGGGTTTTGTATGTATAATATCATGTCATCTGCAAATAAGGACAGTTTTACTTCCTCTTTTCCAATTTGGATGCCTTTTATTTCTTCTTCTTGCCTAATTGCAATGGCTAATACTTCCAGTACTATGTTGAACAGGAGTGGTGAGAGTGGGCATCCCTGTCTTGTTCCTGTTCTTAGGGGAAATGGTGTTAGTTTTTGACCATTGAGTATGATGTTGGCTGTGGGCTTGTCATATATGGCTTTTATTATGTTGAGGTATGATCCTTCTATTCCCACCTTTCTGAGAGTTTTTATCAAAAATGGGTGTTGGATTTTGTCGAATGCTTTTTCTGCATCAATTGATATGACCATGTGGTTTTTTTCTTTCAATTTGTTTATGTGATGTATCACATTTATTGATTTACGGATGTTGTACCATCCTTGCATCTCTGGGATAAATCCTACTTGGTCATGGTGTATGATCCTTCTGATGTACTGCTGGATCCGATTTGCTAAGATTTTGTTGAGGATTTTGGCATCTATGTTCATGAGGGATATTAGCCTGTAATTCTCTTTCATTGTGATGTCTTTACCTGGTTTTGGTATTAGGGTGATGCTGGCTTCATAGAATGAGCTTGGAAGTGTTCCTTCCTCTTGAATTTTTTGTAGTAGTCTGAGGAGGGTAGGTTTTAGTTCTTCCTTGAATGTTTGGTAGAACTCCCCTGTGAAGCCGTCTGGCCCTGGGCTTTTGTTTGCTGGAAGCTTTCTGATGACTGCTTCAATTTCTTCCATAGTTATTGGCCTATTGAGGTTTTTAGATTCTTCCTGATTGAGTTTTGGAATGTTGTATTTTTCTAGGAATTTGTCCATTTCCTCCAGGTTGTCTAGTTTGTTGGAGTAGAGTTGCCCGTAGTATTGTTTAACAATCATTTGTATTTCTGTGGGGTCTGTTGTTATTTTGCCTCTATCGTTTCTGATTTTGTTTATTTGGGTCCTCTCTCTTTGCTTCTTGGTGAGCCTGGCTAGGGGTTTGTCAATCTTGTTTATCCTTTCAAAGAACCAGCTCTTGGTTTCATTGATTTTCTGTATTGTTTTTTTGGTCTCTATTTCATTGATTTCGGCTCTAATCTTTATTATCTCCTTCCTTCTGCTCACTCTGGGGTTTTCTTGTTGCTCTCTTTCTAATTCTTTGAGTTGTAGAGTTAGATGATTAACGACCATTTTTTCTTGTTTTTTGAGATAGGCCTGTAGAGCTATAAACTTCCCTCTCAGGACTGCTTTCATTGTGTCCCAGAGGTTTTGGATTGTTGTGTTTTCATTGTCATTAGTGTCCAGGATGTTTTTAATTTCTTCTTTGATGTCATCGGTAACCCAATCAATATTTAATAACATGCTATTCAGCTTCCAAGTGTTTGAGTATTTTGGGTTGTTTTTATTGTAGTTTATTTCTAACATTATGCCATCGTGGTCTGAGAAGATGCTTTTTATGATCTCAATCTTCTTGAATTTGTGGAGACTTTGCTTGTGACCCAATATGTGGTCTATTTTTGAATATGTCCCATGAGCACCTGAGAGGAATGTATATTCCGCAGCTGTGGGGTGTAGTGTTCTGAAGATGTCAATTAAGTCCATCTGATCTAGTGAGTCATTTAGGATTGCTGTTTCTTTGCTGATTGTTTGTCTAGCGGATTTATCCAGTGATGTCAGTGGTGTATTAAAGTCCCCTACTATGATTGTGTTATTGTCGATATCTCCCCTGATATCTTCCAGAAGTTTTCTTATGTATGTGGGTGCTCCTGCATTGGGTGCATATATGTTTACCAGGGTTATATCTTCTTGTTGTATTGATCCCTTTAGTATTATGAAGTGGCCTTCCTTATCTCTGGTTATGGCCTTCACTTTGAGATGTATTTTGTCAGATATAAGTATTGCTACCCCAGCTTTCTTTTCCTTTCCATTTGCGTGAAAGATATTTTTCCATCCCTTCACTTTCAGTCTGTGTGAGTCCTTTCCAATGAGGTGGGTCTCTTGTAGACAGCAGATGTATGGGTCATGTTTTTTTATCCATTCAGCCACTCGATGTCTTTTATTTGGAGCATTTAGTCCATTTACATTTAAAGTTATTATTGAAAGGTACTTGTTTGTAGCCATTTCTTTTTTGTGTGTGTGTGTGGCTGTTTTCTTTCTGAGCTTGATATTTCTTCTTTTACACCAGTCCCTTTAGCATTTCTTGCATGGCTGGCTTGGTGGTGATAAACTCCCTTAGCCCTTTTTTGTCTGTGAAGCTTCTTATTTCCCCTTCAATTTTGAATGATAGCCTTGCTGGATAGAGTATTCTTGGATTCAGTCCTTTGCTTTGCATCACTTTGTAGATTTCCGTCCATTCTTTTCTGGCCTGATGTGTTTCTGTTGAGAAATCATTTGATAATCTAATGGGAGCTCCCTTGTATGTTACTTTCCGCCTCTCTCTTGCAGCCTGTAAGATTCTCTCTTTATCCTGAACATTTGCCATGGTAATTATGATGTGTCTTGGTGTGGGTCTTTTCGGGTTCACCTTGTTTGGGACTCTCTGGGCTTGTGTGACTTTTTTCTTCCCCACCTCAGGGAAGTTTTCTGATATTATTTCTTCGAATAGGTTTTCTAATCCATGTTCATCTTTCTGTTGTTCTGGCACCCCTATTATTCGTATGTTGCTTCGTTTCATGTTGTCCCAAAGTTCCCTTAGGCTCTCCTCCTGTCTTTTAATTTTTTTCTCCATTTGCAGTACAGTTTGAGTGTGTTTTGCTTCCTTGTCTTCTAATTCACTGATTCGGTCCTCCGCTTCTCCCAGTCTACTGTTGATACTTTCAATGGTGTTTTTTATTGCAGCTATGTCGCTCTTCATTTCTTCTTGGGACTTACTTAAGTTGTTGATTTTTTCATCTGTTTCTTCTAGCTTCTTGCATACGTAGTTGAGTTTTTCATCTGTTTCTTCTTGCTTCTTGAACATCCGTGCATGTACTCTAGGAACCTTATTCTGAATTCTTTTCCGTCATGTTGCATATCTCTGTCTCACTTAGCTGCTTTTCTGGCGAGTCCTCCTTTTCTTTCCTTTGGGGGTTTCTTTGTCTACCCATGTTTGATCTCACTGACATTACTAGTTGTTGAATCGTTCAGTGGCTGGACCCTGGGTGGCAGTGGCTGCTCCCTGGGTGGCAGTGGCTCCTCGGTCTGTGGTTGCTCCTTGGGCGGTTGTGGTAGCAGCGGCTCCTCTGTTGATAGCAGGGCCTCTGATGGGTGCTGTTCACAGTTGTGGTGGCTCTTCTGGCTGGTGGAGGGAGGCTTCAGACGCAGCAACTGTTCCCCAGGCAGAGTGTGTGGTGATCAGGAGGCCGCTGTTGCTTGAATCTGTTGCGTTGATTTAGAGGCACAAAATACAACACAACAAGGCACAACGTACCAGGCACTGAACACTATTGTATTTACGATATTACTAACCCCAAATAAAGGTGGCCACCCGAGCTAAGAGAGTTGGGAGATAAGGGGGAAAGAAGAGAAAAAGGTAGAAGAGAAAAAAGAAAGAAAGAAAAAAAGGAGTGCAAAAATGAGATTGGAAAAGGGAGGGGAAAAAGAGGAGGAAAAAAAGAAAAAAAAAGAAAAAAAAAAGAAAGAAGAAAAAAAGTAAGAGAGAAAAGAGAGTGAAGTGTAAAAGGGGGAGAGACTATTTATGTGAGGAGAAAACTCCTATAGGTCCGCCACTAATACCAACAAATTGCAGCAACAGATTCCTGGAGATGAATACAAACTACAAACAACCAATAATATCAAGTGACGCAAGGGGACAGAGAAGCGCAGAAATAACCAGGGGGTGGGGGGGAGAGGGAGGGGCAGGAAAATAAAAAGAATAAGCAGTCTAACCTCACAAACAATCAAAAAAAGAAAAAAAAAGAAAAACAATATACTCGTCAATCAGGCAAACAACGATAAAACAATAGAGAGAGAAAAGAAGAAGAAGAGAGAGAGAAAAAAAATGGATAGTGAAGGAAGATAAGGGAAAGGTGTATAAGGATTTAGAACAGGGGATTGGACATAGGATATTTAAGCAGGGTTAAATTTTGACAGAGGGTAAAAAGAATAGGGAAGATCTAAAGCTGGAGTAGGGTAAGAGAAACAGGACAGCAAAAGGGAAAAAGTGGGGAAGATTGTTTAGCACAGAGGCAAATTGAGGTAGAGAAAAATGTTGCTAAAGGAACGATGAAAATAGAATGGAGAACATTAGTCCCAAAATAAAATAAAGACAAGATAAGATGACACTTTAAAAACTGGTAAAATGGTAGCGGTAATAATACTAGTTAAAAATAAAAATGTAGTAGCTGAAAGGGCAAAATCGGGTGATGGAGAAAAAGAAAAATGAAAAAAAAGAAAAAAGAAAAATGTTTTCTTAGTTAAAAGGAGAAAAAGTAATTTAAAAAAATAAAAATAAAAATGTGCATTAATGCAGGTGCTTCAGATCTTCTACTCTTCTTATTGGCACGCCCGGAATTCAGGAGAATGTTGACTTTCCCTCTGATACACTGTTCCTCCTTGTTGCAAGCCACAGTCCTTATTGCCTTATCTGTATTTACAGAGGAGTCAGTTCGTGGCTCTGCCTCTGGGTGGCAGTGTGTCTGGGTTGACCTCCGAGGCTATAAGTTCTCTCCGACCAGTTCTCTATTGTACCTGAACCAGTTCCGCCCAGAGGTGGTTCCCCCGGCGCCACTCCCAGCTCTGTTTCCCAGGCTCCCCAAAAACAATCTTCCCCTACAAGCTCTGCTAGTGACCCCAACTGGGCACTCACATGCACTAGGCTCAACAATCAAACTCACAGAAGTAAGAGGAAGTGTGCAAACTAGAGCCTGGGAAGCTGTTCGAACTCGCAGGGTTCCACCCTCCAGAACCGCGCGGAGTGTCTGCGCGCGCTCAAGCCCCTGGCAACAACAAGTAGCCGGCTATCAGGGAAACTCTGAGGCAGCCCTTTTGCATCCAGTCCAACTATGGGCTCATTTATAGTGTTACCTTCTGGCAGCAGCCCTGCGGGAGCCCTCCCCCCTTGCGAGACACGCTGGCCTCTATAGGCACGGATTTTGGAGAGCACGGATTTTGGCGGACGCAGATTTCCCCCTGCGCCCGCTCGCGCGTTCCTCGCTCCAACCTGAACTGCGAACCGCACCTTTGAGGTAAGTCTAACCTTTCCGTGGAGGGGTGCAGGTCTCCCCTTGGCTCTTGCAGTCGCGCTGTTTGCGAATCGTTGCCTCCGGGTTAGTAGCCGATCTCTGGATGCCGGTAAACGCTGCCTGAGATGGCGCGGTCTCGCTGCTGCGCTGGCGCCCAGAGGGAGGTTTCAGCCTCAATCTCTAACCATCCGCATTTTTTAGGAGTTTTCTGTCTTTCCTGGCTGCAGACTGTCTCTCAGCTGAACCTCCCCAGCTTGATCGGGCTGATTGTTACCCGTTTTAGCTGCTCGCCCCTATCTGGTCCGGGACAAAGCACCAACACGTCCGTCTAAGCCTCCGCCATTTTCCTAACCCAAAATACCTTTTTAGAAAATCATATTACACACACACACACACACACACACACCCTCATTACTGCATAATCTCTCATCAAAGCCATTCAACTGTTTACCACAGAGCTTGACTCTGCCATTACCAATATATAGGATAGTACTTTTACCTGGTCATTTTGCCTTGATATGAGTAGGCTTTTTTTTACCTTGAAAGTGGCCTAATTCTCTAGAGGATGGCATCTCAGCAAAAGCTACAATCATGAAGGCTGCCTTTCCTAGACCCTTGTTCTTTGGTAATCTCCACTGCCTGGACCACTGGTCTATGTGTGATGCTCATTGAAATTCAGTAACTGTAGCTATTTCCAGGGCTTTCCTGCTACCCATGGTTCAGCCATTAGTATACCTCAATGCCCTTACTTTAGTCACTAGTGATTGGTTGTGCAATTATTTAACATGAGTGAACTGACCAATGAATAAGTGAGCAGTAGTAACTTGGATTGGCAGCTTTCTAGTTCTGTGGAACATCAAATCAAACCTAAACAAATTGGTCATTATAAGTTCAGGAATTGTAAATCCACAGATCAGCCCCAACAGAGGCATCCTAGATTCCATTTCATGGCAGCATTCTGGAGGGTATATATATAGAACAACAACACTGTGCAATAGAGTCGAGAAGAGAGATGGTGTTCAGTAATAATGTGATAGCTTGCCAAGTTGAAATTATACATTTACTGAAGTATTTGGCATGTCATTGTAATAAGTCCCATTTTAATAAAAGTAATCATACTCTCCTTGTTGAAGTGACTAATGTTGGTATTGTTAGTTTTGCTTCTTACAGCATAGAGAAGAAAAGTTAATACTCATGATTGGGAGAAGAAGGAAAAGGTAAAATACTAAGATCATGATCAAGTCCCTTACTAACCAGGTATAAATTAATAAGAGAAGGGCAGCCTTTGATCTCAGGCTGTCTACTACTATTCCATCAGATCTTTAAACTAAGAGACAGAACTAGAATCAGACGGGATCTGAAACATATTAATGGTGGGTTGCTGCTATGAAAACCACAGACTCCAGCTGCCAAGATCCCTTAGGACTGCCCTGGATCTGGCCCATCCTATGACATAATTTGAGAAAGCAATATAGATCAGAATTAGAAGCTATTGCATTGAAGAAAGTACAGTTAAAAACAATTTGTGCATATTCAATGAATTTGAGGAACATTTTCAAGTTCCTCAGACCTTATGGAAATAGCCAAACTAAGGAAGTGAACAATGTTTACATGAAATGAAATGAGACTCCATAATTATAGCTGGAGTTTGGCCAAATGAACTTGAAGGTCTACACATAACCCATTCTTTTTGTCTGGACACAGATCTCCTTGCCTTTTTATAAGATACTATGATAGGATCCTATGTAATAAAAGGCTAATGTGGAAATAGACCAAACAGCGGAACAATCGGAACAATCAAACAACCAGTCGCTATGACGTGTGCTGACCACTGGGGGTGTGTGCGGAACATGGCGGGCACTGGCCACGGCAGGATGGTAGAGCAGGTGAGGGGGGGCACCAGACCAAGGCGGGGCACCAGTCACTGTCATCAGGGCAAGCCTCTGGTAGTTACTGAAAATTCTTTGCTCCTGCGCACCATGGTCACGCCCGGTGCTCACACCTGCTGCCAGCACCAGAGCTGCCACTCTCACCCACTGCCAGTGCCGGCCCCACTCGCACCTGCAGCCAGTGCCCAGCACCAGTCCCGATCACTCGGCGCCATCAAGTGGGTGTGAGTGGCAGCTGCTGGCCCTGATCGCCCCTGAGGATTTCTCCACCTCCCCCTGCTCTTGAGGGGCAATCAGGGCAGCAGCCACTGCTCGCACCCACTACTAGCGTCAGCCCCAATCACTCCGCGCTGTCAGTGGGTGCGAGTGGGGCTGGTGTCGTCAGCACATGGGAGTGGCGCTGCCAGCAGACAGGGGACCAGGGGTCATGGCGGAAGGGCCAGGCAGGGGCATGGAGGATGGGCTGAGACCTGCCACTGTGCCTACCGCAGCCTCGCGGCCCACAGTTCCTTTCAAGGTGCATGAATTGGTGCACTGGGCCCCTAGTATTATAATAAGATATTATAAGAAGAAAATACATGAAAATAAAATAAAAAGAAAATACAACTATGGTCCATCTACACAATGGAATACTACAATGCTGTAAAAAAGAAGGAATTCTTACCATTTGCAACAGCATGGATGGAACTGGAGAGCATTATGCTAAGCAAAATAAGCCAGTCAGTGAAAGGTAAGTATCACATGATCTCACTCATTTGTGGAATATAAAGAACATTATAAACTGGTGAACAAAAATAGATACAGAGACAAAGAAGCATCAAACAGACTGTCAAACTATAGTGGGAAGGCAGGGGAAAGTTGCAGGGGAGTAAGAGATCAACCAAAGGATTTGTATGCATGCATATAAGCATAACCAATGGACACAAGACACTGGGAGGGGGGGATGAGGGCATGTGCCGGGGGGTAGGGGAGGCCGGGGCGAAGTCAATGGGGGAAAAAGGAGACGTATGTACTACTATGTGTAATACTTTAAACAATAAAAAAATACAATAGAAAATGTCTGGTAGGAAATATGGGAGGAATTAATTATATAGGATAAAAAAAGTTAGCAAGCAAAAGAATTTAAAGTTTGAAAGTTACCCTAAGCCTGTATTATGGAGAGTCTTCTGAGTACCCTGACCTGTTACAACCCCGATTGACACTGGTAAAGTCTAAGTGGATAATAAATCATGTAGTTACATAACCACATTTTCCCCATTGGTGAGAACACTGCTTTAAACAAACCATGGAATTGAAAGAGGGATAAGTTTTCTTCAGGAGCATTGATAAGTTGAACTGGGGTTGCTGTAAAATAGTCAGCTGTGGCTTAGTTTGATCTTCTTATTCATATTATCATCTGAGGGTTAAGCCTATCCAGAGTAGAAAGTAGAAGAGATTTCATTTTCTATATACTGGCAATAAATTTTGGATTTCATGAGCTCTGTATATATACTTGCAATAAATCTCCTTTTACTTAAACTAAATTAATTGATTGGGTTGCTCTTTTTTACATACAAGCAATCTTTGGCAAAGATGGGGTCTCAGCTAAAAACAAATTCTCTCATTGAGCAGAAACATGATATACCATTGGGATTTCCATCAGAAAGCAGAAACCACTTGAGGTATCTCAAACAGATAGAATTCAATCTAGGGAATTGATTATACTAGTATAAACAATGAAGAGAACCAAGGAGCCAAACAGGACCTGGTGAGGCATCCCAGAGATTGGCAACAACAACAAGAAACTGCTCCTATCCTAGAGCTAGAGAAACATAGAGAAGAGGCTATGTTCTTAAATCCAGGAGCTGTGGTCACTGTGTATAAATTGGAATCCTAGTGGGCCTTTCTAGTGGGACTATGAAGATAGACATTCTCCAGCCGTTGGATCGGGACTCATAGAAGAGGCAGAGATACTGTCAGAGGTGCCAACACAAGCAGAGAGGAGAGGAGGATTATCTGGCTTTATATCAGTGTATCCCATTGGCCAAACTTGCAGAGATGCTAGAGGACTAGAGGCCTGAGAAATATAATTTCTTGAAATAGAAAGCAGGGCAGAAGAAGACAGAGTATAAATCTGAAAGTAAGCAGACCAAAAGGTGGCCCATGTAGGCTTCAAGAAATACTTTACATACTATTATACACCTTGCAACAATTTTAGGTGGTCAGGGGGGGCATAATAACATAGCTTTAATTTGTGTGATCCTCCTTGTATTTTTCCTTTTACACATCTCAACATTTTGCCTCAGGGATTTTTTTAAGATGTGAAACATTAGTTACTTGAAATAAAAATCTCTACTTATAAAATAAATGCCTAAACTAGTTTTAAATATTATGCTAAAGGTACTATAGGCGAAAGGAAAAGAGGGATGCACCTCTGGGAGCAGCAAGTAGCAAAAGGAAAATAATTCTAAACACCAGAGAGCGGACAGTATATAGGTATCTTGAACAATCAAAGACTCATATGTTATACAGTGTTGACACCCCAGGGAGAAGGAATACCCTTGCAGCGGTTCTCAACCTGTGGGTCGCGACCCCTTTGGGGGTCGAACGACCCTTTCACAGGGGTTGCCTAAGACCATCGGAAAACACTTATATAATTACATATTGTTTTTGTGATTAATCACTATGCTTTAATTATGTTCAATTTGTAACAATGAAATTGGGGGTCACCACAACATGAGGAACTGTATTAAAGGGTCGCAGCATTAGGAAGGTTGAGAACCACTGCCTTAGAGGTATGTGGTGTTCCCTAAATCATAAGCACAGGAGATCCCTCCCTTGCCAAAAAGTCCCATGCCAGATACAACCCAGCTCTCAGACAGAAAAGGGAAGTGCAAGTTGAGATACCAGGTGTATAAAAAGGAGCCAGTAACTGGCTAATTCCCTATTCCAGCTTCTCTGCTCAGGCTTAACCAATACCTGTCTCAGTCCCAGCAGAAAACAAATGGCACACTTGAAAAGTTAAAAAGAATTTCTCAAGGGAACTATTATGTAAGTCTTGGAGAGGATTAAAGAAACCAACAAGGATGGTGAGGCATCTTGGAGAATGCCATTACATCCAGGGCCCGAAGGGGAAAATGAAGAAAATGGTATTACTGCCGCCCCATAAGAACTAAAACCACAGAATTGGAGCCTTCCCCCAAGTCCTGATGCCTTAGAGAAGCACATTCACTGTTATAACTATGGTGAGAGAAGAGAAGCAGTGAATAGTCCAACCTTCTTCTCTTTCCTTTTGAATTCTAGTTGGTACCTCTCTTTGACTAAACCCATCGGAAAGCCATGAGCATGTATGCTCAACTAAGACAATCTGTAATGGTCCCACAGCACAGAATAGAGAACAGAAGGGCTAAAGTTGGGAGAGATTAAATAAAAAACAACCAAAACTTGGCAGCTCTAGAATTTGTGGGGGAGTCTAAGATTTCTACAGTTTTAGGGGCTCACTTTAAAAAAATAATAAAAATATTAATAATATAAAATAAGGTATGAAAGGGATTATTTGTTTAGATTAAGAAGAAAAATCACAACAAACAAGTTTTAAACAGCTGGCAAGTACTCAACTTTCATATAATCCAAAAAAATCTTATTCATAACCAGCCTAAGATACCTTTATCAAATTAACCTGCATGGTTTTGGTTGCAATTTTTCATCTTTTCAAATAAGAAAAACTTTCTGTAATGAGAACAGAAAGATAATTTGACATTTTCTAGAGTGATACAACAAAAATTATTTTATTACAGCCTAGGTGGCATGGCTCAGATTCAATTCTCAGTCAAGGCACATGCCTGAGTAGCAGGCTCAATCCCCTATGTGTGGTGTGCAGGAGGCAGCCAATCAATGATTCTCTCTCATTATTGATATTTCTATCTCTCTCTCTCCCTCTCCCTTTCTCTCTGAAATCAATAAAAATATATTCTGAAAAATTATTACTGATAGCTGGGGTGCATAAAATATGCAACTTCACAAAAACATGTTTTTGTGGTTTCTAGTCCTATTGTAAGTTTGGAGCCTACAAACATGGGAATTTTGACAAATTTTATTTGGCAAGATTACCATACATTTTTTAAAATATATTCTGCTTTTTGATTTGTATATACTGCATTGTCAAATATATTCCTGACAGCAGAGCACTTTTCATTTTGACTAGGTGTTGATGAGAACTGTATTCTCCACTAACAATTAAACATGTCTGATGATTGAAAGAATTTTCCATGTATCAGCTTCATGTTCCATACATTTCAAACCTAGGTTTTACTCTAGTATCCATATGTTTTAGTTTCCAAGAACCACAGAATGAATTCATACACTGATGGCTAGCAATAGCTTAACTACACCAAAGTGACTAAAATAAAATCACATAAATATACCTCACTAAACCCAAACTAAATATGAACTCAATTTTACCTAAGCTGGATCTTATAAAAGACTGAACCATAGTTAAAGGAAACAAGGTCAATGAGATCTGTAGACTTGCATTTGAATTAAAAGTCTAATATACTCATTACATAGTTTATTTAAAAAGATTATTGTCTAGCTCTGTTCACAAAAGGTCTGGAAGCAATATCCAGCTCAGTGGCCAGGGGCGCTTCTTGTGTCCATATTGTGGTTTCTAACTACCATTTCTAGGGGAAAGAACCTGATATCCTTAGAGAGATGGCTGATCCTAAGTCTGGTGCAGTAAATTCACAATATAAACCTGCAACATCCTTTCATACTGAAAAGCAAAGAAGTTATTCACACTCACGAGGGCTATGTCAAGAGATAATAGAAGACAAGTTAAAGGGACTCCCACTGGCCAAAGATAAAATAGTTTGTGCATCAAAACATGTAATAATTATAACAGATTAAAACATATCAAATGTGTTTTTTAAATACTAGAGGACTGGCGCATGAAGTTCGTGCATGGAGGGAAGGGGTGGGATCTCTCAGCCCCCCTGCGCCCTCTCACAGTCCGGGACCCCTTGCTCCTTACCACCCACCGGCTCGCTGCTCCTTACTGCTCTGCTTGCTGCTCCTCAGCGCTGCTGCGGAGGCAGGAGAGGTTCCCGCCACCACTGCTGTGCTCACCAGCCACGAGCCTGGCTTCCAGCTGAGCAGCGCTCCCCCTGTGGAGTGCACTAATCACCAGGGGGCAGCTCCTGCATTGAGCGTCTGCCCCCTGGTGGTCAGTGCGCATCATAGCGACTGGTTGTTCTGCCGTAACAGTCTCTAGGCTTTTATTATATAGATATGAGGTCATGATGAAATTTTTAAGAATCTTCCTGGTTCCATTTGAAGTTTGTTAGAGCACCAAACTCTCATTCTGAAATTTGGTAAATAAAGGGGTTGAGGAAATCAAGCATTTATCCTGCATTTCCTATATTAACTTTATTCCAAGGGAATCAATTGATAAGGAAAAATTCTTCTTCATAGGAGAATGCCACTTAGTAGGTACAGAAGATATTCAATTAGAATGTCTATATTTTGTGGCTCCTAATGAAATTATAGCTCTAGGTGTTGAACAAATTCAAAAAGAATATGGAGGCTTTGGCTAGAAATAAATAATAAAGATTTATTCAAGGGTCTTGGGGTTTTTCAACCAGAAATACACCTAGGCAATACCTAGAGTGTTCTGAAGAAAAAAGAAAAGCTAAGAGCTCTCATGGTAAAAAGTACTTTCTTGAGAAGAATCAGTCCTGCATTCTTAGCTTTTGATTGGTCCAAGATGCTAATCTTCTGAATCAGGGGTCCTCAAACTACGGCCCGTGGGCCACATGCGGCCCGCCGAAAACATTTATCCGGCCCGCCGGGTGTTTTTGCCGCTGCTGCCTGCTGCTTAGCAGCCGACTAATTTTTTTTTTAAACTATAGTCCGGCCCTCCAACGGTCTGAGGGGCAGTGAACTGGCCCCCTGTTTAAAAAGTTTGAGGATCAGGATGATCTGTGGTCTGGATAAGGGATGTCAGGTGGTCTGGGTACATGAACATTCTGTCCTCAGCCTGTCTGGGACTAATCAGAATATTACCTGTAGGTTTGATTAGCATATCCAGGCATTGACGCAGAACTGGCAAGTTCAAAAGTTTAAGTTCCCAGGCTACTTAAAACAATAATGGAATTGTTTTCTCATGCCTCAACCTACTTCCTTTTAGTGATTTAGCAGCTTGACTATAGTGACTCCATTTTATTTCGTCACTCTGTTCCTAATAGGCAGTGGTTATCAAGGGTTGCTAAAACAATATGGATAATGAAGCATAAATCAGGTTGACTACATCTTAACACTTTAGCCAATCATAACATTACAAAAAATATAGTAGTGTGTTATGTATCATATGCCTCTTATGTGATATACTAGTGAATACATAGCATCACCTATAAAATTTTCTTACTAGAATTTGAACTTGAATATGATCAAGCATCTACATACAACTACTAGTTTATGGGAAATACACAGAGGACAGATGAACACGTTAAATGACACCACAGGGATGTAATATGCCAACCCTAGAATGTAGGATATTCTACAGGACACCAGATCCAATTTCTTCAATCGATAAACAGCACTTTTTTTTAAAGAGGAAATTGATATAGATTAAAAGAGCTTTATTAAATACCAAATGCAATAAGTATACTTTATTTGAATCTTGACTCAAATAAGCCAAATTTTAAAATATTATAGAACATTAGGGAAAGTTAATAGTGAGAGCACATTGGATGATATTAAAGAAATAGTGTTAAAATTTTTTTTGCTATAACAATGGTTAAGGAAATAGTGTCCTTGTCTCTTAGAGATACATACTGAAATATTTAGGGGTGAAGTGACATGGTGTCTAGCATTTACTTCAAAATAATCCAATAGCTAGGGTTAAGGCATGGGTGAGAGAGTACAGATGAAAAAGGACTGGCCATATGCTGATAATAATTGAAACTGGGTTATGAGCATATGGAGGTTTATTATACAATTCTCTCTAATTTTGTGTGTATATCCAAAACTTCCACAACTTTTTTTTAAAGCATCTGAAAAATACTAAACATTCTAAGAGGTTCCTTAAAACAGTAAAAAAGCCACTTTCCTCTTATCCAGAAAAAAGTCTATTTGGGCCCCAAAATCTTGAAGCAGACAACTGGACACAAAAGTGATTCCCTTTTCTCTTTCTAATCCTTAAATATTGCCTCTTTTGTCAAATATGGAAGGTCAACTCCTTTTCTCATCAGAGAACATATGTCTACTTCACTACGATATTTGACAAAGATAGAAACCTTGAGTTTGGGTATCCTGGCTCAGTTATGTGTAACAGTACAAAAATCTTTCTGAGCCCTAAAGTTTGGTCACCATTTGGAATAGAATTTGAATGAACTAATTCTCCACTATTATTTTAAGGCCTTAGCTGAGTTGTTTTTTGTTTTGTTTTGCGTTTTTGTTTTTAAAGCAAGTAAGCCTTCAACAAGCAATCATTAAAGGTTACTTATGATGACAGATCTCGTGAAAGAGATCAGAATGCCAGTGAGCTCAAGTTCTGTGAGGCTCTCCCAACTTCTCCCTTAAATAGCTAAAACACTAGATCTCTATACATAATTTGCTTCCTTTCCCTGCCCCCAAAAGCCTCTGGAGTCCTTGTTTTATGGAAACCTAATGCTCAAAGTTTCAACCCTTCCACACTGATAAAGTATGGAATTAATTAGGATTACAGAACCTTGAAATACATAGGATATTTTTGTTTGAATATATCATGTGTTAGACAGTGACACCTATTGGTGAACTGTAATACTGTAAAACTAGGACTACTGAATACTGTATCATAGTACAGTCAAACCACTCTAACTCAGACACATGGAAAAAAGCCATACTGAATTGGGGGAAATTCGTGATAGGAAAAAAAATCACTTTAATATGCTTTTATTACCTTCAAATAAACTAGATAGTTTGACTTAGACTAAAAATGAGGTCTCCTACTGTTACAGAAAGTATTTCTGATTAGTACAAGAAATATTCGTCAAACTGGTTTGGCTCAGTGGATAGAGTGTCGGCCTGCGGATTTAAAGGTCCCAGGTTCAATTCTGGTCAAGGGCATGTACCTTGGTTGTGGGCACATCCCCAGTAGAAGGTGTGCAGGAGGCAGCTAGTCGATGTTTCTCTCTCATCAATGTTTCTAACTCTCTATCCCTGTCCCTTCCTCTCTGTAAAAAATCAATAAAAAATATATTTAAAAAAAAAGAAATATTCAGCCTATTGCCTGAAAGTACACTTAATTATTTTTTTTAATTGGGGTTTCTAAAGTTTTTAAAGTAACTTTGTTCTTTAAAGTGACCAGACATTTCACAACCCAATTTTGAAAAATGTTGTGATTTATTTTTAAAGCCATCCTATCTGAAAATGGAAATTCATAAATTCCAAACTTGTGCAAGCCAAATTAATAATAAAAAATTATATACTGAAATTAAAACAAAAATGAGATTAAATTTGAGCGTTATATATATGGAAAGAGGAGACTTCTCGGTATGAAATAAACATTTCTTGCCTTAATCAATTGCAGACAAGAAAAATAGATCCTCTCATTAATAGATCAGGAACAAAAGTAAGGGAAATGTGAAAAGTGAAATTACAAACAATTCTCTAAAATGTCTAGTATGCCATAGGGTTAGCCATTAACTTGACCCCTTCCTCATCAAAAGTTCTCACTTAGTTTACTAGAAAAAGTTACTGACCTAGCTGGTTTGGCTCAGTGGATAGAGCATCGGCCTGCAGACTGAAAGGTCCCAGGTTCGATTCTGGTCAAGGGCATGTACCCTGGTTGCGGGCACATACCCAGTGGGGAGTGTGTAGGAGGCAGCTGGTTGATGTTTCTCTCTCATTGATGTTTCTAGCTATCTATCCTTCTCCCTTCCCTCTCTGTAAAGGGTCAATAAAATATATTTAAAAAAAGAAAAGAAAAAGTTACATAACTTACTAACTTATTAAAATAATTTATATAACAATCACTTATAAATATATATTGCAGTATAAATATATTTATATGGTATAATATATATTTAAGCATATATCATATAATAGATTTAAGTATATTTATACTATAAAATTGCATTGCAAAATAAATTTAATAATGAAATCGGTAGGAAAATTAGATTCACTTTAAGTAATTTGTTTTGTAAACTCCACTTGAGGGAATATACCAATACAATGTATAATGAGTGATACCTGAAACTAGAAGTACTCTTGAACCCAGTCTTCTTTCTGATATAAAATAATTTTCACTGTCAGTTCTCTCATTCATTTCCTTCTTAACCACTCGATTGCATTAATAATGGATGGTGTGATGTTTTCTCACGCTCAGTTCTGAACTCACCTGCCCCTGTATCTCCCCCTCATTTATCTCTCCTCTCAGGTACTCTGGTCTCTTCCCCTCAGTGACACTGTGAAAGCCATTCTTGACTGCAGTATAGCACAGAGGAGTACTAATATTTTATTTTTCTCTGATGTTCTTTCCCTTCCCTCTCCTTCACCTTTTAATCAATGCCAGGGGAGTGCTTTAAAGAATCCATTCTCATGCCCACAAGTCACTGTGTGGTAAGTTGCTGGATCATCCAGGGAGCTGAAGGTACAGCAGAGATCACAATAGCCTTCATGTCTCTGGAGGACACATAGGAAGCATGAATATATATTCATTGCAGTAGACATGGTAACCACACCAATTTTATGACAAGATATTCCAAGCTGCAAAAACCTAGACTGCAATGTTTCAAACTAGGGAAATTTTAAAAGAGAGAGATGCATACTCTGCTAATCCTTCCAAAGGATTAATAACAGACCAGGATGGCAACCTTGCAATTAATTTTTATTTTCTATGACCATCATCAAAGAATGTTTAATACGTTTCTGCATGGGCCAGGAGGGCCCTTGCCAAAATTAAAATCAAGGAAGACTGGCCATCTGTGAGAGTTAAAGCAACGGAAGTCCGAGTCAGAGAACAAAGAAGCAACTTGTGGAATAAAGAAACATTTTTTTAACTCATAATTGTTTTTTGGTTTGTCCTTGCTCAACATAGGATTATGGGGTAGGAGAGTTCAGAATCTTTAAGTAAATAAAACATTACAGGCATGCTGGGTTACTCAAGTCATTCACTCAAGGAGTTGACCCAGACAGAGTTTGTTAGCATCACTTGGGGATGAGCAGGTTCCACTTGCTGTAGAAGCCAAGGGAAGCCTGAGAGGAAGCAGTTTTTGGAAGAGCTGGGGCAAGGCTTTTGGTTCATGAAGACCAATTAGTTGAGCCCAAGAGAGCTCGAGGAGCTAAGGTAGATCCTGAGGAGTAGAGTCTTAGCCAATAGATTCAATGTTTTATTTAAACACCAGAATGTTGATTACCAAAAGCTGAGAACATGCTCACCTGGAAAGGTGCAAAGGCTATAATCCTCTTTATAAAAAGGCAGGAATAAATCAATAGTTCTCAAAGTTCCCAGCAACAGCAGCATCCTCTGGGAGCTTGTCAGAAATTCTCAGGCCTCACCCCTACCCACTGAATCAGAAATTCCGTTATTAAAACGCAGTCATCTGTACTTTAATAAGCTCACCAGGTGATTCTGATGCACATTTAAGTATGGGAGCCACTGGGGAACACAACCACTGGCATAAATGACAGAAATGGTTCAAGAACTTTATTACAGCAAAAAAGGGCTCAAGGAGTCTTTTCCTTCCTGACATTTCACGCTAGTCTAGGGGCCACCATTGCCTCCTGCCTAGACACCAGACACCTGGAGCAGCAACTTCCCTGGTCTCCCTATCACCAGGCTCAGGCGGCTCCTTCCAATTTCTCACAGTGCAGGCAGAGTGCGCCTTTAAATTACAAATCATCTAGTATCATTCCCTGATCAAAACCGTTCAGTAGATTCCCATAGTACTTAGACTCAAGTCCGAGTCATGACCCAACTTCTGCTGGGTTATCTGCAGCATCTTCTTAAGCTGGAATTTCTTTGCATTCTAGGTTTTAGCCAAGTTGAATTGCTTTTACTTCCTCTGATCCAAGCTCCAGGCCATTATGCTTGCTATTTCCACTAACTGAGACACCCTTTCCAGGTCCCTTCATCAGGCCCATCTGGGGGTGAAGGTGGGAAGAAGAGGAAACCCACAGGGATAAAGAGTGAGGAAGCTATGAGGAAGGGGAGAAAGGAGAGAAACCCTAAACCAAAAGTCCTAGCAGACAGTGAACTAGGTGGCATGGGGTCCTGAGGCCCGCCCTCCCCTTCAGTCTTCAGCTTCTGCAGGTGTTCAAACTATCCCTAATTTAACCTTTAATACCCCCAGCCCTTTCAGGACTCTCTGGGCCCCAAATATAAAACACACTCTGGAGATTAGACTGATAATGGCTTCCCTGAGACTGATAATTAGTTACCTGATGTGTGGGGACTCTCAAAGAGTAATCCTGGGAGCAGCAACATCAGCACCACTTGGCAACTAGGAGAAATGCAAATTATTGGATGGTAGAACTATTGTATGAGACACTGTAGGACAGGGCCCTGCAACCTGTATTTTTTAAATTCCTCCCTAGGACTTTTTTTGCAGACTAAAATTTGAAGATTACTGTCTAAAGTAGTTTTGATAGAGCTCATGCTAATGGAACACCAGATGTTCTCCTTGGCCCATATGGGTGCATTGTAATTTAGGCCTTTGGGTCTTAATACCCCTCCCTCTATTGTGTAAACCTGGAAATTGTCTCCATTGATGGGACTAAAGGTCAAGGCAGGTGGAGTTAGGCGGAGAGTGGGCTCTTTGAAGGGTGCAGCCCCCATCAATGCAATTGTGTAGACAGTAGTGACAGTAATAATTATAGCAACACTATGATAATGAGTAGTAAATACTGGTGATCATATACTGAACCCTTATAACATATATATATACACACATGCCACCTTGGAAAGTTGGAATTATTATATCCCTTTAACAGATGCAAAACAAAATAAAACAAGTCTCAAAGTGGTCACATGACTTGACTTAAGACACTCAACTAGAAAGTAATAGGTCAAACACTTAAATGTGGCTCTGTCTAGCTCCAAACCACTATATATTACTTATTCTTACAAAAGTGCAGGCATGGTTACCGGAAGAATACTGCTCCTTGGGCCAGGCCCTCTTCTAAGCAAGCATGGCAACATGTTGAGTTTCCTTCTTCCCCTCCTGTTCTTTTGCCTCCTCTTTCAGTGTTTGCTTTGGGGCTTCTCTTCTCCTCACTGACCAATGCATGAATGTTGCAGATTGCATTTTCTGTTGCCCTGCAAAAGGCTACAGACAGCAAGCAAGGGAGGGAGGGAGGGGGAGGGAGAAAAGAAGGAAGGGAGGGAGGAAAGAAAGGAGAAGGGGGGAAGAGGGGAGCTTTCAGATGAAATGAAATGTGTAAATGGCAATTGTCATCATTATCCCCTGAACAAATGGAGAAGATGCTATAGCAGAACTGGATGGAAAAATTGGACTGTGAACAAAAGCATTATTAATTTAAGGAACTGCCTGAATATGCCTCCAGCAGTTTCCTTTGTAAACACTGTTAACCCCTGGAATGCTTGAATTGTATCTAAATGCATAGCTTAAGTATGTAAAATACAGAATCCTAGGCATTACTTTTAAGCATCCAAAGAACTATTTGCTTCTAAAATCTGCCAGAACAAAATAAAACTAGCATATGAGACTTCCAAATTATGAAGGTCTAATATTTCTTATGAAATTCTTTCATGGGCTATAGAATTGTTGGCTCGCTCCCACCAAGAACAGACATAATTTATAACTGACAAAACATAGCTCTCTAACACCGCTGGTGCAGAACGCACTTGTATTTATTTGTATTTCTCTGTAACAAGAACATGGGTCTTGGGGGTAAATGGCTGCAGTAAGGAATATCTTTAGACAATAGGGTTATTTAAGTGGCCATGTCACAGCTGAGTAACTTTGTAAATGAGCCTGGTGGAGTAAACTCTAAGAGAATAATTGCATGTTATGACTTCATTTTGAGGTGGAAAGCCCCTCACTTAGGCACCATGGTGGGAGGCATTCACAGAACGTGTGTTTTGCACGTTAGAATCAAATAATTTACTAGTATGTTTCCCGGGAGGAAAATATGTCTATGATTTTGGATGAGGTGATTCTAAGTGTAAAGCCATCCCATTCACACCAGGTTCACAGTTTTTCCCAATTAATCTGGAAAGTGACCCCAAAATCTAGAGAGTAAGAAGCATTTGGGAGAAATCCTGACTGAATTTGATGAGTATCCACACTCCCCATTTAGAGACAAGAGAATAAAGGCGGGATGACATAGTTGCTGCTAATTGTGAACCAACCAGCCAATAGGGGGGAATGGTGGTTAACTAGCATCTCCATCTTTGAATTCCTTGTCAAAGTATAGAATAACAATAATGACAACCCCAATACAGATTGGGTCTTACAATGGATGGGGTAAGTACTTCATAGACATTGTATGATTTCATCCTCTCAACAACCTTAGTAATATTATTGTTATAATATAATATAATGTAATTCCCACTTATGGATGAGGAAGCTGAACCACAGAGGTTATATAATGTGCCCAAGGTAAAACAGCTAGAAAGCAACAGAAGCAGGATTGAAAAGCAGTCTGGTGCCAGAGTCCCTGTTTCAAACCACTTACATGAGTCATCCCTACCACAGAAAGACCAGGGGCTTTCCAGTTTGACACTATGGAGCTGAACTCCAGCTTAGTCACTTGGAGGTCAAATATGATGCAGAGGAAGTGGCTTAACTTTATCCCTTACTTGTAAAATGGATAAAATTCTGAACCAGGAGATTATCATGAAGGTGAGCACTTAGCAAACACTCAATAAACAGTTTCTTAAGGCACAGCTTCATTAACCTCACCGATCAGTTCTGGCTATGATCCAGCACTAGAATGGCATTTATCAACTCCAGACTACCTTTCTAGCTCAAGATCTGAAAGGCACAATAGAGTGGGATGGTTGTAAACTGTAAAGAAAAGAATCATAAGCATACACACACACACACACACACACACACATACACACAGAAATATGCTCACAGACTGGATTTCTGTGGAACTCAAAAGACAGAAAACAACTGACTTCCATAGTCAAATCCTATCACATTTATCAGGTGCACAGCACAAGTGGCTAGGATCCAAATTTAATTCTGAATCTAATTTTTGTTTAGGGAGTGTCAAAAAATGTACATTTTGAGTGCCTATAATATATATTTTATTTTAAATACATATTTTATATACATAAATACATAAGTGAAATACAAATATATAGTGTGGTGTGTGTGTGTGTGTATGAGAGTGCGAGTGCATATGCATGCATGCATGTATGTTTCTCCCAGGGTGACTCTGTAACAGTTGACCTCCTTGTTACTGGCCATTTTGAACCTTTCTGTTGACTGGGCTGGAATGATCCAAAACCATCATGAAATGATTTTACTTAGGCTGAAATTTCTATGGTTTTATTAAGCTGAGATTCGCGCCCCCCCCCCCACCTTTCCCAACAATTTAACAATTTCTAAACATGGCTAATGACCCTGCTTTTCCTCTTGTTCTTTTTCCATATTCCTTCTTGTGACAACTAGCAAAGGGCATGTGGTTATGAACATTTTTTTCTATCTTGCAAAGCAAGAACCATGAAGTTGTCTTGTGCTTTCTCATCCATCCCCCTAGTATTTGGCTACTTTCCTCTGTGTTCCTGGGGAAGAGAAGCTATTTCAAGAATAGAGAAGATTGGTTAATTATTTTCAGATGCCTTCTTACCTTGTTTTGTTAGACTCTAATCTCCATGGATTTATTTAAAATAACTCTCTGCTCATGGGGGTATTACTGAGGAAATTGTCATTATTGCATATACTAACATGCATTTTTTTTTCTGAAAACACAAGAAGTTTCCAGGGTGTAAGTAGGCCCTAGTATAATATTCTGCCACCCTAATTTTAGTCAACATCTCCAGGTAAAATGTCCATTGAGAAAAAGAAAGTAAAATGATTTTCTGTTTGTTAAGCTGCTTTTGATAGACAGGAACAGACTCATTCAAGTCACTTCAAAGAAAAGGGAGGGTGGATGTAAACTAGATTACTGTGATGATCATTTCACAATACATAAATATGGAATCATTATGTTGTATCCCTGAAATGAATATAATGTTACATGTCAATCATATCTCAATTAAAAAAAAAACTCAACGCTTAATGTTTGGAGGGGGGGAAAGGAAGGTAGAGTGAACTATCAGGGAGTCATTATAAAGGTAAAGAAGTATGTGTATTCAATTTGCCCTCCAAATGTACAGAGTCATTTCCTCTTCCCTCTGGCCACCTCAGAATGACTTTGTCCTCCTGGGAAAAGTAAGAATGGTCCCTCTCCTGTCCAGAAGGCCCTCACTTTGGGCAGCAACGAAGAGGACAAGGGACACATGACTAGCAAGCCAAGTGAACCTGACCCACTCTGGCAATCACCAGGGACAGACTGGCAGCCAAGTCTACGATTACTGGTAGGTACCTGCCTAAAGGCCTAGGCCAGTGGTCGGCAAACTGTGGCTCGCGAGCCACATGCGGCTCTTTGGTCCCTTGAGTGTGGCCACGAAGTTTCAATCGCACTGTACACGCGCGCCCGCACGTGGTATTTTGTGGAAGAGCCACACTCAAGGGGCCGCAGTTTGCCGACCACTGGCCTAAGCAGATGGTGGTGTCAGTGCTCTAACATAGAGAACACAGGAAGAGCAGGTCTGAAGAGGAGGAGGAGAAGTTCACATCAGCACATGTCGACTTTGGGGTACCTATGAAACATTCAGGAGACAACTGGGTTTGAATCTCACAAGAGAGGTCTGAGCTGCAGAGACGAGTCAAGCGACCTGCCCCAGGCTACACAGCTTGGTGGCAGTGGTGACGATGCTGAGACTTGAATGGAATCAGGTGAGTATCAGTTCTGCCATCCTAGACTGCCCATGGTGCCCACAACAGGCCAACGAGTAAAGCTGTGAGGTATGAAATTGCCTTTCTGGCCCTGACCTCTCTGCACCTCTGCCCCCGCTTCCTTTCCCCCTTCTCAGCTTGCAGGCAGACTTCCTGTGCCTCCTAGTTTCCCCTTCTCCTTTATCTTAATTATCTTACTGTACTTAGGAAAGGATCCATTAATACTGTCTCCCCCATAGGGATCAACTCTTAAGCAGCAAATCACCAGGGGGGATGATGAGGATGAAGATCACAACGATGAGAGTAGCAGAATTATTTATAGACATTATTATGTTTGTCCATGGTGGGTTCTTCCTTGTACCTTTCTAAGTCTATATAGGCTGTCTTCTCTCCACGACACTGAAGATTTGCTCCGGAAAACCCAACCCTACACACAACTTTTATTCTTGAATCTTTCAAAAGCAGCAACTCCTAGGGTAGAGTTACAAGATAAAATGTAGGGTTCCCAGTTAAATATAAATTACAGATAAGTAACAGTAGTTTTTTTTGTTTGTTTGTGTTTCTTTGTCTGTCTGTTTTAAATGTAACTATGTCCCAAGCTTTGTAGGGGAAATACTTATACTGAAAAGCTATGCATTGCTTATCTGAAATCCACATTTAACTGGGTGACTTATTTTGTTTTCTGTAAAATCTGGTAACCTTACCATAGGGTAAAGGGAGTGAACCTTCGCAAACATGAAATGTGATAAAGAAGAGAGACGAAAGCAGTGGAAGTGAGGAACCCCCAAGACCAGGATGGATCCTGAGTCCCCCTCACACAATGGAGAGGGTGAGGGACTACAGTGGAGAGGCACTAATTACTGTCCCGCAGGAGGCTGGACCTCTGGCCTCAGTGTGTGCTCCACAGTCCCCAGGACCACGCAGGGCAGAGGTGCCCAGGGTGCCCTAACATCAGGTAGCCACGTAATGCTTAGACAATTAGTTTTCTCTATATTAAGCCCCAAGGACTGAAATGGGATGGTCTAAAAATGACTGATAGTAGACTTTCTGCCAACCAGCATGAAGGAGACTTAAGGCTAAATGTAATTGTATCTAAAGAAAATGTGACATTTCTAACATCCTTTTTTAAAAATAAACTTTCATAATTCCCAAAAAAGTTATCATCACTGCTAAACACTGAGTATTTTCTATTTGACACACACCATGTTAAATGCTTTGTGTACAGTGTTTTGTTTTTTGTTTACAAAATTATTATGTAACAAAGGGAGGGGTCCTAAGGTAATGGGGCGTCAGGCTTTGAGGAGTTTGTGAGTGAGATGATAAGAGAAGGGGAAAGTGAAGCTCAGAAAGATACTTCACTGAACAGAGCAAATATCTGATTCAGGGGCCAGCCCTCTGCCAACCTGGGTCCTGACCTTCCCGTTAAAAGGCCAAAAAAAGGGGGTGGGGGTTAGTCCTGATGGGAATGTTTAACAGCCTTGCTTCAGATATTTTTTAGGCCTAGCTCAACCTTGAGGCCCCTCCAGTGACCAGGTTAAATTCTTCCAAATTCTGTAACTCCATAAGAAACAACCTGTATCTTTGGTCCCAGGTCTCTGTGAAAGCACTATATTTACTATTACTTGAAAGAGAGAAAATTTTCTTTCCAGTTGACACAGAATCATGTCCCTAGACTGGGAGAATTTGTTCATCTAGGACTCAATGTTCCTTCTTCATTAATATGAAGCAAATAGCCATTGGCCTAATTTGGAAACATACTGTTCCCTCTCCCCCTCCCACGCACACATCTCAGTAAAGAGACTTGAAATGGTTAAATAAGAAATCGCAGTCATCCAATACCCTGGCTGGTTCTGCAGTTTCAAGTAATCTTCAACTGGTCACACAAAAATAGTAATTGTGATAATAATCTTGCTCAACAGTGACTTGCACTATGATGTCTGCCCTTAATTATAAAGATTATAAAAAGAGACAAATCATGAAGAGAAACTTCTTGATTCTTGAACAAAAGCTCAGCAATTACATTTTGAAGAGGTTTTACCATTTAACCTGATAGATGAACTCCTTATCAAAATTTATTAGAAAAGAGGGGCTTTTTTTAGGAGAGTTTTTTGTTTTATGGGATTTACTGCCAAGTCCATGGTCTCTGGTACAGAAACCTTATATCACAAATAGTTCAATAAGACAATAAGAAATCAGTCTTAAATACCTCAATGTTGAACGCAAGGAGTTATTAAAACCCATATAAGCATTTTGCATAGAAGTGCTCCCCACCCTCTGCAATGAAGGCAGAGATGGTTGTGGAGAAACTGGAGTCACCCACCTGACTATATAAGCCTTATCTCAAGCAGATCCTGCAATATTGACCTTCTTAGCAATTATAACACTCAATAAAATGTAATAAATTAAGGACAGCTTTTCCTTTGGTAGAAATAACTCAGATCTAGACCTTTCTCCATCTGGATGTCTCACAGATTCTTCAAGGTCAGAAAGACTTTCTTATTTCTCTCTGCCTTTTAAGAATGTATTCATTCTGAGCTAAGTATCTCACTACTGAAGTTACAAATATAGAAGCAAGATTAGAATGTACTATTATCATTGTGGACTCTGGATTTTTTCAAATGTAGAGAGACAAATGTATTGTATTGTATTGTATTGTATTGTATTGTACTGTACTGTATTGTATTGTACTGTACTGTATTGTATTGTACAAAATGATCCTGGAGTAGCATATTACTCCAGAAAGTCAAAATGTGTTCAGAGAATGATAGAGACATCTAAAAAAGAAGGAACGAATTTGAAGGAATTTCCAGAGGTAAAAATCAGGGATAATTTGAATATCAAAATAATGACACTACTGGATTATAACTTGTTTTTAAAAAGAAATGAGCCCATCTATACTAATAATAGAGGAATATCCAAATTATCTGGGATGCCGTCACAGTAGCAGTGACGACCAAACAGCAGGCTGCTTGGGGCAACAAGGCTGGCAGGGGGGTTAGTGAGGGATGACCAAACGACTGAACAGCAGGCTGCATGGGGTGACCAGGCTGGCAGGGGGGGCAGTTGGGGGCAAATAGGCCAGCAGGGGAGGGCAGTTGGGGGTGACTGGGCCTGCAGGGGAGGGCAGTTGGGGGCGATCGGGCCGGCAGGGGAGCAGTCAGGCATCAATCAGGCTGGCAAGGGAGCAGTTAGGGAGCAATCAGGCTGGCAGGCAGAACCAGTTAGGGGCAATCAGACAGGCAAGCAGGTGAGCAGTTAGGAGCCAGCAGTCCCAGATTGTGAGAGGGATGCTCGACTGCTGGTTTAGGCCCAATCCCTGAGGGATCGGGCAGTTGAACATCCCCCAAGGGGTCCCAGCAGTTGAACATCCCCCAAGGGGTCCCAGATTGGAGAGGGTGCAGGCTGGGCTGAGGGACACACACCCCTGTGCACGAATTTCGTGCACCGGGCCTTTAGTAATGATATAAGTAAATGAATACATATTTGGGAGAACCAGAAAAGCTCTTCCTTACAGTAATATAGATGTAGCAAAATGTAGGCAGGAGCAATTATGGATTAGAAAGTCATCAATGGATTCTCAAATCATCAGATGAAAGTTTGATGAGGAACATGATATTTACATAGCCTTAAAGTATCTCTCCACAAACTGTTTATGAATTACACAGGAGAAAATTAATAATTTTATAGTGAAAAAATCTAGTGGACACCATTCTAAATTATCACCATTAATATCACTGATAATGGGACAAACCCACACTTTGTGCCTCCTCCTATGATGTACTAAGAAGGATACAACCTAAATTCTTTATTTCCAAAAATGCATTATCTGAAATTAATCATAAAGAAATATTTGATAAATCCAAATTGAGGGACATTCAACAAAATAAGTGACTTGTACCTTTCAAAAATTTCAAGATCAAGAAAAACAAAGAAAGGTTAAGGAACTATTTGGATGAGAGAACAATTACAGAGACAATTACAGGTAATGAATGAATCTGCATTGGATCCTGCACTGGGAGAGACAAACCTATAATGAACAGGATTGAGATAACTGACAAAATGTGACTATGGACTGTTGATTAGATAACAGTAGTATTAGATATCATAAGTTTTATTATTTTACTGTGATTATATAAAAGTATGTTCTTCTTCTTGGGATATATATAGACTGAAATGTTTAGGAGTAAAGGAGCAAAATATCTCCAACTTACCCTCAATTGGTACGGAAAAAATTCATAGATCTAGAATTTTATTGAAGGAAGAATCTAGATACTTTCTCCAGAAAAATCCTATAGCATGGCAAGTCTGCTTTACTCAATTTTTAGTCAATTGAAAGCTATCATTTATCTCCCCAATTATATTGTAGGCTCCTTGAGACCTGAAAATGCACCTTACAAGTTCTTTAATCTTCTGACCTCTTACTCACTTTTCCCACCCTTTCCTATGCCTATCCCCATGATCCACAGCCTCTCTGTCAAAAACAGAAAACCAAACTGGAACTCCCTCCTACTTACTCCTTATCACTCCTGTTTCCATTTAGATACTATCTCCTCCTTGCCAAAACTGGTTTGGCTCAGTGGATAGAGCGCCGGCCAGCGGACTGAAAGGTCCCAGGTTCGATTCCGGTCAAGGGCATGTACCTGGGTTGCGGGCACATCCCCAGTAGGAGATGTGCAGGAGGCAGCCGATCCATGTTTCTCTCTCATCGATGTTTCTGGCTCTCTATCTCTCTCCCTTCCTCTCTGTAAAAAATCAATAAAATATATTTTTAAAAAAAGATACTATCTCCTCCAGCCGTTTGGGATACCCTAGAGTGGGTTAGATGATCCTTGTTCATATTACCCACTCTTACACCACTGTAACACTTATTGTGCTAAAATTGGCTACTTTCTTATCTCTCTCACCACACTCCAAGCTCTTTGAAAGGTGAGATTTTCATATAGAAAAACACTGACTTTATATTAAGCCAACTGTTACATATAGTTATATATCCCTTGAAGTATTAGCCTTGTTCTCAAAGTTTAAAAAAAGGGGGGAGCATTTAAGTTGTGTCAAGATTTACTGAGGGTCCTAATGGAGTGATATTTTTAGTTGTGAACAAAAGGTGGGAGATTAATAGAGCTTGTTTATAAGCTACATAACCTCATTGCTATGTGATTCTAGATGAATAGTAAAATAAGACATTCACTTCTCTTTCTATCTCTTAAATGCCATGCCTTTATCATCATCTTTACTTTAAGGTTCATGAAATGAAAAGACTGACCAAAAAAATCAATGGACAAAATCTTGAACACTGTGCCATAAATTATCCTTGAGTTAATAATTTACTAGTTTATAGAGCCAAGGGAGATAAAGCAAGATCCCAATGTAAGTGAAATATAGTGTGTGCACATTTAAATAATTCATATTTTAATTAAAATTGCCTATGGAGCACTGGATATTCCAAAATCATTTCGACCAACACACACTTTTATCAGCTTAAAGAAGAAAAAGAGTCACCAGACATAACTTTGAAGGGTTTTTGGAGGTCCCCAAACTGTGGACACGTAGATCACATGCTTTCACCCTATGCCCTGTGCTATAATTAGCTTGCGGTGCCAAGAGGAGGAAGTACACACTGAACAGCAGGTACGTGGGTTTTGCTGCATGAAGCATAATGAGGATTTCAGATGTAACACACTAATACTTGTTTTATTACCGTAGTCAATTGTCCGTGCATCTTAGGATTCATGGTGTATGCATTGGCTAAGTCATGTTTCTTTCATTAGCTAACGCAATTAATGTACATTCAGCCTTTTAAGTACTATCTCTTTATGCTTTCTCTTCATGTAATTCAGTTTGCAAAGATTAAAATAATTTTTCAATGGCGATGTCACAGCTTAATGAAAAAATATACAGCACTAATGTAAGAAGCATTTGTAAACATTTTTAGGAGGCTATTGTTTGTTGTTACACAACACTGTAGCAGATGGCTATAAAAAGCAGCTCAAACTGGAGAACTAGCAGAGAAGCAGACCTCAGGGAATCGGGGTAAATGGTAGAAGAGATTTTACTCTTTTGAAAGAATTTAAAGCCATGTCAGAAACAGCTTTAGGTCTGTCTTTTGCTTTGTATGGTTAAGGACCAAATATGACTAGTGCTTATAATTAATGACTCAGTCTTGTTCAACCTTTTAACTATTAAGCAATTACCTTGTGCCAAGCCCCAGGCTAATCTTTTACATATAGCTTCTTATGGACGCATAGAAATTGTGAGAAACTGAGATGCAGAGGGATGAAATGACATTCCCAAGAGTCTCATGTCTAGTTAGCCAGGGGGCTGAGATTCATCCCACACGCAATTCCCTGTGGCCATGTTTCCTTAGATCCCCTGGTCAGCACTAAACAGAAGAGCCATTCCTGATCTATGGTGACTGACTATATTCCTTACTCGGACAGGCTGCTTCCAGAAAGCAAACTCTTATACTGTTCCCTCTGCCTATGTAATGCTTCTGTTGATTCAATATTTGACATACTCCTGCTTTCTTCAGAGACCTAGCTTAAATAAAAACTCCTCCATGGACACCTTCCAGACCTGCTTTTCCTTTCCAGATAAAATTTTCTCTTCCTTATTTGAATACCTGAGTCAGAAAATACCAATTTTCCTCTAGAACCGTGGTCGGAAAACTGTGGCTCATGAGCCACATGTGGCTCTTTGGCCCCTTGAGTGTGGTTCTTCCACAAAATACCACGTGCAGGCGCGCACATACAGTACAATTGAAACTTCGTGGCCCATGCGCAGAAGTCGGTATTTTGTGGAAGAGCCACCCTCAAGGGGCCAAAGAGCCGCATGTGACTCGCGAGCCTCAGGTTGCCAAGCCACAGTTTGCCGACCACTGCTCTAGAAAATATCCTCTCTTTCTACCAGTTAGTGAACTTATGGGTTGCAGCCAGCAAGCACTTGGCTTTGCTGAATAAAGACTGTATCACTCTCTTGGGTTACCAAAGAGATCAAAGAAGAAATTAAAAGCATCCTGGAAACGAATGACAATGAAAACACAACAATCCAAAACCTTTGGGACACAGTGAAAGCAGTCCTGAGAAGGAAGCTCATAGCATTACAGGCCTACCTCAAAAAACAAGAAAAAATGGTAATAAATTATCTAACTCTACAACTTAAAGAATTAGAAAGAGAGCAACAAGTAAAGCCCAGAGTGAGCAGAAGGAAGGAGATAATAAATATCAGAGCATAAATAAATGACATAGGGATCAAAAAAACAATATTAAAGATCAATGAAACCAAGAGCTGGTTCTCTGAAAGGATAAACAAGATTGATGAACCTTTAGCCAGGCTCACCAAGAAGGAAAGAGAGAGGACCCAAATAAAATCAGAAGTGAAAGAGGCAAAATAAAACAGACCCCACAGAAATACAAAAATTTTATAAAAAAAAAAAATACTATGAACAACTCTACTCCAACAAACTAAACAATCTAGAGGAAATGGACATATTCCTAGAAAAATATGACCTTCCAAAACTCAATCAAGAAGAATAAAAAAATCTCAAAAGGCCAACAACTAAGGAGGAAATTGAAGCAGTCATCAAAAAGCTTCCAGCAAACAAAAGCCCAGGGCTAGATGGCTTCACAGGGGAGTTTTACCAAACATTCAAAGAAGAACTAAAACCTATCTTCCTCACACTATTCCAAAAAATTCAAGATGAAGGCAAATGTGCAAGCTCTTTCTATGAAGCCAGCATTACCCTAACCCCAAAACCAGATAAAGACACCACAAAGAAAGTATTACAGGCCAATATCGCTGATGAACATAGATGCTAAAATCCTCAACAAAATTCTAGCAAATCAGATCCAGCATTACATCAGAAAGATCATACACCATGACCAAGTGGAATTTATTGCAGGGATGCAAGGATGGTACAATATCCACAAATAAAAAAATGTGATACATCACATAAACAAATTGAGAGACAAAAATCACAGAATCATATCAATCAATGCAGAAAAGGCATTTGAAAAAGTCCAACACCCTTTTATGATAAAAACGCTCAGCAAAGTGGGAATAGAGGAATCATACCTCAGCATAATAAAAGCCTTATATGACAAATCTACAGCCAGTATCATATTCAATGGGCAAAAACTAAAACCATTTCCCTTAAGAACAGGAACAAGACAGGGATGCCCACTGTCACCACTCCTGTTCCACATAGTATTGGAAGTGCTAGCCATAGCGATCAGACAAGAAGAAGAAATAAAAGGCATTCAATTTGGAAAAGAGGAATTAAAATTGTCATTATTCACAGATGACATGATATTGTATATCGAAACCCTAAAGACTCCATCAAAAAACAAATAGAACTAATAAATGAATCTGGCAGGATTCAAAATTAACACCCAGAAATCTGTGGCTTTTTTTATGCACCAATAATAAACTAACAGAAAGAGAAATTAAGAAAAAAACAATCCCATTTACCATTGCAACAAAAAATTAAGATACCTAGGAATAAATTTAACCAAGGAGGTAAAGGACCTGTATTCAGAAAATTAAAGGACACTGAAAAAAGAGATAGAGAAAGATATAAACAAATGGAAGAACATACCTTGTTCATTGGTTGGTAGAAACAACATCATTAAAATGTCCATACTACCAAAATAGTATGAAGATTAAACTCAATGCAATCCCCATTAAAATACCAACAGCATATTTCACAGATCTAGAACGAACTCTCCAAAAATTCATCTGAAATAAAAAAAGACCCCGAATAGCTGCACCAATCTTGAGAAAGAAGAAGAAAGTTGGAAGGATAATAATACCAGATATCAAGCTATACTAAAAGCCACTATTCTCAAAACTGCCTGGAACTGGCACAAGAACAGACATACAGACCAATGGAACAGAACAGAGAACCCAGAGATTGACCCAAGCCATTACACTCAATTAACATTTTACAAAGGAGGCAAGAGCATACAATGGAGTCAAGACAGTCTCTTCAATAAATAGTGTTGGGAAAATTGGGCAGATACATGCAAAAAAATGAAACTAGATCACCAACTTACACTATACACAAAAATAAACTCAACATGGATAAAGGACTTAAATGTAATATGGGAAACCATAAAAATCCTAGAAGAAGCCATAGGCAGCAAAATAGCAGACATTTGTGTAGCAATATCTTTACCGATACAGCTCCTAAGGCAGTGGTCGGCAAACTGCGGCCCCTTGAGTGTGGCTCTTCCACAAAATACCATGTGCGGGCACGCACGTACAGTGCGATTGAAACTTCGTGGCCACACTCAAGGGGCCAAAGAGCCGCGTGTGGCTCGCGAGCCGCAGTTTGCCGAACACTGTCCTAGGGCAATGGAAACTAAGGAGAAAATAAATTAATGGGACTACATCAAAATAAAAAGCTTCTGCACAGCAAAAGAAACCATCAACAAAACAACAAGAAAGCCCATTGCATGGGAGAACATATTTGCCAATGTTATCTCCGATAAGGGTTTAATCTCCAACATTTACAGGGAACTCATACAACTTAACAACAAAAGGAAGATAAACAACCCAATCGAAAAATGGGCAAAGAATCTAATAGATACTTTTCAAAAGAAGACATACAGAAGGCCGAGAGACATATGAAAACGTGCTCAAAGTCACTAATCATCTGAGAGATGCAAATCAAAACAACAAGGAGGTACCATCTCACACCTGTCAGAATGGCTATCATCAACAAATCAACAAATGACAAGTGCTGGCAAGGATGTGGAGAAAAAGGAACCCTCATGCACTGCTGGTGGGAATGCAGACTGGTGCAGCCACTGTGGAAAACAGTATGGCATTTCCTCAAAAAATTAAAAATGGAACTGCCATTTGACCCAGTAATTCCACTTCTAGGAATATATCCAAAGAAAACAGAAACACTAATCAGAAAGAATATATGCACCCCTATGCTCATAGCAGCACAATTTACAATAACTAAGATTTGGAAACAGCCTAAGTGCCCATCCATACATGAGTGGATTAGAAAACTGTGATACATCTACACAATGGAATACTTCACTGCTGTAAAAAAAGAAGGAATTCTTACTATTTGCAACAGCATGGATAGAACTGGAGAGCATTATGCTAAGCGAAATAAGCCAGTGAGAGAAAGATAAATATCACATGATCTCACTTATATGTGGAATATAATGATCAACATAAACTGATGAACAAAAATAGAACCAGTCATAGAAGCATCGAACAGACTGTCCAACCTATGAGGGAAGGCTGGGGGTGAGAGGGTAAGAGATCAACCAAAGGACCTGTATGCATGCATATGAGCATAACCAATGGGCACAGACAGGCGGGTGGGAGGGTGAGAGCATGTGCTGGGGGGTAGTATGGCCAGGGAGTAGTCAATGTGGGGAAAGGGAGACTTATGTAATACTTTAAACAATAAAGAAAGTTTTAATTAAAATAAAAAGACTGTATCACCCTCTCCTTGCAGCTAGGTCTGGGCAGCCATGTGACCATAGTTTGGTGAATAGGATGAAGAAAGAAGTGCTGTTTGCTACTTCTAGGAGGTATCCTTACAGAGAGCAGGGCACGTAATTCTTTACTTCTTACCCCCTTCCAACTTGTTAGACTATGGATTTAATGACTGATGCTTGAGCAGCCATTTTAGACCAGGAGGTAGGAGTCATGTGTTGGTGATGTTGAAACAACTAGGTAGAGAAACCTGAGCTCTTGGTGATTATAGAGTCACCAGGCAGCCAGGACTGCCTATCTCCAAAAATGGTTTATGTGAGAAAGACATAAACTTGGATTTTCTTTTGTTTGTATGTGAACCTACTCTTGACTCATTCCATTTCTTTAGCATTCTGTATTATTCGTACCCATCTCTGTTGTATAGCACTCACAATATTGCATTATATTTAACTGCAAGAACAGCTGTTGCTATACTGAATGTTAGTTCCTAGAAGTGAGGACTGTTCAGAAAGCCCTCATCAAGGTGCCATGTAGGTCCTAAGTAAATGCTGACAACCTGAATCAAAGTGTGTGGAAGATACCAAAGAGACAGGTCCTACTGACACTAAATCAAGAGCATCCTTTTTGTATAAGCATAAAGGTCTTTTACATGCACAGATTTATAATGCAAAACAGAAAAGGAGCACACAATTTTTGTGGTTGCTGTGCCAATTCCATTGCTGTAATTCAGAATAACTTTGTTGTAGTTAAGAGAGTATATTTTCTTGCTTTAGGATTGTTTGCTTGGACGCTCCAGCAATAAAGCATATACATTTGGCTGAAGAACACTCTGATGTGAAAAGATCATCCTCTTGAGTAGGAAGACTTAGGAAAAGTAACTGGTGGCTGTGAGGGAGAAGAGGCCCATGACTCTGTCATAGGATTCTTGCACCCTGACCCAAGGTTCTGGGATACGATTATAAGAATCTTGAGAGTTGGCCTGTGTCCTAGGTTTAACCAGTTAACTGCCACAATATTTTTAATTTAATTTAAAAAGGTCCGCTGCTTGCGTCTATAGATGCTTATGGCGTACAAATGGTTAACCACTTGCTGTCTATTTCTACACTTTGTCTAAGTTCTTATCTAGAGTTATTTTTCGAGAGGGTCACCAAAATGGAATGTTCATCATTTGAAATAAATAATACATATTATTATGATTAAAAAGTAGCAAGAACAGGAAAAATTAAGCTTTAAAAAGCAATGTTTTAGCAGAAGGTAATGCTTCAGGGAATATAGGCTTTGTTTTTTTGTTTGTTTTTTAGAAGAAAGTAATCAAATAAGGGAAAACAAATGTCTTGGGCATGATTTATCCTTTCTCGGCTATGATCCTGTGACTCTTTGGCGATGCCAGAGACCTGAATTTCCTACATAAACTCTGTAAAAAGCATCACTTAAGTGTGAATCCAAAACTCAACTCTCATATCAATCGTTTAACTCAGTTAAATTTCCCAACACAATTGACATCATGAAGCTCTTTAGAAGGTTTTGAATAGGATAGAAAAAAGATTTGTCTGAATTTAAGAGCTTAATTTGCCTACTGTAGAAGAAAATAATAATCTTTTTTTGGTGGCAAAGCTTTTTGAGATATAATCATTATGCTAATTTGGCTGTAAATTCTTAAATGGCAATGAAAGGTGAGCCATATACTTTTTCTTAAATTCATACTTGGCCAACAGTGAGAATCCTTTCGTACCACTTTCTCTGAAACAGCATCACTTTATCCAAAGGACAGGGAAGGTAGAATTACTAAATACAGAAGAGCAGCTGCATAAAATACCCTCACGGTCTTTCTGAGGCCCAAGCCAAATTGGAAAACATATTATGTCCCTCTGATGTCAGAGTCACTTAGCACATTACTCACCCTAAGGTTGTGTCTTGCATGATCATGTGTTGGCCATTTTAAAAGCTAGTTCAGTAGTACCACATATCAGTACAGGTAAGGACAAATTCACTCTAGATATTTTACCTATTGGAAATAGGTATTATATCTGCATAAAACAATGCAAATTTCATGGAAACAACTTAATCATGGGGCATAATTATTAAAACAACTGAGCATGACTAGATCATTATAAGGGTGAGTGAGATTCCTTATCAGAGTCACTCATCACTTAACTTCTTTGCAGTTATAAAATGTTTGCCATCAATAAGGAAGGAATGAAGGGAGGGAGGGAGAGAAAACATCTTCAGAAAGATGTCATAAATCCCTTAACTTTAAGGACCTTGGACCAGAATGTCTTGTTTTAAAAAATCTGAGTCCCTAATGACATAGTTGGTCTTTGGATCCTCCAAGAAGCTGCAGCATGCTTATCATTAACATTTGCTTCTGCAAAAGTCTAGGGCAGCGGTGGGCAAACTACGGCCCGTGGGCCGGATCCGGCCCATTTGAAATGAATAAAACTAAAAAAAAAAAAAAAAGACCGTACCCTTTTATGTAATGATGTTTACTTTGAATTTATATTAGTTCACACAAACACTCCATCCATGCTTTTGTTCTGGCCCTCCGGTCCAGTTTAAGAACCCATTGTGGCCCTCGAGTCAAAAAGTTTGCCCACCCCTGGTAGGGAATTAATGGCCACAAAATCCACCTGTGGCTTTGTCTAACTCTGGATTCTTGATACTAAGCAAGTCCTTTCCTTTCTCTTTCTCTGTCTGGGTATTGTTGTTGTTTTCCAAAGGGGAGAGAGAGGAAGAATAAGAGAGACAGAGAGAGCAATAACATTAACATAGGGACATAATTCTTATTTTTAGCCCAAGTTTTCCATATATATGGGAGTCTGGATGTTAAAAGTATTGGAATGTGGGACCATATTCAGCAACAGTGCAATAATATGTTGTACTAGAAGTACTAAGTACTAAGGTATGGGGGGAGCCACAAAGAAGAGCAGAATTATGGGTAGAATCAAAATCCTGGCATTGAGTCTGTGTCTCAATAAAACACTGGAGCAGTTTTGGCAACCTTGAACCCACAAGCATTTGTACAACAACCCAACCAAATGCTGGCACTCCAATCTGAAACCGCAGTTTCAGAATATGTAACAATCTGAACTTAACTCCAATTCATAGAAACTCACTAACGTTTTCTATTGAAATGAACAGATACAGTTCTATGGAGGTATTTTTTGACTCAAAGAACACTCTGAGTTTATTGAAAAGGGTTCAACCTGAAACTCTAAGGGAAATTTGAAATGGGTAGGAAGTAACTTTTCATGAAATCAAATCAAAGCAAAAATTTCCAGAAATTGCATGACTTTTTTTTATGAGACAAAGCCGAAACTATGTTGACAATTGTTAAAAACAAGACAATGGGCCTAAAATGGAGTCACTTATGCCAAGATAACATGTCACCAAACTGAGTATTAATCACAGTTTTGGCTCTCTCAAAAAATGGAATCTTACACTGGTTGATCAGGAATCTTCTAATCAGCATTACTTAGGTAATCTGCCTGATAGACACCTGTCATCCCTTAAAGGAAAGTGACTTTGTAACATCCAATCACTTTTTTGCCTAGTGTAACTTTCTTGTTCCCACTCACTTCTACCTATAAAAGCCGTTCGTTCTGATATTTAATATCAAATTTATGTATTTAATAAAAATTTGCTAGTAAATATGCAAGTTGGCATTAAAAGCTTCCTTCTCAAGATGAACATACAAAAATCAATTGCACAACTATCTATGTATAAATAGATAATGAATTCGAAAATATATGAGAATATCCCATTTACAATAGACACAAAAAGTATAAAGTACTAAAGAGTAACAAACAAAAGATGAGCAAGATTTTTATATGGAAAATTCTCAAGTATTATTAAACAGCTTTAAAAAATCCAGTCTTCATGAGGCTTCTACTTTTTATCTTTAACTAGAGGCCTGATGCACAAAAATTCATGCACTGGGGATGGGGGGTGTCTCTCTGCCCAGCCTGCACCCTCTCGCAGTCCGGGAGCCCTCAGGGGATGTCCACCTACTAGCTTAGGCCCACTGGCAGTCAGACATCCCTCTCGCAGTCCAGGAGCCCTCAGGGGATATCCACCTGCCAGCTTAGGCCCACTCCCTTGGGAAGCGGGCCTAAGCTGGCAGCCAGACATCCCTCTTGCAGTCCAGGAGCCCTCCGGGAGTGGGCCTAAGCCGTTAGTTGGACATCCTTAGTGCTGCCATGAAAGTGGGAGAGGCTCCCACCACCACTGCTGCATTGGCCAGCCATAAACCAGCTTCTGGCTGAGCGGTGCTCTCCCTGTGGAAGTGCAGTGACCACCAGGGGGCAGCTCCTGCATTGAGCGCCTGCCCCCTGGTGGTCAGGGCGTGTCATAGCAACTGGTTGTTCCACCATTAGGATCAATTTGCATATTACCATTTTATTATATAGGATTACCCTTTTATTTTATAGGATTATGTTCAGCTAATCATCAGATGGTTCTTCAGCTTGACTGTTCTATAGTATAGCTGTAATGTTGATGTGGTCATAGGAGGAGGCCAGCACAGCATTTACTTACTCTGTCCACTTGCCTGGAACTCCTAAAGCCTTTCATTCTGTACAGCTCCTCAGAGCTCCTTTCTGTCTGCTAGATGGGATGCTGCACAATTCAAATTGATTTTTGCTCAAATAAACTCTTAAAATGTGTTACATGTCTTAGTTTATCTTTTAACTGATGACTTACTCTTGCCAAAATAATCACCCTCCTTTTTTTAAAACTCAGAATATTGAGTCTTTTGGGTTTTATCCCTGTAATTTGGTAACTAGATCTGAATTGTGTTAATAGATACAATAAAACCTTGAAACTTGACTCTGGAGGACATTTTCTATTTATTTATTTTCAAAAATGCTAATGATAATAATTGTAACTGGAAGAAAACCAGTTTTAACACTAACACACTGGTTACCACTAAAGTATTGAGTTCCCTGTTTTTAAGAAATCTGCTGAGGGGGAACTTTTGTCATCTAAGCAGATCTTCCATAGTTTGAGAAGGGCCTTTCCTCTCATCTCTCTCTCCTCACTGCAACCTTCCTCCACCTAAAAAATTAAAATTAAAACAAATCCTTCCAGTGATTTATTCCTCTGGGTTAACAAGATACTCCTAAGGCAGTGATGGCGAACCTATGACACGCGTGTCAGAGGTGACACGCGAACTCATTTCTTTGGTTGATTTTTCTTTGTTAAATGGCATTTAAATATATAAAATAAATATCAAAAATATAAATCTTTGTTTTACTATGGTTGCAAATATCAAAACATTTCTATATGTGACATGGCACCAGAGTTAAGTTAGGGTTTTCTAAATGCTGACATGCCGAGCTCAAAAGGTTCGCCATCACTGTCCTAAGGGTAATGAGAAGATTCTGAGAACAAACTTGCTTTAATTGATCATTTTTCCTAATGTGCATTTATTTTGGCAATAATACAAAATCTGACTGTTGTAGACTGGGGTCTAAGCTGGCCCCCATGATTCAAGCTCTCTGATGTACAAGCCTGAATAGCTCCCTCCTTCCCCTTAAGTAAGAGAAGAACAAAACCTATGAATATAATGGAACATCATACCCATTATTTGAGTTAATCGGAAGTGCAATTATCCTGGGTGTGCCTAACCAAATCAGAGGATCCTTTAAAAGAATATCAGAGGGACATTCTCCTGCTGGCCAGAAAGAAATAAAACTGCCATGTTGTAAGAGGATGGTGGCTGCTGAGAGCTGTCCCCAGCCAACAGCTAACAAGGAATAAGAGACCTTAGTCAGAAAACCACACAGAAATAAATTTGCCAACAACCAATGCATTCCACTACCGGTCTCAGCTAACACCTTGATTTCATCCTGGTGACAGCCTGAACAGAGGACCCATCTAACTCGTATCTAGATTCTTAACACACAGAAACTGTGAGACAATAAATCTGTATTGTTGTAAAACAGTCAATTTTTGGTAATTTGCTATGCAGCAATAGAAAACTAATATGCTGACAAACACATATAAAAGTCAATCACTCAACAGAATCTGTTAACTAACCTGAGAAGAAAAGTCACTACTTTATAATGCTGGAAGCAAAAGTGACAATCTCTCTATATAAAAGCCTAAGTGACCATCACAACCGAACGGACGACCAAACAGGCTGCGTGGGGCAACCAGGCCGGCAGGGAGGTTAGTGAGGGACAACCAAACTACTGAGCAGCAGACTGCTACGATGGCAGCACCCACAGCCAATAAGGAGGGAATATGCTAATTGACTGCCACACCCTCAAAGATGGCGGCACCCATAGCCAATAAGGAGGGGATATGCTAATTGACTGTCACGCCCTCAAAGATGGTGGTGCCCACAGCCCCAAGATGGCTGGCATGGGAGGGCAGTTAGGGGTGACCAGGCCAGCAGAGGAGGGCACTAGGGGATGATCGGGCTGGCAGGGGAGCAGTTAGGTGTCGATCAGGCTTGCAGGGGAGTGGTTAGGGGGTGATCAGGCTGGCAGGCAGAAGCGGTTAGGGGCAATCAGGCAGGCAGGCAGGTGAGCGGTTGGGAGCCAGCAGTCCTGGATTGTGACAGGGATGTCCGACTGCCAGCAGTTGGACATACCCCGAGGGGTCCCAGATTGGAGAGGGTGCAGGCTGGGCTGAGGGACAACCCTCCCCCCCCCACACACAAAGTGCACAAATTTCATGCATCAGGCCTCTAGTATTCAATACTATCTTCTTTTATTTATTCAATTATAACATTTGGCATAAGTGCCTGGAGAGAAATGTTTTCATTTATTCTCTGTTATCTTCTTTCTGGGACCACATAATCAACCTCAGAATGACATCATGAAATGATTCTTTAATAATAAGGTAATTAAAGTTTTAATATTCTTTTGAAAAGAATATATGCAATTAATCATTTTGATTATCTGAAGAAGTTTATCCTTTATATATATGGTACAATTAGAATTTGGTCAATTTAAAAAGGTGTTTATGAATAGAGAAGCACATAGGATCCAATTATATGTATGGATTATATTAACATTCCCATCATTGATGTATTGATTTGTTTTCCTTTTTCCATTTTGCAAAAATAGTAGTAAGTATGTAATAGTAGTAATAATAGCAGCAGCATCCTTTATGGGAAATTGTGCTTAACTGTTTTCTCTCCACTGAGGCTCCTGACAGAAATACTAGTAGACATAAGTTGAGTGAGGTAGCATCCTAAGGGAAGTACAATGAACTGGATATTAGGAGACCTAGGTACTATGACCTATTTTGACATTAATTAGCTCACGATTTTAAACATAATTTTCTTTTTCTAGGTATAAGTTTCTTCATATATAAAAAGAAAGGGTGAGCCCTAACTGGTCTGGCTCAGTGGATAGAGCATCGGCCTGTGGACTCAAGGGTCCCAGGTTCGATTCCAGTCAAGGGCATGTACCTTGGTTGCGGGCACTTACCCAGTAGGGAGTGTGCAGGAGGCAACTGATCGATGTTTTTCTCTCATCAATGTTTCTAACTCTCTATCCCTCTCCCTTCCTCTCTGTAAAAAATCAATAAAATATATTTTAAAAATAAAAATAATAAAGGGTGAAATGAGCTCACCATAGTTTATGGTGTTTAAAACCTGAGGAAACCCCGAATGAACTCATTGTAAAAGCAAAGATCACAAATGGAGCCAGGGAGGTGGGAAACCAAGTAGGCAGGCTCAAGGTCTCCACATCCACTCCCACACAGATTAGCTATTTTCTATTTCATACATATGGGCTTTACGGAGGATTTCATCTCAAAAACTTTCCATAGTTTTATAACAAATTTTTCAAAAGAACTGGAATATATGGTCTGTAAGATCTTTCCCATCAAAGACTATCTGAGTCTCTCAGAAGAAATAAACCAGGATAATGAGAATATGGTCAACCTTTCTTCTGCTCATCACTCCAGGTCTTAGATTCCGCTAAAGTGAGGATACATTTTTTTCTAAGGAAGATTGTATGTCTCATTATCTACCTGGCATTCAGCTTTCCTTCTCATGCAGATGCTATCCTTTATTTTTCCTGTGGTGGTATATTTCATAGACAGCCCATACTCAGCGCAACCAATATGTTCCAGTACAGTAAGTACTTACTTCATTTAAGTTTGGCTGCATCACTAAAGCCAATTCATTGAGTGTGATAAAAATTTATTACATTATAAATCTGCTTACATAAAGAATTTTAAAAATCAAGAAAAATTATTTTCTGTCCTTCTGCAAATTATTTTCTTGGCTCTGGTCCCTAAGTTTATGTTTGATGCTGAGGTACGACCAGCTCCACCAACAATCATATCAGGTCATTAGTATTGTAGGAAGCTGCATAGACTACTGAAGGGGGTGGGTACTTCTGGATGTGGGGAGAGTAGGAGAAAGACTGAGAGAAATGAATAGGAATAAAGTTTTTAGAAATTAGTGATGTCAATCTTCAGGAAGCAGAGATGCAATTTTATATTACTCTTGCCACACCTCAACTCCATTCCTATCCTGATGTGATACTGAGCATACCAAGACAAGTACTTCCTATCCCTTCTGCTGAATGGTAGCACAGTCTGGTGTTGACAAATGGCATTGATCAATTTAACAGGAATTACTTTATTAAAATGATAATGACTGCTTTTGCCAATACTTGTTGAATTACTGAGTGCCAGAAACTATGCTTAGCACTTCCTTACTAACTATCATGTCATTTAACGTATACAACCACTTGTGGGGTATTATTTTCTCCAGTTTACCAGTGAGAAAACTGAGGCTCCAGGGAAATTATTTAACTTGCTCAAGTCACAAAACTTATAAGTGACAAGGCCGCATCTGTCTGACTCTTAACACTTAACTCACAAGTTGTGCTCTTCTCCAACTACTAGAGTTTGATCTGCTTTGGAGCAAAAGCCAAGATATTTATTTTGGGACGCCCTCATCTCCTAGCACAGCAGTTCTCACCTGTGGGTCACGACTCCTTTGGGGGTCGAACGACCCTTTCACAGGGGTCACCTAATACCATCGGAAAACACATATAATTACATATTGTTTTTGTGATTAATCACTATGCTTTAATTATGTTCAATTTATAACAATGAAAATACATTCTGCATATCAGATATTTACATTACGATTCATAACAGTAGCAAATTACAGTTATGAAGTAGCCACGAAAATAATTTTTTTTTGTTATTTGTTATTTTTTTTTATTGCTTAAATTATTACAAAGAGTATTACATATGTCTCCTTTTTTTTCCCCGCCCTTGACAATCCCCTGGCCTCCCCTACCCCCCAGTGTCTTATGTCCATTGGTTATGCTTATATGCATGCATACAAGTCCTTTGGTTGATCTCTTACCCACGCCCCCTCCTACCCCCTCACCCTCCCCGGCCTTCCTGCTGTAGTTTAACAGTCTGTTCGAGGAAACTCTGCCTCTGTATCTATTATTGTTCAAAAGTTTATAATAGACTCTATTATCCATGAATGAGTGAGATCATGTGGTATTTTTCCTTCATTGACTGGCTTATTTCACTTAGCATAATGCTCTCCAGTTCCATCCATGCTGTTGCAAATGGTAAGAGTTCCTTCTTTTTTACAGCAGCATAGTATTCCATTGTGTAGATGTACCACAGTTTTCTAATCCATTCATCTACTGATGGGCACTTAGGCTGTTTCCAGATCTTAACTATGGTGAATTGTGCTGCTATGAACATATGGGTGCACATATCCTTTCTGATTGGTGTTTCTGGTTTCTTGGGATATATTCCTAGAAGTGGGATCACAGGGTCAAATGGGAGTTCCATTTCCAGCTTTTTGAGGAAACTCCATACTGCCTTCCATAGTGGCTGCACCAGTCTGCATTCCCACCAGCAGTGCACAAGTGTTCCTTTTTCTCCACATCCTCTCCAGCACTTGTCGTTTGTTGATTTGTTGAGGATAGCCATCCTGACAAGTGTGAGATGGTACCTCATTGTTGTTTTGATTTGCATCTCTCGGATGATTAGCGACTTTGAGCATGTTTTCATATGTCTCTTGGCTTCCTGAATGTCCTCTTTTAAAAGGTGTCTATTTAGGTCCTTTGCCCATTTTTTGATTGGATTGTTTATCTTCCTTTTGTTGTTAAGTTGTATGAGTTCCCTATAAATGTTGGAGATTAGGCCCTTATCAGATATAATGTTGGCAAATATGTTCTCCCATGTAGTGGGCTTTCTTGTTGTTTTGTTGATGGTTTCTTTTGGTGCGCAGAAACTTTTTATTTTGATGTAGTCCCATTTGTTTATTTTCTCTTTAGTTTCCAATGCCCTAGGATCAGTATCGGTGAAGAAATTGCTTCAGCATATGTCTGAGATTTTGTTGCCTTTGGATTCTTCTAGTATTTTTATGGTTTCCTGTCGTATATTTAAGTCCTTTATCCATTTTGAGTTTATTTTTGTGTATGGTGTAAGTTGGTGGTCTAGTTTCATTTTCTTGCATGTATCTGTCCAATTTTCCCAACACCATTTATTGAAGAGACTATCTTGACTCCATTGTATGTTCTTGCCTCCTTTGTCAAATATTAATTGAACGTATTGGTTGGGGCTGATTTCTGGGTTCTCTATTCTATTCCATTGATCTATATGTCTGTTCTTGTGCCAGTACCAGGCAGTCTTGAGAACAGTGGCTTTGTAATACAGCTTGATATCTGGTATTGAGATCCCACCTACTTTGTTCTTTCTCAGGATCGCTGCAGCTATTCGGGGTCGTTTTTTATTCCAGATGAATTTTTGGAGAGTTCGTTCTAGGTCTTTGAAATATGCCATTGGTATTTTAATGGGAAGTGCATTGAATTTATAGATTGCTTTGGGCAGTATGGATATTTAATGATGTCGATTCTACCAATCCAAGAACATGGTATGTTCTTCCATCTCTTTATGTCTTCCTCTATCTCTTTTTTCATTGTCCTGTAGTTTTCTGAGTAGAGGTCTTTTACCTCTTTAGTTAAGTTTATTCCTAGGTAGCTTAATTTTTTTGGTGCGATGGTAAATGGGATTGTTTTTATAATCTCTCTTTCTGCAAGTTCACTATTGGTGTATAGAAATGCCATAGATTTCTTGGCGTTAATTTTGTATCCTGCTACATTGCCGAATTCTTTTATTAAGTCTAATAGTTTTTTGATGGAGTCTTTAGGGATTTTTAAGTATAACATCATGTCATCTGCAAATAAGGACAGTTTTACTTCTTCTTTTCCAATTTGGATGCCTTTTATTTCTTCTTCTTCTCTAATTGCAATGGCTAATACTTCCAGTACTATGTCGAACAGGAGTGGTGAAAATGGGCATCTGTGTCTTGTTCCTGTTCTTAGGGGAAATGGTGTTAGTTTATGTCCATTGAGTATGATGTTGGCTGTGGGTTTGTCATATATGGCTTTTATTATGTTGAGGTATGATCCTTCTATTCCCACCTTGCTGAGAGTTTTTATCAAAAATGGGTGTTGAATTTTGTCAAACGCTTTTTCTGCATCAATTGATATGACTATGTGGTTTTTTTCCTTCAATTTGTTTATGTAATGTATCACGTTTATTGATTTGCGGATATTGTACCATCCTTGCATCCCTGGGATAAATCCTACTTGGTCATGGTGTATGATCCTTCTGATGTACTGCTGGATCCGATTTGCTAAGATTTTGTTGAGGATTTTGGCATCTATGTTCATGAGGGATATTGGCCTGTAATTCTCTTTCATTGTGTTGTCTTTACCTGGTTTTGGTATCAGGGTGATGCTGGCTTCATAGAATGAGCTTGGAAGTGTTCCTTCCTCTTGAATTTTTTGTAGTAGTCTGAGGAGGATAGGTTTTAGTTCTTCCTTGAATGTTTGATAAAACTCCCCTGTGAAGCCATCTGGTCCTGGGCTTTTGTTTGCTGGAAGCTTTTTGATGACTGCTTCAATTTCTTCCATAGTTATTGGCCTGTTGAGATTTTTAGATTATTCCTGATTAAGTTTTGGAATGTTGTATTTTTCTAGAAATATGTCCATTTCCTCCAGGTAGTCTAGTTTGTTGGAGTAAAGTTGTTCATAGTATTTTTTAACAATCATTTGTATTTCTGTGGGGTCTGTTGTTATTTTGCCTCTATCGTTTCTGATTTTGTTTATTTGGGTCCTCTCTCTTTGCTTCTTGGTGAGCCTGGCTAGGGGTTTGTCAATCTTGTTTATCCTTTCAAAGAACCAGCTCTTGGTTTCATTGATTTTCTGTATTGTTTGTTTGTTCTCAATGTCATTGATTTCTGCTCTAATCTTTATTATCTCCTTCCTTCTGCTCACTCTGGGCTTTTCTTGTTGCTCTCTTTCTAATTCTTTGAGCGGTAGATTTAGGTGATTTACTACCATTTTTTCTTGTTTGTTGAGGTAGGCCTGTAGAGCTATAAACTTCCCTCTCAGGACTGCTTTCATTGTGTCACAAAGGTTTTGGATTGCTGTGTTTTCATTGTCATTAGATTCCAGGATGTTTTTAATTTCTTCTTTGATCTCATTGGTAACCCAATCAATATTTAATAACATGCTATTCAGCTTCCAAGTGTTTGAGTATTTTGATTTCTTTTTATTGTAGTTTATTTTTAATATTATGCCTTTGTGGTCTGAGAAGATGCTTGGTATGATTTCAATCTTCTTGAATTTGGGGAGACTTTTTTTGTGACCCAATATGTGGTCTATTTTTTAATATGTCCCATGAGCACTTGAGAAGAACGTATATTTTGTGGCTTTGGGGTGAAGTGTTCTGAAGATGTCAATTAAGTCCATCTGATCTAGTGAGTCATTTAGGATTGCTGTTTCTTTGCTGATTGTTTGTCTAGCGGATTTATCCAGTGATGTCAGTGGTGTATTAAAGTCCCCTACTATGATTGTATTGTTGTCGATCTTTCCCCTGATATCTTCCAGGAGTTTTCTTATGTATGTGGGTGCTCCTGCATTGGGTGCATATATGTTTATCAGGGTTATATCCTCTTGTTGTATTGATCCCTTTAGTATTATGAAGTGGCCTTCCTTATCTCTTGTTATGGCCTTCACTTTGAGGTCTATTTTGTCCGATATAAGTATTGCTACCCCAGCTTTTTTTTTCATTTCCATTTGCCTGAAAGATATTTTTCCATCCCTTCACTTTCAGTCTGTGTGAGTCCCTTCTAATGAGGTGGGTCTCTTGTAGACAGCAAATGTATGGGTCATGTTTTTATATCCATTCAGCCACTTGATGTCTTTTGATTGGGCCATTTAGTCCATTTACATTTAAAGTTATTATTGAAAGGTTCTTGTTTGTTGCCATTTCTATTTTTTTATAGCTGTTTTCTTTCTGGGCTTTTTATTTCTTCTTTTTACACCTGTCCCTTTAGCATTTCTTGCATTGCTGGCTTGGTGGTGATAAACTCCCTTAGCCTTTTTTTTGTCTGTGAAGCTTCTTATTTCCCCTTCAATTTTGAATGATAGTCTTGCTGGGTAGAGTATTCTTGGATTCAGTCCTTTGCTTTGCATCACTTTGTAAATTTCTGTCCATTCTTTTCTGGCCTGATGTGTTTCTGTTGAGAAATCGTTTGATAATCTGATGGGGGATCCTTTGTAGGTAACTCTCTGTTTCTCTCTTGCAGCCTTTAAGATTCTCTCTTTGTCTTGTACATTTGCCATCGCTATTATGACGTGTGTTGGTGTGGGTCTTTTGGGGTTCATCTTGCCTGGGACTCTCTGTACTTGTGTAACTTTTTTCTTCTCCATATCTGGAAAGTTTTCTGTCATTATTTCTTCAAATAGATTTTCTAATTCTTGCTGCTCTTCTTGTCCTTCTTGCAGCCCTATTACGCATATGTTACTTCGTTTCATGTTGTCCTGAAGCTCCCTTAGGCTCTCCTCCTGTTTTTTAATTTTTTTCTCCAGTTGCTGTTCAGATTGAGCTTGTTTCTCTGCCTTATCTTCTAACTCACTAATTCAGTCCTCTGCTTCTTCTAGTCTGCTGTTGAAACTTTCCATGGTGTTTTTGATTATAGCTATATCACTTTTCATTTCTTCCTGATTCTTGCATAGGTTGTTGATTTTCTCATCCATCCGGTGAATGAATTGTACAACTATTATTCTGAATTCTTTTTCTGTCATGTTGCATGCTTCAACTTCATTTATTTCCTTTCTTGGTGATTCCTCATTGTCTTTCCTCTGGGTGTTGTGTCGTCTCTTCATTCCGATTATCTCCCGAAGGTTCAAACGTCGAGTTGCGTGGGCCTGGGCCGTGTGCAGTGGGAGCCTCCCACCACCCTAGTGTCACTGAAGAGCTCTGACACTAAGATGTGTGGTTGTTGTTGGTTGGTGGGAACCAGGCTCGCTCTGAGTCAGTGTTGCCAGCGCTCAATGTGGCCTCGTACGTGCCCTTAGAATCAGGGACCCTGCCTGCACCGTGTTGAAAACCAGAGCCCCCTAGCATGCGCCAGGAGTCAGAGTTCCCCAAGAGACCAGTATCAGAGTCTCTTTTGCTTCGCGCGACCTCGCCTTGAGAATCAGGGTCCCTGTGTGCCCTTGCACCAGGAATTGGATTCACTGGCTCTTAGTATGAATGCACAGGGAATCAGGATCTCAGGCGCAGGTGATAAGAAACACAGTCAAGTCACTGGTGCTTGGTGCTGCCTCCTGCCCCAAGAAACGGGGTCCCTGGGCCTGTGCTAGCTAGCGGACCAATTCCCGTTCACGCGTTTGTTCCCAGCCCAGGGCTCTGAAGCCGGCAGTGCAAGAAGGAAGGATCAGTTCCAAGGTGCTCTCGCACTTCCAGGCCAAAGTTCCTGCAGGGCTGAGGCTCGGCAAGGGGTGGGTCTATCAGTTAGTTACTCTGGCGCTGCCCGCGAGCCTGCGGGAAGGGGGGATGGGCTCTGTTACTCACGGATCTGCCGCCGGGATCTCTGAACTTTTGGTGTCCGCAGGTCTGTAGCTGTGGTCACAGGTCTCTGTCCCCAGTGGCTGCAGGGTCCTGGTATGCGTCTGAGATCAGATTGGGTGGTGCTGAGGCCAGGATCCTAGTCTCAAGCAGCTCTGTTTCCCAAGATGGTGTGGTCGCTGTGCCTGTGCTGGCCGCCCAGGAGTGTCCACGCTGGGAGCGGGACTCCGCCGCCTAAGATTGCCCGGGTTAGCAGCCCCTTAGAAGACCTGCAGAATCTAACTGTCCCTAGCTCATACACACACACCACACACATCCACACACTCCTCTATCACTCTCCACGAAAATAATTTTATGGTTGGGGGTCACCACAACATGAGGAACTGTATTAAAGGGTCACGGCATTAGGAAGGTTGAGAACCACTGCCCTAGCACAAAACCTTGAACAATGAATGACATTCAAATATATTCGTTATTGAAAGATCTATCCCTATATTTTTGGTGATTGAATTGAAACCAAATCAATTGGGAGGTATGAAAATTTAATACACTGTTCAATGGAACTGATCTTTACATGTTACCATAATGACAGAACAAAACACATAGAGAACTTTAATTTTAATAATCTCTTCTCTAAATGATTTGTGAAAATAGGACAATTGTCTTCTCTACATGGAAATTCCTAATTCTCTACAAAGCAAAAATATCTAAAGAAGACTATCAAAGCAATAGATTTAAAATATATATATTGTCTAACCCATATTAATTTTAATTTATATATAGTAATCTTTCCCCTAAATGGTTTTGTTGTTATAGGACCACAGTCTTCTCTATATGGAAATTTCGAATTCTCTAGAATACAATAATATTTAAGAAGAAAATTAAAGGCATGAATCTAAAATAATGACTGATACAGTCTGGGTTAGTTTGGGATTCAACCTAAAAAGACATTTAGCTCATTAGCAATAGCAGCCTGATCTGTTCTCTCTACTTAGTAAGTGTTACATATGGTATTGGCTGTATATTCCAAATCCTGAATCAGGGTACATGACATAGGATGCTAGGGAATATCCAGAACATATGGTCATCATCATATTAGGAAACAGCCACTGAAGATACTTTGATATTGCTATTTCTGCAGCACATGTGTTTCAGAGAATAACCTCTTATTTTCCTAAAGATATAGCCCCAATATACCAGAAGTCTTTGAAAGCTAAAGTTAATTATATATCCAGGTAGGTGGGCCAACAAGAAAGCTCAGAAAACAGCTTGATAATACCAGAAATCAACCCTTCAACCATTTCCAGTTTAGAGAAACCACATCAAATCTTAATGAGAAACCACATGTAGTGGTAAATTCTGGCATTTAATTTTATGATTATTTACAGCCATTCTGGTGCATAGCATATGGCAAAGAGTTGCCTTTTTTAAAGTACCAGAAAAAATAAGCTAGAATGGACTAAACACATAGCAATCTAGATTTATTCCTCTTGATAATGAGATGAGAGCCATATTTAATTAAATAAAAAAGATAAAATGGGAAGAGCTGTGGGTAATAATTCATTTTGTGGAACAGCTTGGCATTATGCCTTAGGCAAAAACTGGTAACAAATATTTAAAAAAGTAACCAAAGTTCCAAAGTAATTTATTCTTACGTGAATGTTCTATAGTCTGCCAAAAAGCTTCATTCTTTTAATTCTATACTCATTTATTATTCTAATAAAATGTTGTAAAATATATTATAAAACCTTTCACCTATTTGGTTTTTAAATTATTTTCTGAAGACTCGTAGGAGACTTTGGCAATAGAAGTAACATTAAGCTTTATTTTTTTTCTCCCAAAGAATAATGCTTTTGCTCATCCAAATCCCTGAATATAAGCATAACAAATTTGAGTAAATTTACTTCCAAAATCAATTATTATTGTATGTTTCATTACATGGGAAGATGAATAATCAGATGTACCTTGATATAGTATAAAAAGAGAAGCAGAATAGTTTCAGGTACAGGTGGCAGACCAGGGATGCATACCCTTGCCATCCAAAGGCCTACCTGTGAAAAAGTCTATCAGTAGAAAGAAAATAGAACCATATGAATAGATAGAATGGGAGAAGAGGGCAGGTCTTTGCATTTCTAGAATTGTACAGCAGAGAGAATCATGTTGGTAGATAAAGCGGTGAAAGAATCCACAGTCCAGAATCTACCTTAGGGAGATGCAGTGCAAATCACTGCAAATGCAGTACAGAACTAGAGAATCTCCCAGAAACAAGCTAATATTTATCTATATTGGAATGTACTTTATAAAGGTCTATATCCTCTAGCGCTGTGGTTGGCAAACCGTGGCTCACGAGCCACATGCGGCTCTTTGACCCCTTCAGTGTGGCTCTTCCACAAAATACCACGTGTGGGTGCACACATACAGTGTGACTGAAACTTCGTGGCCCGTGCACAGAAGTCAGTATTTTGTGGAAGAGCCAGTATTTTGTGGAAGAGCCACACTGAAGGAGCCAAAAAGCCGCATGTGGCTCGCGGGCCGCGGTTTGCCGAGCCGCAGTTTGCCGACCACTGCTGAGCGGGATGTGAGCACCTGGAAAGCAATCTTACTCTCTTATGTATCTGGTACACAAAGGGTAGTTAGTAAATGTTTGGTGACTGAAGAAAGACTTTCTCCACATCCAAGTTTATTCAACACCTTGACCTCTCACAGATTAAAACTGATTTTCCTCCAATAAGAGGGAAGACCAAAAACAGGAGCAAGAGTACACATTACAGATATAAAAACGTAAGCTTGTATTCTCCTATATTTAACACACTTTATTAGTAGTATTGTTCAGTAATTTTAGCAGCCCCTCTTTTTTAAATGTTTGCTTAATCCTACCATTCAGCAGCCTCAAGAGTCAGGGCAGCTGCATTAGCTCTGAGCTGATGCTTGGGTGAGTCTTAAATCTTCATATTTTTTGACACCGTGCTGAGACAAACTCTTTGATTCAGGAAAACTGCATACTCTGTGGAATAAGGCTGAAGCAATTAATCAAATATTTAATTATATCAGAACAGGACACAGTTATCAAGCTTTTTTAACTAACAATAGTAAAGAGTCCCAAGTGACCCAGGCAACAGAAGACACTAAGACACAAAGGCTGTTTAAACCTCAGTTCTTCTAGTCTCCATAGAAATGTGTGGAAGAGTCTGAGATGGATCAGTACCAAAAGGCTAAGAATCTGGCAGACAAGTGTTTAAAAGCAGTCCCTTTTCTAGGAGGGTTTCTCATAGGAGGACCAGAGGTTCCTGATTACTGATCCAGACTGACCTGCAATTTTTACCACCTTACACACCCTGAAACACAACTCTTCGGTCCTTTCCCCGCTTTGTCTCCTTTCTCACACCTGGAGTCCGTGGTCAAAAATCACTGCAAAGATCCCTCATAGTAAGTCACTGCAATTTTCAACTTGTCTGTTGCTACAAAGTTATCTAATATGCATGATGTTAAAAAAGTCACAATCTATTCTCAGCTTATCTTTACAGTTTCACCTGCCACCCTTCTTCCCTCCACAAACCATATTTATGCCAAAACGGGGTTAGTCCCTAAATATACCCTATACTTTTCCATCTCCATGGTTCTGCTCATGAAAATCCTCTGGCCTAGAACATACATGTTCTGATGGAAAGAGCACAGGCCAAATCAGCATGTGAAACCAAGACCATCACTCAAATAACCATGTTCTCTAAGAGTCTCATACCTCTGTCTACATGGATTTGGGTGTGCAAGGGCGGGGAGGGATAATGAAAAAAAAGCAAAGGCATAGACTTAAAATTGAGACCAACTCATATTCTCTGCTAATCATAATTTTGAGCTAATGACTTTGAGCGTTAGTTTCATCACCTGTCAAATCGTTGTTAGGCTCACTACATGACACAGAATTGGGAAATCAAGTAGGACAGTGTTTGACAGTAGGTCCTGGTTAATTTTGTTTGCACTGAAAATTTTAAATGATAGATAGATAGATAGATAGATGATAGATAGATAGATAGGAAGAAAGAAAGTGCACACTTAAGCTAAGAGATATAAGCCACTTTTAAATTGTCAGATTAATATACATGCATTTTCTAAATTGTTCCCCATAGGTGATTAGTTTTGCTTGAGATAGTAACCTGTATTTCTTGAGAAAAGTGTCCACAGTTCAATAGGTTTGGGAAATCTTATATAAAATACATCCCTTTGGAGATGGATGATGCACATTAACAACTGAAGGTCTGAGAAGTCATATGACAAAGAATACTATTTAACTTAATTTAGTACCCTCTAAAGTTACCTGCCCATCCACTGTTCCCCTACTGAAATACCCATTAACATCCAATGTTTTTCTGAATATGGTGTGTGCCTCAGTGTGCTCAGGCCACCATAACAAAATGCCAGAGACTTGAGTGCCTTAATCAACAGGAATTTTCCTCACAGTTCCAAGAGCTGGAAGTGTGAGACCAGGGTGCCAGCATGGTCAGTTTCTGATAAGCTCTCTTCCTGGCATGAAGATGGCTGCCTTCTCACTGTGTCCTCACATGGCAGAGACAGAGACACAGATGGAGACAGAGAGAGCTTTTCCTCTTCTTATATGGCCACCAACTCTTATTACCTCATTTAACCTTAATTGCCTCCTAAAAGCCCTATCTCAACAAGCAGTCAAACTGCAAGTTAGGACTTCAACATATGAATGGGGGTGGGGAGGGAGGGGGGAATACAATTCAATCCATAACAGTTTGGGAAGTGCTGATAATATATATATATTTATCTATATATATAATATATAGTATTTATCTATATTGGAATGTACTTTATAAAGGTCTATATCCCCTAGTGCCATGGTCAGCAAACCAATTATTATATATATATAATCTCCCTAATATGCAAATAGACCCAATGGCGGAACAACCAAACAACTGGTCGTTATGACGTGCGCGTGGAACATGACGGGCATTGGCCGTGGTGGGATGGTGGAGCAGGTGAGCAGAGGCGCCAGACCAAGGTGGGGCATCAGTCACTGTCATCGGGGTGAGCCTCTGGTGATTACTGAAAATTCTTTGCTCCCACGCACTTCAGTCCTGCCCAGAGCTCACACCCGCTGCCCGGCACTGGTGCGGATAGCTTAGCGCCATCAGCGGGTGTGAGCAGCAACGGCTGCTGGTCCTGATTGCCCCTCAGGGCTTCTCCACCTCCCCCTGCTCCTGAGGGGCGATCAGGGAAGCAGCCACCACTTGCACCCATTGATGGCACTGGCCCCACTTGCACCTGCTGCTGGCACTGGCCCCAATCGTTCCACACCGTCAGCAGGTGCGAGCGGGGCTGGCACCATCAGCACGTGGGAGCGGCAGTGGCAGGAGCAGGGCTGCTGGCAGACAGAGGACTGGGGGCCACAGTGGGAGGAGCCAAGAAGGGACCGGGAGGATGGGCTGAGACCCACCCCTTTGCCCACCACAGCCTCGTGGCCCACAGTTCCTTTCAAGGTGCACAAATTCATGCTCTGGGCCCCTAGTAAGGAGTACTAGTATAATAGGAGTGTACTAGTGTAAATTCAGTCTGTGTTGGTGGAGAAAGGAAATACTTTACTGAGGTAGGAATTAAATTCGTCTGGAACTCATAATGGATTTAGCAAGTTACTTGAGGGATCTGTAAAATGGTCCATTTTAAGTTAACACCCCTGTCAAATTTCAGGAGTATGGGCAATTGTTGGCAGGCAGAGCAGATACTAGTAGGAGAACAATGTGGATGATGCCTCCAAATATTAAAATCTGACACTTTCAACCACCTCTCTGTCAATGTACTTTTTCCCACAAATTTCCCACATTACCCTACTATGAAGATTTAGGAAGAAAAATTTACTCCATCATAATTATTTGGGAGGCCACCAAATGTAGAAAGAGAAGGCAATTTTATGAATTTATGACCACCTTTTGAGCTCAAGCCAACTCCCTGCCAAACATCTCCTACCTAGAGGAGACAAGTCTGAGAAAAGAGTCACATAATGAACTTAAATATTGCCAATAACTCAGCTCCATAGAACAAAGACCAAGAGCGAAGGCAACTGGAATCATTCTATTAGCTTCTCCCTATAGTTAATTCCAATGTGTTATTCATACAGAATTCTAGCGAATATTATTTTGTAGATATGTAAACTTAGTGCTGACATATGTGATTTTTCAAGTAAAGCTGGAAATCTGGATTTTTATGTGAAATTGGCAACTAGCTAAACATTTTTAAACTCTCTCTATATAGCTATAGCTATATTGCCCATACACACACCCAAGCCCACACACATATATGCACACACACTTGTAGGACAAGGCCAGCCTACAGGTAACCAGTTTTTAACCTGTGACACACACAATAAATACTTGCTGAATGAAGACATTAAAGCTATCCCGAAAGTACAATACTTCTCTCCCTCCAAATGAGGGCTACATACCAGAGAAGTCCTGGTATTTTGAGAGCAGTAGCTGGGATTGTCTGAATGGTACAGTATTGATTTTTATCTTTGCTCTATAAAGAGAACTGACCACTAAGGTTTATGGAAATGCCTGAGAGCAGTTGCCATCAAATATTATTTCTTCTCTGTTAAACAAATACTTCATAAAGAGCCCACATCCAGATGTCATTAGAGACGAAATAGGAATGGACTTTCACCACCAGATTCAATGTCAAATTGGAAACATTACTACTCTTTCCATACTCTTGATGAATATTACTTCAAGATGATGACATTAAGTCATGCATAAAAAGTTATGCATTAATATTATGTCGTTGAGATTTAATTGCAGGATGTGTTACATTTAAATCCATACCTCTCACAGCTAGCTATGGTTTTTGTTTGTTTTTTATCTAACATGGCCTGATCTCAGGAGAGGATATTTTAAGGGGAAGGAAGAAAACTGCATTCAATTCCTTTTTATTTTTCTGCAAAGCTGTTTCCTGTACTCCTTGTCCATCACTATCCCTCACATCTCTCTCACCAGAAGAAAAAGCAATATTGGAGGCATTGGCTACATGCATTCAGCTCATTTCTCGAATAATTAACTTTTGGGACATCTTCCTAATCCCTTTTCACTACTAGATGTCTGACCTTCCTCCACCTCCTCCATCCCCTAACCCCTACACATACCCACCTGGCAGTGAGACTTGTGCCAAGCTACACTGATTAGATTGTTTACCCTGGTAATTGGGAATGTAATCTAAGAAAGAGTCTGAGCCCTTCTGAATACAGAAGATATTAGATGGTCATGTGAAGTGGTCCCCTTCCACTAGCCTAAAAAAAACAGAAGAGTGGTGCAGAGGGATGGCGCAACTTTGGAGGCAGACAGAAAGTTCTGGGAAGTACTGCTCAGGTTTCCAATTGCATCCTAAGGCCTGTAAGCACTCCTACCTTCATAATAAATACTCCTCCTCTTCCTTTTTCAAGCCAGTTCAGATCTGTTATTACAAAACGATGAGTTCAACAGTAGTTATATTTGGAAACCTCGCCAAGTTCAATCCAGGATGTTATACAATTTATAAAAACTAAACAGCCCCCTTTTCACTTCAAAGACTGGAAAATCAAATTTAAGGTGTAACCTGGGAGACTTCATCCCAAATTTAGTCAAACTTTAAGGGAGAAAGTGAGCAGAAATACACATGCTGAATATGTAGAGAGAACAAGGACCTCCTTATTACAAGCCCTTGTATTTAGAGCACTGTCTGAACAATGTAGAGCTGCCCAATCTCCTAGTTGTTCCAGAGAAGTAAGAAGCTGCAGAAAAAGGCAGACAGAAGGTTTGAGCCCACCTTTCAACTGGTTTGGCTGGAAAGTCAAATCAGGGAGTCAGACAGGATTCATTTACTAGTAACTTAAGGTCATCATTGCGACTGTACCAAAATTTGATACCAAAACCTTCCTGTGATTTATTACATACTAGTAGCCCTGTGCACGAATCTGTGCGCCAGTAGGTCGCTGCCACCCTCCTGTAGCTCTCTGCCCGCTGCCCCACCCTGCTGTAGCTCCCCCCTCCTCCCTCCCCCTCTCCCCTCCCCCGCACATAGCTTGCTGCCCTGCCCCCTCCTGTAGCTCTCCACAGCCCGCTTGTACCTCACTGGCCCACCCTCCTGCTGATCTGTGATCTGGTCGATGTGCTTGGTCATTACGCCTCAGGGCGTAATGGCTAATTAGCATATTCCTCTCTTATTATATAGGATTATATAGCATAAGAGAGTCCCTGCCTTGGTCTCTTTCTGTTGGTTCTCAATCCCACCTCCCGCCCCCTCCTGCCACCTTCCACCATAGCTTCAGATTTTTACTTTTTAATTTCACCCAATTCTACTCTGAGCTTTATAATGACTTTAACTGTTCAATATTTAATAAACCAATTAATTAAATGACATTTATTATGCTGTAGGACAGTAGTTCTCATATTTTAGTATGCATCAGGATTACCAGGGGAGTTTGTTAAAAACTCCAGGCACCCACCAACCCAGAGATTCTGATTCAGTAAGTCTGCGGTGGGGAGCAAGGATTTTATTTTTAACAGTCCCAATGCATCTGATCTTGGTGATCGGTTGGATACATTTTGGGGACACACATATCTAAGGCTATAGGACTATGAGACTATGTGCACTGTACGTGACAAAGAAAACTGCAATAGAGTACAAATTACTGCTCTAGTACTTACTAGCTGTGTGATTTGGGACACGTTATTAAATGCTCTGTGACTCAGTTTTCTCATCTGTAAAATGAGAAAAATAATAATATTTGAGTCATAGTGTTGTTGTGGACATTGAGGTGATATAGGTAAAGTCAGTATCTGACCCTGCTTGGGACTCTTGCTGATTCTAGATGCCTCCTTCAGCAGTTCCCATGCAACTGGGGAAGAGGGCCAGGCTCTGCTAAAAGAATCATGGAAAACTCTAGAAGAGAAATATAGATACTTGTTTATCTGTTACTGGGGAAGAAAGGGACAGCAGTCTGAGGTAAAATAGGTGTGATGTGATGCCTCCTTTCCAGTGTTCTCAGAGAGTGAGAGACAGTACCACATGAAGGTAAACAAGGATGTCCCTATTACTGAAGTGACAAAAAAAATCCCTTTAGGACAAATGACACATTCCACCTAAATGGTCCTATACATGGGAGCATTTACACTGTGTATACAGATCTCACTGTTCTATTTTTAGAAAAAAGTGGGTAGCTGCTGGTCACTGACCTTCGCTGGCCCAGGATGACCACCTTAAATCAAGAGCTTGCTACAACACAGCTGAGCTTAGCAATTTTAATGAGAAAGCTGGTCCTGCTGGATTACTGTTCCTAGGCCACATCTTGTCAGCAATTCCTCAGGAAATTATTCAACCATCCCCAATTGCAGAGAAACAGATGGTGTACCAGAAAAAATACTCTGAAGTGTATGCATTGGTAAAAAGCAAATTTAAGGACACAAAGGCCAAGGATGACACAAATACTGAAAGTACTCCCCCCACCAAAAAAAGTGGACTTGCAGATATTTCTGTTGTCCCTGCCCTTTTAAACTGTGAACTACACCAGTCATCACCTTGCACTCTATGGAGAGATTTGTTTGACTTTTCAGAATCATTGAAGAGAGGCAGCTTGTTTTAATAATACAGAATAATACTAATGAAACGCTCTCATGGAAGATCACATTTTAAAATTTGTATTAATGCCTTGCTTGCCACTCTATTATGCAACTGCCTATGAAGAAATGCTGAATTATTATTAAAAATTATCATGGCACCTGAGAAAATAGCAGTGTAACCCTCATGAATATTAAATATTTTCATAATGATCAGTGTTATTACCATGAATGCTAAATGTAATGAATTCATTGCAAATTCATAATGCTTAATGTGAAAACTTGGCCTTTAACCAGAAAGTCCGAATTATACTTGGCAAATACTTGAATCTATTTTAGTTATAATAGCACAAAAAGGAAAATGGATAAAATTTTTGACCTTCAATCTCAGAGGCCAAAGGGTGTTAGGAATCTTGTAAAAGGAAGGCCAGTTGCAATTTTCAAATATTTCATGTTAATTTTTAAATCTTTTTCAGGGTTCCCATACATGCTTAATTATATCCCAATGCAGAAGAGTCCAAGAAGTGTTAGGAATGAGAGACCAGCATATTCATGTATTAGTCTGTGTCTGTACTTAAATGGCATTAACTTTCAGAGATTGCTGCTACAGCATATCATCAGAGTGATTCTGACCCTAGAAGAAATGTATGAAAAATAATCATTATACAACAAAGCCTGTACTTACTAGAAACTAAACTAATTTGTCTTCACGTCGCTCATGAAGTGGGTACAACCAACATGTTTTGCTTCAATAGCTGAAAGCCACATCTCCACAAAAAAAAAAAATCAGGTGTGCTTGTTATGGCTAACTGATCACAAACCTTAGGTCATGTGATTTTATATTTGCCTGAGATTCGGGAAAATAAAATGGAATGATTGATTCTCAAGACATTCCAAGAGCACAGTAACAGACAGAGGTTCAGGGAAATAGATCTTAATGAAAATCTAATGGGAAAGTGGACTTCTCTCAGGGGAGTTCCAACTGAAAACCTGTTGGGCAATTTACAATAAACTGAAAGTCTGCATTGCACAAGCATCCCTTATAGGGTCATTTAACGCTATGTTTAATTGAGGAGGTCATCCCATTCATGCCATGTGATCAAAAAACCCTTAGGAATCAGAATTTATATTAAAGTGAAGAAGCTCAAATCACCATTTTCTCCCTGGAAAATAAATACATGTCTAAATCTGCAGATACTTAGCATCCTTCAGAGATTAAGAGCATATTCAACATAGAGTTTAAGTACTATAATTTTATCCCTAGTTTAAGCTCCATCTGAAATTTTCTTTAACATATCCTAAAATATCCTTAAGAATTGGAGGGAGTTCTGACTACAAGACAGATTTAAGTATCTCATTATTTCCCAAAACATTATCTTACAGTCCTCAACAATAATTCCTTAAGGTGATGCAGAATAGAGCACAGATGCTAATTTTCCCTCTGGGAATTTCTATGAAGTTATTGGATGGCACTGAAACTGTGAAACAGCAGGATTTAACTAAACAGAACATCAATCAGTAAAGAACAGTATGGTGTGCCTGGAATCTATTCAGAATGTCCTCAAGGCAGATTCCAAGATATTTTTTTCCTCTAAATTTTGAGTCTCATAAGTAATGTCTTACATTCTTCCACTAATTCCTTAAGTTATATAATCATGACCAGCCAAGTGGCTCCTGAGAGTTACTCAGCTAATAATCCACTGGAAGGAATTATTGGGCTCTTCAGAATAATTACTCTGCATTCCTCCTGAATTCACCCAGATTCCTTTAGCGTCCTCTGAATCTCCTTGGTTTCAACAGTGCAGAGCTGCTTCAGAGGCTGAGGGTCCCAGATTAGAAATGCAGATAAAAATTATTCATAGGTTCCCAGAGAATCATGCATAACATTTCTAAGTTCAAAAATAGCCCATACTTACTTATCAAGACTAGCAAACTGTGTAAAATTTTAAAGCAATACCATGGGGATAGAAAAAAATTCAATATTCCAGTTTAAATGAAGTCAGATAAGAGAGCATGGCAGAATAAAAGAGAAAATGATATAATTTTGAATCCTGGGTCTTTTATATAAAGTGAAAGATTACTTCACTTTTCTTGGTCTCTGGGTCTTCATCCGTAAAATGGGGATAGTAACTGCACACCTTAAAGGGGTTTTGTAAAGATTAAATGAAAGAGATTGGTAACACACCTGGCACAGTGACCTACATCTAAATTTGGCTTAAGAAACATTTATTTTCCCTACAATTAAAGTATCTCCTCACAAGTATGATTTCTCTGGCAGAGGCCTTGGACAGAGCCAGACATATTCAGTAAGTCTCCTATTTATAAAGCCAACTCATTAAATGATATATTTTCTTCTTCATCAGAGATTGCAAGCAACAGATACCCATTCAAGGAGGACAACTGGAAGGATATGAAGAAGGCTCAAGGAAAGATGTTTTGTTAACCCAGGATGATCTCAAAAGCCATTCAGTGACCAGAGCAGCTACTCAGCTTCTCTCAGTCTCTCTCTGAAGCCAACTGGCCTCTCTTCTCTGCTTTTCTCTGCTTGTCCCTTACCCTCACCTGCTTCCCTTTGAGGCCAGCTTTCTCCACTTACTAAAGCTGAAAACATACCCTGTCCCTGCCCTCTTTCTTGCTTTGTGATTTCTATACTCAAGCATGCACCATCCTACAGGTATACACCTTGTGTCTTTGACACCAGATTCACAAGACAGTTAATATAGTTTGTCTCTGACAAATTAGGTGTATCTCTGGTACAAGAGGTTGTGGCAGGGGTGTGAAACAGGGGAGGCAGCTGTACCATGAGGTCCACAGCCCATCCCTTCAGCAAACACTGTAACAGGGGTCAGTACAAAAAAAAAAGGAAGAGTGAACTAGGCAGGCATCCCAAAACAGATCAACATCTCTATAGGATATTACCTTTGTCTTCCTGTTTCTTATTCACCAAGAGCCTGGAGGCATTAGTGCAGCTACAGTAGTACAGTGCTGTTGGCCAATGGCCATGTATAACTATCATGTCTATCAATGACTCAATCATGAGCAACCTAGAAATTCTGGCCCTGAACAATTATGAGAATGCTTCACCACTTCCAGAATTAGAAAATGGTATCAAGCCTACTGCCTTTCCAATTCTTTCCCCACCACTGTAAATATTCCTAGTTACTACTATACACAGACTACACACAACCCCATTTCACAGGTCCACCCTCACTCAGTCTATCAGCAAGCCTGCTCATCCTCGCTTTCCTGTCCTCCTGAAATGCACTCACTTCTCCCTCCCATTTTGTTTCCCACCTGCTTTCCTTTACAATATTCTCTATCCCTCCCTCTTTTCTTACTCCCTCAGCCCTCAATTCCAGAACAAAGTTTAAACCTGGAAAGAATAATAAAATCAAATGATAATGGCTGACTTTTATTGATAGATATCCAATGGATGCCAATATGCTTCACACTCAGAAGAAATGTCACCTTTATTTGTTCTAAATCAAATTTACTCTGGTGCTAAGCCCCTCAGTAATCAGCATGGACAAAGTGAATCTCAGACATATTTAGGGAGGCCCTCCCTCTCTCAGATTATTCAATAGTCTCAGAGGGCATATCCAATCTTTAACATTGGGGAAAGAGGCTACTTGCCTTCAGACCTTCACCACACACGCGCGCACGCACACACAGGCCATCTGAAGGCAAGTGTTTCCTTTGCCTCTTGCCAAGCTCAGGCACAGGATCCTTTGCTATGGCTGGGACCTAGTGTATAGATTTTTGGGTATCTATACTGTCATTCCCTTCTGGGGTACAGCCATCTTGGGTTGGTAGTGAGAAAATCCATCTCTCTCCTTTCAGGATAAAGTACCATCTATTTCTCCTTTCTCTCAGATGATCCATCCCTTCAGTGAATCTAGATTTTCAAAAACAAAGAACTGGTCATTTCCCCCTGAGGCCAAGAGATGTCCAACTTCTGAGACTGTAAGCTTGTTTACTCTCTGGAAGGTTGAGCTCTTCCCACAGAAGGTAAAAAAGAGATAAACACCTCTTATTTATTTTCCAACCCTCCTGAAACTGTGAAAACAGGACAGATTTTACTATCACTTGCTTTAGCAACTTCCTATAAGTGAAAGTTTCAAATGACTGTGCTCGGGGCCTCTTCCCAAGCTGCTGACTCCAGGATCATTCTCCCAGAAGCTGAAAGGGAACATCTTAACCATCCAGTTGGTTCATGAGGGGTCATGGAAAGGAGGTATTTCAGACACTGGTGTAAAAGGCCCCAAGGAGTGTTCTCAGGCAGCTAAAAATAGTATTGACCACAGAGACTTCTTAGTCTGAACTTTCACTTCTTTATCGATTAAGTAATAATAATACTTCATACGGCTGCTGGATTATGACAACACTTGAAAGTGTAGCTCATATCCTATTGTGCATGAGGTGACCTATGAGTAATGCCAGGTGTTCCTGAAAGATGTTACACAGGAAGTTGATTACCCTGAATAGTGAGGGAGTCTCCTTCAGCTTGAATTCCAAGCAGTCAGTCAGTCTTTCTGCAAAGGAGAGTTTAAAACACCGCCCCTCAAACAACAACAGCTTGAAAAGAATGCCAATCAGAGTAGGAAAAAAAGCAAGGCTAAGACAAAAGATAAAGACCTTTTGAGTTATAGAGATGGACCCCACAGTTCAGCAATGGAAGCCAGCAGCCAGCATTTTGCAAAGTATGTCATCCACTGCCTCTGCCCACTTCCTCACCTCTCATCAGAGGCAACAAGGGATCCAGATGTCACCCCAGGCCAGCGGCTGGGAACCAATGTCACACATGGAAGCATATGATGTTAGAATAACTGGGGCAAAAGGAAACTTTTCTGTGTAAATACAGGGTTGGGAAGTAAGGAAAAGCCAAAAAGTGAAGTCCCTGGAGTTGTCAGATAAGAACTGAAGGCAAAGACAGGGTCTAGAGCACGAAGTACACACAGCTAGGCTAGGCAAAGAATGTGGAGCTAGGAAGTATTTTCTGAGCCAACCTGAGTGAGGTAAGGGTACCTTTCATAGGAGATCTAGAGGTAAAGATGGTACAGAAAGATCAAGGAGAGGAATGTTACTTAGACTCCATAGATAAATGCAAATATTTCAGTAATAATAATAATTCTAGAACTACTGATAAAATATAACTAACATATATTGTGCTTTTTATGTTCAGGTGACATTTTAAACATTTTACACATACTTCAATGCATCTACTCTCACAATACCCTATGAAATAATTTTATTCCTACCTCCATTTTACAGATGCAGAAACTGAGGCACCAGAACCTGCCAAGATGGCACAGCCGAGCTGGAATCCCAATGCAAGAGTTCTGACATCAGAGTCCAAACACTCACCTGGTTCTATGAGATGCTACACACTGCTTCAGGTATTTTACATATGGTAACTCAGTACTCACAGCCACTCTACTATATAGGTGCTATTATAAATCAATTCTAAATTTATAGATATTAATGCAACAAATACACTATTCAAAGACTACTTTAGTCACATACATAAGAAAAATCTAATAACATTCATCAATGAGTTCTAAGAGCCTTGAAACATGATGCAGAAATCCCAGGTTGGATCATCTTCATGCAACAAGAGATGCAGTGCAAGTCTAAAGAGGACATGGGTGGACCAGCACATGTCCAGTCCATGCCCTCTTTACACTATACCAACAACTTTGTGAGGAGGAACAAGAGACTCAAATCAGTCCCACGGAAGAGCATTTATTCAGTAGCTTATTATATATAAGATAAATTCAGTTTACCTATACATATATATATAATATACATGTTATATTTCTGTTATACATATATGTGTGCTATATGCATACACTTACATATATATGTAAAGTAAGCAGTACAACCTTATAGAATTAATCTGAGTTCTGAACATGTTCAAAAAACAGCAACAACAACACACACTCACACACATACACACACCTCGCACAGTTTCTGAACCTCTCAACCTGTAGGAGAAATAAGCAAACCAGTATTTGTTAAGGGCTTAATTCTGTGTTAAGAAATATGTTAGGCCCTTCATTCTGCTTTAAATTATTTATTACACAACAGCATAGCTAATATAAATCTAAGAAATTTTCTTTTAAGACCATGAACTGCCCCCAGGGGCAAAAATTGAATAATAAATAGAACACTATTGAAATTAGGGTATTTTAAGAAGAAATAATTCCATGTTAAGGTGTAGCTTAAAAGCAGTGGAGGAGAGGGGCCAAAGTGTCTTAATGGGAGGACTTATCAGGTGCCCCAGCACAAGAAACATCTTGCAAAGTTATGCTTTGGCCAAAGGGACTGAGGACCATAAGGGCTTTATGGTGATAGACCATGAGAGCCAGCCAGTGTCAGTAGGAGACCACACATTGCTGAACTGGGGTATTCTGCCCTGATTGGCCTGTACAAATCTTCACATTGTCAAGGATGTGCAGAAAGAAAGAAAACCAGAGATCAGAGAAACAGAGAGATGCTTAGAAAAATGGAAATGGAAGAATGTCTTCTCAGCAGAGCAATGATGTGCCCTGACAGCTCAAACTTTGGGTTTTCAAACGCAAATTTCAAAAGGATATGGCCATCCTTTCAGCTGAACTGATGGGGAAAACTTATATCCTGTCTACGCTCCTGCTCAAATTAGGTGACATAAAATGCTGACAGGCAGGATTCATAGCAATCATAATTCAATATTTGACAAAGGATTTCTTCTCAACATGACCAGTGCTTCACTGGCTTTACCTTTCTTATGTGGCATAGACTCTAAGGAGAGGGAAGCTACTGTTGAATTCAGTATTTAACCCATCAGGTAGACATATAAAGAATACTTTTTGGGGGGATCAGTCATAAAAATAAGATATTTTCCTTATCATCCTTTTGTTCAATACAGTGAGGGGCATCTTAAGGAGACAAATGGCTTCAGACAGCCTCTTATCTGGCAGGTCCAGGCAGGACAGTGAAAGAAACTGGGCTCTGCAATCCCAGATCTGGGTTTGAATCCATCTTTGAACTAGCATTGATATAATCCTGACCCCATCACTGAGCTAGTATTTATGTCCTTGACAAAGTGCCTGAGTTCTCTGAGCTTCTGTTTAACCTCTACAAAACAGCTAAACTTATATCTATTTTTTAAGGGTTTGGGGAGATTATAAAGCCAAACACATCTATCTGGGTGTGGTTTCCAGTTTCCAGAATGTTTAGCTGGGGATCACACGATCAAACTTTCCAATAAACATATATCACATGAAGCCATGCCTATCGATTCTAATATCAGCACCAAAAGATGAAAAGGAGAGGCTGCTTTAAGAATAATTTGTTTTTCTTGGCACTTATTTCTTAATTTTTAAAATTCGATCTTATAATTTCTACAACTTGTAATGCTAAAATGTTATTCCTTATTTTGAAAATGACAGAGTGCCTAAAAGTCTAAGTAAAAATTCTATGCACATGTGAGACCCCATAGGGACAGACATTCGATAAAATCTGCTTGTACCTCATAAACCTTTGTTTTATGCAAACAACTAGATAGTGCTCTGTCAAGATTCTGATCATGGGATTTAAGTGGTGCATCTGAAAGAATGAGATTGCTAATTGGATTTACAATGAATTCTATGAATAAATAAATATACAGCATTAATATTTTATTAATAGTTATTCAGATACATTGAAAAGGAATATGTCATACTAGATACTTCGTAATAGAACGTAAAGTATCTAGTGCTGGGATAAAGTAGACACTCAGAAAATGAAGACTGGCCTCAGTAAATGTAAATGTCCTGTAAAAAATAAGAAAATAGTTGCGGGAATGGTGTGACTCAGTGGTTCAGCATAGACCCATGAAGCAGGTCATAGTTCAATTCCTGGTCAGGGCACATGCCGAGGCTACGGGCTCGAGCCCCAGTGGGGGGCACACAGGAGGCCACCAATCAATGATTCTCTCAACACTGATGTTCCTGTACCTCTCTCCGTCTCCCTTCCTCTCTCTGAAATCAATATATATATATTAAACCCACAAGAGAAAAGTTCAAATAAACTGAGGAAGTGCCAGTCTATTCTTTTGGGACATGCCTTGCCAAAATTAAGCCAAAATTGCCTTTTATAACTGTAGCATTCTACGTTGCAAAAGAAGCCATTTTATTCCTTTATTTAGTTTTAAATGGTTATTAGAAGATCAATTGTACACATTTTGAGTCCCTAATTCTCTTTGTCAAGAATTCTTAACATTTTTATGTCTTAGTATATACTAGTGTATTTATTCTCTTGGTTTCAACACCTATTAAAAACACCTGATTCTGTTATTAAAAACATCACTCCACCAATGACCGTCTATTTTTGCTCTACAGCATATATCACAATTGTCAGCAATTGCTTTTCTGAACGCATCAACTAGATAGAATTTCTATCATGACTGTGAATTTCTAAATCACAATTCTCCACCTTTCACATTCAACAAATCTTTGTCTCCCTCAATCAAACATTATATCCTTCTTCTCTTCTAGGGCAATACTTGGAAGCCTGACACCATATACTAGTAAAACGTTTGTATCTATTAACTCTTATTTTGTATTCATCTTGCTAGGATATTGACAGCTTCTGGTCTTTCTGAACTTAGGGCCCACAATGTATCCTAGTTAAAAGGATAGTAGTGGCTTACATCTCAATATGGCATCTGTACTTCTCTCCTCTCCCTTTTGAGACCCATCATACAGATACTGAACGAAGAACTAGATATAAACTCATCACAGCAAAGGGAATGAGAGAGGAATCACCAGGGAGCAAAAGAGTTCATAAAGTTTCTGCACAACAAAATACAGGTGAACAAACCTGAAGATTGATGGAGAAAGGTGGGGAAACCACAATCATGGATACTAATAAAGTGGACTGCAATCAACAAGAGAACAGGTTTGCTCTGGAGGACTCAGAAACAACAGATATGACAGAGAATATATTCAAAGAATAGGCTTGAAAAGACAATTAACTGAAAGTCTACAGATGGAACAGAAAACATTCTTCTACCTACCTACCTGCATGCAGACCACTCTAAAGTGAGATAACTATCCCCCAGAGGATATGGTGAATAGATTACATGGCAGTCAGAGTAGAAATTGGTGCCTCTGAGCAAATCCCTCATCATTCCAGCACTCGGGAGTCCCAGTGCATAATCTCTGGATACCTACCCTCTCTCCATATTGATTCTATCCTCTTCATCAAGTCCCATTCTCATACACAAGGTTCAGGTCATTTATTAATGTCACCAATGATGACATTTAAGAAAAGCTTGAAATATGCAAAATTAAGACAATAGATTAAAAAAAGTTTAATATGAATGTTGGGCAATTCAGGGAGAGAGAATGAATGAGAGAGAGAGAGAGAGAGATATCAAAAATACTTCTAATTGGTATTCATGGAAAAGATTGGGAAGATATTGCAACCATCAACCAAGAAGAGGATGCTGTGAATAAAGTGCAAAAACCAAAAAAAAAAACTCTCAGAAATCCAAAAATTGTCAAATTTCTTAAAAATCATGATACATTGTAATATTAAATCAAGCAAGTCTCCCAGACTGTAAAACAAAGACATTGAGATAGAAAACACTGTAATGCCTTGTCTAAATAATGTAAATCATCTTTATTTCCAATTATTAGAAGCAACTTGTGGACAAGGTGTGGAATAATGTACTATAATTGCTGAACAGACTGTATATATTCTTAACCTTGCCAGTATAAAATGAAAGGTGTAACTGACTAAGGATAGAATGGGATTTGAAGAGGGAATATAGGGGGAAGGAAAGTATGGGAACACTGATGTTATTATCTTCATAGTAGGAAGTCAGTAAATACTATCAGTTATGATGCAATAAGAAATGGTAGCTTAATACGGTTGGAGCTGCAAAAGTGACTTGTGAAGGCACTGAAAATAATTTTGGATAGAGGTATTATTTAGGTAAATACTTATGTATTATAATAGATAAAATACTGATGAATTAAGAAAAATAAGAAATAGCAACAAAGTTTATCTTTAAAAAATGGAGGAAACAGATATATAGACAAAAGCAAAACATAAGTAATTACCTCTGAGAAGTGTAATTACAGTAAGAAAATAGCCAAACACCAAGAATTATTGCTTTTCCTCCTAAGTGTCTTCATACTATTAGACTTTTTAACCCATGAGCATTACATAAAATATATACATTCATTTTAATTTTAAGAAAAAAAGTATCTTTCATGTTCTTCAAGCTCAAACCATCTGCCTTTGTATTTCTTCGGTGGGTGCTCAACATTCTTAACACTGTGGCATCATGGGGGTCATTTCCCAGCCATTCCAATATCCTTAAAAACCATATTTAGCTGTTTGATCAATCCACATCCAAATTAAAGACAAAGTAGTAGAGAGAAATAAGGAAAATAATCTCATCTGACCTGCACAATCAGATGTGCCCAGGAAGAATTTCAGTATTGAGATTTTGAAAACATGCTGAGTTTATTACAAAGGAAGTAAAGTCTTGATTCTTTAGAATCTAGTGTTGTAGAACCTTCAATCAGAACTGTGGCTGCTATTACTGCTACTGTTGTTGTTTTGCTGCACACATATAAACACACATATAAACATCTCACTCCATTTCTCATCTAGTGGAAAGATTAAGTTACCAACTCAGTGCAGACTCGTATCAATCATCCTGGACTCACTAAGATTCAGAAACATAACCCTGTAGAACTAGGAGGCATTTTTTTCCTCTTCTTTGTACTTTTTAATATGTTCCGGATTTTGCATAATGTAGACATATTATTTTCAGTATAGAACAGAAAAGAAAACTCTCAGGGGGTAAAAAAGAATTCCAAGAGTGAGAACTTGAAAGACCTCAATTATCAAAGAAAGGGAGATACATTTCAATTCCATATGATGCACGTAGGAGGCAAAAAGGATGTGCATACATTTTGGATTTCACTGGCATGGTGGGACAGATTCCTAAAAGATGTTTTGATCAAGGAGCCCTATGTCTATGTTCCCATTTACTGAGCTTAGACACTGCTAAAATCTCTCTTGCTATAATTTCCTTTTCATTTTCACACAATTTTGTCACCAAATTAATTTTCTCATTAATTGTGTGTATTGGGTTTATTTGTCTACACAATATATACATGTTCAATACAGAAATGTTAAAAAATATTGAAAAGCAAGAAGTGAAAATGATTCATTATCCTACTACCTGGAGATCATCATTATTACTAACATCTTGGTGAATGTCTTCCAAGTTCTTTTAACATAAATATAATTTTATACAAAAATATGCTTATACTGAACATATAATTTTGTAAAGTGCTTAGCAATTTATTGTGACCATTTTTACTTCAGTAAATATGTTTCTCCAAAAATTGTTTATTGGTCACAAAATATTCCCTCTGGTGCCTGTTTTATACTCTTTTTAATTATTTTTTATTGTTGGGTATTTCAGGTGTTTCCCATATCTGTCTATGTTCAATAATGCACTGGTGAATACTTTATACATACATCTTTGTACACATCTCTGAGAATTTCTTCAAGGTAAATCCTTAAATAAGAAATTACTAGATGGAAGGCCATGCATATTGTTAAGTCTTTCTTAAAGTGCATTATTTTTTTTAATTTAACTCATTTTAATCCACAAATAATAGAGAAATGAATCTTCATATTCCCATTCTTTCAGAATGTTTCCTTATTAAATATAGCCTTTTGAGATCTACACGTAGGAAAGAAGACTGAAGTAAATATACCCAAAATGTTTGCATTTGACTACGGGAAATGAGACTGTAATTTTATGTTTACCCTTTGCATAATTTCTCAAACTTTTTTCGATGATCACATATTACTTAGTTTAAATTTGTCAACATTAAAAATCTAAAATGTCAACATTAATGTGTGTGGTATATAAGATGTCAGTCAATCTGCTTCCACACCTACCTTCCCCTTTGTCTTAATCTAACCTGCCCATAGACCTATCAAGAGGTTTCATTCAGTTCTGCCTAGCCCATTCTAATTGGACCAGTAGAAGGCTCCTCATCCAAAGAGAATCAATTCATAGGTTTGGCTCAGCCAATCAGATTTTCTAGACTGAAACATAGACTGTCCTTTCTAATTGGTAGGTTCCGGAGCCAAAAACGTCTTGTAGTGTAAGGGCCAGAGTCAGCCCTCAGCCAACCAAAGCCAAATACATACCTCAGATGTGAGGAAGCAACACCCGGAAATATACAGAGGAAACAGACAGTCTACAGTTAGAAGGGGAGGGATGCACCTAGAAAGGCAGAATCACAAGACCATGGATCCTCAGAAAAACATAGAGAGAAGCTGCAATTCCTGATTTGTAGATCTTAGTTCTGTCCCCACGAATGCTGGGGCAATTTCTGTCTTGTGATGCATGGTGCTTATGAGATGGCCAGATGCATCCTAAGAAAGGAAAGACAGAAAGGCAGACAGACAGAAAGAAGAGAAATGGGGAGGGGAGGGGAGGGGAGGGGAGGGGAAGGGAGGGGAGGGGAGGGCAGGGAAGAAAATATATATGCATGGGTTCTTTTCTTTGGGACTACAGCATGCTTACTTGAACAATGTGTAACAACTGACTTTGACTTTGCATTGAGTTTAGTGTGAGAACATCGACATTCTAAATGTGAAGATACAAAAGGAGAGCTCATGGGTTTTATTCCACCTCAATCATGCTCAACTTGGCTCCACAGTGTTTTCATCAATCTGGACAAGCATTTATAATGGGGAAATTTTACACAATGTAAATCCTTATTTTCTTCTGAAAAATATATCATAGATGGAACATCACTGGGCCCTATATTTCTGTGAAGCCTAAATTGGCTGGAGTGGAGCAGTTGCTGACTCTAAAGCACAATGTGTCACCTTCAGTTCACATTCTGCATCACTCAAAAGACACCTGCTTAGGCACCTTTCCTGGTCAGCTATGTTCCCTTCCTTTACCATTCAGTCCCAATAGCAATTAGAGTTCCTGACCCCCTATTCTAAAATTCCTACTGTGGATTCCTCCCTCTCCTTTGCCTGCTTCAGAAGGTCTGAGTCCTGGATTCTTTACATGAGGTTATAGGCAATGCTCATTCCATCTCCTGGATTCTCACTGGAGCATCATTTTTTAACTAAAGTTAAATGGCTTGTCATTAAAGAGTTATGTTGGTGCCTGAGAACAAGGCATTTCATCTGCCTCAGCAGGACATCTGTGGCAAAGGATAAAAGATAGAAAAATCAAATATCTCCTCATTTCTCCTGAAAAACCTTCCTTTTTCTACATTAGAAACATTCATTTTGGAGCATCTTTTTTTTTTTGCAGAGTGAATCTTTGATACTACATCATTACCCCAAATCCCAAATACAAGCCACAAGGCCTGAAGGATCTGATGAAGAATCTAAGATGAACATTAAAATTATTAAGCTTCAATTATGAAATAGCCTGGTTTATAGAACAGTTTACAAAAAATGTTCATTTTGGGCCCTGAAAAACTGTTTTGAAGAAGCAAACAAGGCATTGTGATATCTCCCACATTAGATGGGAACAATGCACATTGGCTTTGAGCATCTGCTGGCACTGAAGCCTTCTTCACTCTTTGATGTGTCTAGCAAAAATCAAAGGCGATATGAATAATTGGGTGGGTCTGCAAGGGAAATAGTAGCCTCCAAAATCTTAAAATTCTGAGGTCCTTAACATCTGCTAAACCACAGAGGAAATGTTTTTTATTACGGGAGGATGCTTTCTGAAGACTATCTGTAAATAAGCAAACTTTTCTTTTACACTTGATTTTTGAAAAGCTTTTGACCTTAATTATTAATACCTTTTCAAAGGACCCTAACCCCTGGCAAACTAACACATTTGGGAGGATAAAGTCTTTGCTCTTGAGATCTGAATGAACTTTTCCAATTTAATACTTGAAGACTGATTGGGTAAAGAAGATGTGGTACATATATACTATGGAATACTACTCAGCCATAAGAAAAGATGAAGTACTGCCTTTTGCAGCAACATGGATAGATCTTGAGAATATTATGCTAAGCCAAATAAGTTAGTCAGAAAAAGCTAAGAATCATATGATTTTACTCATATATGGGATATAAAACTGAAATTCATAGGCCCAGACAACAGTATGGTAGTTGTCAGAGGGAAGAGGGTGAAGGAGTAGTAAAGGATAAAAGGGGCCAAATAAATGTTGACAGATGATTTGACTATGGGTGGTGGCACACAATGCAATATACAGATCATGTATCATAGAAATGTACACTTGAATACTATATGATCATATTAACCAATGTCACCCCCAATAAATTTAATAAAATTTATTAAAGAAGTACTAATATTGACATCATTTATGCTAAAATAACAACTCCTAAATTTAAAAAATCATTCATTGATTTAAACTGAAAATATTTAGATATTTGTGATTCCAGAAAACAAATGTAGTTTCTTTTTTATTCTAAAATGTAGATGGCTCATAGATCTTTCAATCTAATTAGTGAAAGGTTAATTTAAAAAAAACTATATCTCAAAGCATGCTAAAATATATTTGATAAAATTTCAAATTCATTCTTGTTATATTTATTTTTAAGCTGGATATTACATTTAGCATAATAAAATATAGTTTTATTATACCAATAAAAAAACACTTGAAGGCAAGAGATCAAATCTGGAATTAAACTAATTTCAGAGTAATGAAGGATGTCCCACCTCCTCTCTACAAGGCCAGGCTCGTTGTTAGGGAAGAGAAAAGGCATCGACTATGCCACTGCATTCCATTAATCAAGATCACTTGTTGCAGAAATATTCTAAATTGTCCAATTTGTACACTAAGTCAAATGAAAGGTCAACCAAGATTTAACCACAATCAATACTACCCATACTCTAATGAAATTATTTAATTTTTTCAACAATATATACATTTATCCAATGATACATTGGATAATACATTTACATACATTTATCCAATTTACCATTCTTCCAGCAATGAATAGTCACCCTACAAGAAAGTTCACATACCTGACTTGAGACTATAATTAAACGTATACCTAAAAGGCACTGCACATAAGTCTGGATAGAATTCGACCCTTTCATTCTACAGTAATGTCAGACAGTCTACAGCTGCCTTAACATTACACACTGAATAGGAAATGCCTGCTTGTACTGATCATTACAGAGATTTGCAAAGACCTTTAAATTATGAACCCACTTGAATAACCACAGGCTTGTTGCTAGGTATTTGTTGCATTTTTAGCAAACTTGAATAAGTGAGGGACTCCAGCAGACAAGGAAGAAACAGTCAGGAGCCTCTTGGGATACGACCCTGTGATCTCTGCCCAAGAAACCTTCTGGCCTCAGCCCAGGTCTCCATTGAGATGCAAACCCCAGCACCCTCCACTTCACATCACTAAGTAAGGCATTTCCATCCTCAGGTAGAAACATCTGTGACAAAATGTTCAGCATATTTCATTAGCATCAATGACCCTGGTGATAAGAAAATGATTAAATCAGTTCCTAAAATGCAGATTTGCTAGAAAACAATCTTAACTGAAAAAACAAAAAAAATATTTTTAAAAAATATATGTACCACTCACTGTTTCTTCCCTAGCCATGCTCCTTCATATGTAAAATATCAGATCTCAGCAGATTAAATCACAAAATTCCATATCTCATTTAACAGACATAGTCAGAGAATAGTCAGGTGAATGAACTTTCCAAAATAACTAAAATTTACTCCATTAAGCATCAGTTTCATACATATATATATATATATATATATATATATATATATATATTACAAATGTATCTAAATTATAATTTCACAGTAAAACATACAATTTATAAAATTACATATTGTAAGTACACGACTCAGTTTTTGCCATTTGAAACCAAAGGTACTGATCATGAGTGCCCCTTGGTAACACAGGTCCCTAATCAGAAACATGTGTATGTGATAATCTCAGTATCCTAATATTGCTGTGCATTTTTATTTGGCTTTTTATAGATTCTTTTAGTGTCCTTTTAATTTTCAGCTATTTGGTATCATCTGGTGGTTCTAGTAATCTTTCACAGCTACCCAAAATCCTCCTTGTTCTGATTCCTTATTTCTAATTTGCTATGGACAAATAGACTAGATTTTTAGAAGAGTGAGTGTGTGCATGTGCATGTGCGTGAGTGCGTGTGTGTGTGTGTGTGTGTGTGTGTGTAATATGATTGTAAAACAGCCTTTAAAGACTCTCCCAGAAGTAAAGTGCAGGAGTTTTAGTTACTGGAAACCACAGCCACATTTTGACTTCTCAAAGCTCTCTTTCCCTGTTTCTGAACTAAGTTCCCAATAGTTGATATGCCTGGTTAAGTGACACCCTAATAAATGAGATATTAATGGACCATGATATCACATAAATTCTTTTCAATTGAAGGTTTAAGGAAATTCAAGTTTCAAAACTGGATTATTTCCATGCCCAAATTATACAACCTTGGCGTTGAATATAAATCAAATATTATTGCATGTAAAGCATAATTTAACACATAAAGAGCAAAGTATTAATTTGGAATCACAAATGTTTGGAGAGAGAAATAAAAAGGCAGTGTATTAGCAAACACTTTTCAAGGAATTATACCTGTCACACACTTCAAAGTTCTAGGTGAAACATGTCCACAGGTTCAAGCATGAAACATGTCCACAGGTTCAAGCATGCTAGGAACCCTGACTAGAGATTCCACTTCTGGAAATCAAGTGAGGAGCATTACCTCCCTAAGTTTTAAAATTCCCTTAGTTATTTCTGAACCAGGGTTGAAAACAACAAGGAATAAAATTTTCACATTACTGCCCCCATCTAGTTACTGCTTTCCCCATTTTGTATTAATACTAGAGGCCCGGTGCACAAAAATTTGTGCACTCAGGGGGGAGAGGGGGCCCCTCAGCCCATTCTGTGCCCTCTACCAGTCTGGGACCCCTCAGGAGATAATGACCTGCTGGCTTAGGCCTGCTCCCGGATGGCAGAGGGCAGGCCCAATCCCTAGGTGCAGCCCCTGGTCGGGCTCAGAGCAGGGCCAATTGGGGAGTTGGGGCACTGCCCCCTGTCATGCACAGACCAGAGCGTATCAGGAGGCTGCAATGCCACCCCTAGTCACGTTCAGGGTACAGCCGATTGGGGGGTTGGGGCACCGCCCCTGTCACACTCAAGGCAGGGTCGATAGGGAAGTTTTGGGGCCACCCCCTGTCACGCACAGAGCAGGGCCGATCAGGGGTTGGGGCGCTGCCCCCTGTCATGCACAGAGCAGGGCCCATCAGGGGGGTTGGGGCTCCATACCCTGTCACACACAGAGCAGGGCCGATCAGGGGGTTGAGGAGCTCCCCACTGTCACGCAGAGTAGGGTCAATAGGGGAGTTGGGGCACCGCCCCGTCACACACAGAGCAGGGCCGATCAGAGGGTTGGGGCACCGCCACTGTCACACTCAGGGCAGGGCCAATGGGGAGGTGATGGCTCTACCCAGTCACACACAGAGCAGGGCCCATGGGGGGCGGGGGGTTGGGGTGCCGCCCTCTATCACCCACAGAGCAGGGCCGATCAGGGGGTTGGGCGCTGCACCCTGTCACACACAGAGCCGCAGGGCGATCAGGAGGGTGGGGAGCTCCCCCCTATCAGGCACAGAGCAGGGCTGATTAGGGGGTTGGGGCACCTTCCCCTGTCACGAACAGAGCAGGGCAGATAGGGAGGTTGTGGCCCTGCCCCCTGTCACACACAGAGCCGCAGGGCAATCAGGGGGTTTGGGCGCTGCCCCCTGTCACGCTGATCCCGGTGCCGGGAGGCCTCGCAGCTCCACTGATCCCGATGCTGGAAGGCATATTACCCTTTTACTATATAGAATGGAAGTCTGGTGCACGGGTGGGGGCTGGCTGGTTTGCCCTGAAGGGTGTCCTGGATCAGGGTGGGGGTCCCCACTGGGGTGCCTGGCCAGCCTGGCTGAGGGGCTGAGGGCTGTTTTCAGGCTGGCGGGTGACTGAAGCTCCCAACCGCTCCTTTTTTTCTTTTTTCATTTTTTTATTCTGGGCCAGCTTTAGCTCTGAGGCCTCGGCTCTGGCCTTTCTTTACCTTCTGTATTTGATACAATGTTGCGGTCTGGCTGGCTGAAGCCCAGCTGAATAAAGCAGGTTTCTGGGGTTTTATTTGTCTTCTATATTTGCAACATAGTTGCTTAGAGTTGCAGCTGAGAGGCCGGCAAGTCTGGAGGGAACGTTGGAGTCCGCCAATCACTGGAGCAAGCAAGCCTCCCTGTTTGCTTCAGTGCATGGCTGCCGGCCGCCATCTTGGTTGTCAGTTAATTTGCATATACTCACTGATTAGCCAATGGGAAGGGTAGCGGCCGTACGGCTAATTACCATGTTTCTCTTTTATTATATAGGACTAGAGGCCCAGTGCATAAAATTCGTGCACTTGGGGGGTCCCTCAGCCTGGCCTGTGCCCTCTCACAGTCCGGAAGCCCTTGGGGGATGTCCGACTGATGGCTAAGGCCCGCTCCCTGTGCAGGGAGCGGGCCTAAGCCATCAGTTGGACATCCTTAGCGCTGCCATGGAGGAGGGAGAGGCTGTGAGCCCTGCTCAGGGCTTCTGGCTGAGTGGCACTCCCCCTGTGGAAGCGCACTGACCACTAGGGGGCAGCTCCTGCATTGAGCATCTGCCCCTTGGTGGTCAGTGTACATCATAGTGACCAGTTGTTCCACCGTTCGGTCGATTTGCATATTAGCCTTTTATTATATAGGATGGTGGTCAGCGTACATCATAGCGACCAGTTGTTCCACCGTTCGGTCGATTTGCAAATTATCCTTTTATTATATAGGATTTCTCTCATTTTTGTACTCTTCATCTCCAACTCTGTTGTCTTCTTCCTCTTTTCTCCTGCCCCTTAGGCTTAACTGAGAGATCTGCTTTTTCTAAGGCACTAATGTGTGTTCTAGACTTCCTTTGCTCAAAATCAAAATATCCCAACATTCTGTATTTTCCCACACATGTTGCTGTTTAGTGATTATTTCGTCTTGAAGCAGGCGTTCACGGGTTCCAGGGACCCAAAGGTCTGGGGTCCATTGTGGGTTCCTGGCTTCGAGCAGAGAAAGAATTCAAACACAAGCCAATATAAAGTTTAAAATTAAAGAATGGGTTACCCCACAGACAGAGCAGCTACCCATTAGTGGGATATTTTTCTTTTATTGAGGTTTATTTAATCAAGAGGTGGGTGCATTCAATGAGAGGGAGGATCTTTCTGGGAAAGGAGTGGAGATTTCTCAGAAAAGTCCCATTGGCCATTTCCTGGTCATAATTGGGTTTCTGATTCAGATCATAGTGGTTTAACATGCTAATGTCTTACAATGAGCCCATAATGAGGCTAGGGGTTAACATAAGGTGAAATTAGTCACCATGTTCAATTGAGCTGCTCTGCTGGTATTAAACTATAAATCTGTGACTGGGAGCCCAGTCTCACCTCCACCCCGGGAGCCCTCAGACACCATCTGGGACCCTATAGCCACACTAACCAGGGACCTGCTGCCTCAGCTGTGAACCTACGAACACTGAGACTCCTGCCTCCCCGGCCATGGGCTCCTAAAATGTTTGTCCTGCGGGGAGACAAAACGGTAGCTGAATAGGCGGACGTGTCCTGCGCCTTCTCATGGAGCAGATAGAAGAAACAATTACATCGAGTAACATCCACCCAGAATTAGCTAGTTAAACACAGCTGGTGAGACAATCCATGGCCTGAAAGGACAGAAGACTCCTGAAGAATGGTAGAATCTGAGATCTGGGTTGGAGAGAGAAACACACAACCACGGGGACTAGAGGGTCAGAAGGAAACTGTGCTGCATCAAGTGTGCGTCCCGTGGGGACACACATAACGCTTGACTGTGTAAGGGAGTTCACAGGGCTGCTGACAGCAGAGGACTCTAGATCTAACTCTGCACCTGGGGGAGGCTGTACCCAGAAAGGCAGCCTGAAGTTCTGCACTGGCCGTGCAGTGCAGGGGGGCGGTAATCACGCAGCAGCCCCGTTGCTCTGTCTTTATATTTTCCTTGCTTTTACTCGCTAAACCCAGTACATAGGATCTTTCGATTACAAACACTCACCGAGGCTGCGGGGCAGGTGGAGGTGGTTTGGTGGAGGCTGGGGAGCAAAGCAGGGAGAGGCGACCAGGAATACAGCTCTGGGACAGCCTGGTCTCTCAACCCTAAACAGCCATTTTTCTCCAGAAGAGCTAACCCCTCCTAGCGGCACTGGAAACTAACACAGCAACACCGCCACCTAGAGCCTGTGTCAGAAATAGATGCTTGTGTAAATACGACTGAAAGCAGGCAGACAAACAAAGAGGGCAGATTGGTCCTGCATGCCTAAATCCAAGCCTGTGGAGACAGATACAGAGGAGCGGTAGATCGCTGGGAACTGCAACACGGTCCTGACTACCTAACAGGAAACTGAGAAGTGCCAGACAGAACAGTAGAAAAAGGTCTTAATCCAGCCCCTTGGGACACTAAAACTCAGCTGAAGCAAACAACACTTCACTACTTCACTTTTTTATTTGTTATCTTTTACTTAAGAAAGAAAAGGAAAAGAAAAACATTATTTTCTTTATTTTATTTATTATTATTATTATTATTATTTTAACCTTTTATTTTTTGATTAGTACTCCACATTCTACCTTTATTTTTTATCATTATTTTGCTTTATCTCACTTTTTCCTTTTTGCCAAGCTTTTCTTCCTCACCTCTTCCTTTTTCATCCTGTTTTTCTTCTGTTCCTGCTTTAGTTTTTCTCTCTCCTCTCTATTTACTCCTTGTTAAAAATTGATCTTTATTTGCTTTAATGACACATTACTATTATAGTAGCCTCAGCTGGCTTACTCATATATCTAATTTCCTCTCCTCTGCTCCAAGGCCATGCACCCTTCCCTTTTCTCTTTCTTCGCTAGCCAATTTATTTATTTAATTTATTTTTTATGCTTTTTTTTCCTCTCCTCACTTGCTCTCTTCTTCTCCTAATTACTTAATTAGTTTCACTCATCAAACTCAAGCCTATTTGCTCTCTATTCTCCTTTTCCAAAAATAGATGAATATATAGATTAAAGAAAAGGGAAATATTTTTTGACTATTTTGTTTTTTACTTTTCTTCTTATGCACTCATTCTCTTTCTACCTCCTCTATACTAAACAGTAGCTGCTCCCCATTCATTCAATTTCTTTACCTTACTTTCTGGAAATAAGCTCTGCCTCTTCAGAGTCAGTTCCCCCCTTTTTCTCTGGGTGTTTGTTGTTTGCATTTTTTGGTTTATTTGTTTGTTTTGTAGAGTTTTCTCCCCATATATATTTATATTTTTCCCCTTCTCTTTTCTTCTTTTTCTTATCTCTCTTACCTTTTTTTTCCTTTTCTCAGTATCATTTTTGCACTCTTTTCGCAACCCTAATTCTCTTTTTTTTCTGGTGGTCACCTTAATTGGGGTTATCGGTGTCATGAATATATTTGTGTTTTGTTCCCTCTGTGTTGTCTTCTCGAGTTGTATTATGTGCCTTTTGGTCAATGTGGTAGAGAGTGACCACATAACCAGACACCCTGAGTGGAGCAAAAATGGGAAGATAAAGAAATAGTCCCTATATGAAAGAAAAGGAGGAATCACCAGAAAATGAAGTAAACAAAATGGAGGCAAGCAATTTGTCAGAGAAAGAATTCGGACGCTGAAAAGGATGGAAGACAAATTCTACAACATGTATAAGAATCAAGAGGAAATGAAGAAGAACCAAGAAGAAATGAAGAAGGACAAAACTGCAATAAAGAACACAATAGAATGCATCAAGAGTAGACTAGAAGAAGCTGAGGACCACATCAGGGAGCTAGAAGACAAAGTAGGAAAAAACACCCAAGCAGAGCAGCAAGAAAAAACGAAAAACAAACAAACAAACAAAACTCAAAAAGCAGAAGGAGAGCCTAAGGGACCTTTGGGACAACATGAAAGAAAACATCCGCATAATAGGGTGCCAGAAGGAAAGGAAACTGAGCAAGGAATAGAAAACCTATTTGAAGAAATAATGACAGAAAATTTTCCTGATATTGGGAAGAAAAAACTTGCACAATTCAAGAAGCACACAGAGTCCCAAGCAAGATGAACCACAAAAGACTGACACCAAGACTCATCATAATTAAATTGGCAAACACCAACGACAAAGTAAGAATCTTAAAGGCTGTGAGAGAGACAAAAAGTTGCCTATAAGGCAGCGGTTCTCAACATGTGGGTAGCGACCCCTTTGGCTGAACGACCCTTTCACAGGGGTCGCCTAAGACCATCTTGCATATCAGATATTTACATTACGATTCATAACAGTAGCAACATTACAGTTATGAAGTAGCAACGAAAATAATTTTATTGTTGGGTCACAACATGAGGAACTATATTTAAAGGGCCAGAAGGTTGAGAACCACTACTTAAGGGATCTCCCATTAGACTATCAATGGATTTCTCAACAGTAACACATCAGGCCAGAAGGAAATGGAATGAAATATACAAAGTGATGCAAAGCAAGGGACTGAATCCAAGAATACTATACCCAGCAAGGCTGTCATTCAAAATTGAAGGTGAAATAAGGAGTTTCTTAACAAAAAAAGGGCTAGGGGAGTTTATTACCACAAAGCCACCAATGCAAGAAATGCTAAAGGAACTGCTGGAAAAAAAAGAAATGGGAAAGGAAGAAGGAACACAGGCATAAAGAATAAAAATGGCAACAAACAAGTACCTATCTATATATATAAAAGTCTAAGTGACTGTTACAACCGAACAACTGGAATGACTGGCCGGAAGCTATGATGCACACTGACCCAGACCTTGCTGCTAGGGCCCGGACAGCCCCGAATCCGGTTCACCAGCATCCTGGACCCAGATAGGAGGGAGGAGGGAGCCAGATTCCTCATGAAATTGGCCATTAGTTAGCATGCTGCTGGGGCCCTGACAGCCCCGAATCCGATTCACCCTCATCCCAGATACAGACAGGGCGAGACAACCCAATCAGCCCTGATCGCAGGCCAGGCCTAGGGACCCTACCCATGCAAGAATTCGTGCACTGGGCCTCTAGTCAATAATAACCTTAAACGTAAATGGATTAAATGCTCCAATTAAAGACATAGGGTAGCTGAATGGATTAGAAAACATGACCCATATATCTGCTGTCTACAAGAGACCCACCTCAGAACAAAGGACTCACACAGACTGATAGTGAAGGGATGGAAAAAAAAAATTTCAGGCAAATGGAAATGAAAAAAAAAGCTGGGGTAGCAATACATATATCTGACAAAACAGACCTCAAAGTGAAGGCCATAATAAGAGATAAGGAATGCCACTTCAAAATACTAAAGGCAGCAATTCAAAAGAGGATATAACTCTGGTAAATATATATGTACCCAATACAGGAGCACCCAAATACATAAATAAATAAAAAAAAACTTCTGGAAGATATCAAGGGTGAGATCGACAGCAATACAATCAGAGTAGGGGACTTTAATACCGCATTGATACCAGTGGATAAATACTCTAAACAAAAAAATCAGCAAAGAAACATCAATCCTAAATAACTCAACTAGCTCAGAAGGAATTAATTGATATCTTCAGAACATATCAACCCAAAGCTACACAATATACATTCTTCTCAAGTGCACACGGGACATTTTCAAAGATAGACCACAAATTAGGACACAGGCAAAATCGCTTCAAATAAAGAAGATAGAAATCATATCAAGCATCTTCTCAGATCACAATGGCATAAAATTAGAAATCAACTACAATAAAAATAATGAAAAAATCAAACACTTGGAGGCTAAATAGCATGCTATTAAACAATGATTGGGTTACCAAAGAGATCAAAGAAGAAACAAAAAGCATCCTGGTAACAAATGACAATGAAAACACAACAATCCAAAATCTAGGGGACACAGTGAAAGCAGTCCTGAGAGGGAAGTTTATAGCTCTACAGGTCTACCTCAAAAAAAAAAAAAAAAAAAAAAAAAAAAACAAGAAAAAATGATAATAAATTATCTAACCCTACAAATCAAAGAATTAGAAAGAGAGCAACAAGAAAAGCCAAGAAGAATCAGAAGGAAGGAAATAATAAAGATCAGAGCGGAAATAAATGACATAGAGACCAAAAAACAGAATACACAAGATCAATAAAACCAAGAGCTGGTTCTTTGAAAGGATAAACAAGATTGATGAACCTCTAGCTAGGCTCACCAAGAAACAAAGAGAGAGGATCCAAATAAACAAAAACAGAAATGAAAGAAGTGAAGTAACAACAGACTCTACAGAAATACAAAGGATTGTAAAAAAAAAATAATAATGAACAACTGTACTCCAACAAACTGGAGAACCTGGACGAAATGGACATATTCTTAGAAAAATACAAGCTTCCAATACTCATTGAGGAAGAATCAAAAAACCTGAACAGACCGCTAACTACTGATGAAATTGAAGCAGTAATCAAAAATCTTCCAGCAAACAAAATCCCTGGTCTGGACAGCTTCACAGTGGAGTTTTACCAAACATTGAAAGAAGAACTAAAACCTATCTTCCTCAGACTATTCCAAAAAACTCAAGAGGAAGGCACACATCCAAGCTCTTTCTATGAAGCCAGCATTACCCTAACCCCAAAACCAGATAAAGACACCACAAAGGAAGAGAATTACAGGCCAATATCTCTGATGAACATAGATGCTAAAATCCTCAACAAAATTCTAGCAAATTGGATCAAGCATTACATCAGAAAGATCATACACCATGACCAAGTGGGATTTATTCCAGGGATGCAAGGTTAGTACAATATCTGCAAATCAATAAATGTGATACATCACATAAACAAATTGAGAGACAAAAAAATGAAACTAGATCACCAACTTACACTAAGCACAAAAATAAACTCAAAATGGTTAAAGGACTTTAAATTTAAGATGGGAAACCATAAAAAATTTAGAAGACTCCATAAGCAGCAAAATAGCAGACATAGGTTGTAGCAATATCTTTACTGATACAGCTCCTAGGGTAATGGAAACTAAGGATAAAATAAATAAATGGGACTACATCAAAATAAAAAGCTTCTGCACAAGAAAAGAAACCATCAACAAAACAACAAGAAAGCCCACTCCATGGGAGAACATATTTGCCAATGCTATCTCAGATAAGGGTTTAATCTCCAAATTTCACAGGGAACTCATACAACTAAACAAAAGGAAGATAAACAATCCAATCAAAAAATGGGCAAAGGACCTAAATAGACACTTTTTGAAAGAGGACATATAGAAGGCAGAGAGACATATGAAAACATGCTCAAAGTCACTAATCATCTGAGAGATGCAAATCAAAACGACAGTGAAGTACCATCTCACACTTGTCAGAATGGCTATCATCAACAAATCAACAAACGACAAGTGCTGGCAAGGATGTGGAGAAAAAGGAACCCTCTTGCACTGCTGGTGGGAATACAGACTGGTGCAGCCACTGTGGAAAACAGTATGGAGATTCCTCAAAAAATTAAAAATGGAACTCCCATTCAACGCAGTAATCCCACTTCTGGGAATATATCCCAAGAAACCAGAAATACCAATTAGAAAGGACATACATACCCCTATATTGATAGCAGCACAATTTACAATAGCTAAGATTTGGAAACAGCCTAAATTCCCATCAGCAAATGAGTGGATTAAATCCTGTGGTATATCTACACAATGGAATACTACACTGCTATAAAAAAGAAGGAACTTTTACCTTTTGCAATAGCATGGAGGAACCTGGAGAGTATTACTCGAAGTGAAATAAGCCAGTCAGAGAAAGATAAATATCACATGATCTCACTCATATGTGGGATATACTGAACATAAACTAATGAACAAAAATAGATCCAGAGACTAAGAAACACTGAACAGATAGTCCAACCTCAGAGAGAAGGCAGGGGAGAGGAGGAGTAACAGATCAACCAAAGGACTTGTATTCGTGCATATTAGCATAACCAATAGACACAGACACTGGGGCAGTGGGGGCTTGTCCTCGAGGGGGAGGGGTTAATTGGGGCAAAAGGAGACATGTAATACTTTAAACAATAAAAAAATTAAAATAAAAAAACTCATACAACTCAACCCCCCCCCCCAAAAAATGACAACAAATAACCCAATTTAAAAATGTGCAAACGACCTGAATAAATGTTTTTTCAAAGAAGACATACAAATGGTCAACAGGTACATAAAAAGATGTTCTACATCACTAATCAACAGGGAATAGAAAATCAAAATCACAGAGATATCACCTCACAGCTGTTAGAATAGTTATTATCAACGAGACAAAAGGTAATAAGTATTGGCAAGGGTGTAGAGAAAATGGAACCCTTGTATAGTTTCTGTGGAAATGTAAATTGGTACAATAATTATGGAAAACAATATGGAGACTCCTCCAAATATTAAAAACATAACAATCTCACTTCTAGGTATATATCCAAAGGAAATGAAAGCAGAATATCAAAGAAATATCTGCACTCCTATGTTAATTGAATCATTATTCACAGTAGCCAAGACTGGAAACAACTCAAGTGTCCATCTATGGATGAATGAATAAAGATGTGATAGAGATAGAGATAGAGATAGAGATAGAGATAGAGATAGAGATAGAGATAGAGATAGAGTTAGAGATAGATAGAGATAGAGAGAAAGAGATAGAGAGAAAGATATCTATAGATATGTATGTATATATGTATGTATTATTCAGCCATATAAAAGGAGATCCTGCCATTTGTGCCACATGGATGCACCTGACATTATGCTAGGTAAAATAAGCCGGACACAGAAAGACAAATACTGCATGATCTCATTTATATTTAGTATCTAAAAAAATTGAACTCTGTAGAGCCAGAGGGTAGAATGGTGGTTGACAGCAACTGGGAGTGGGGAAATGGATATGATAAATAAGTTTGGAGATCTAATGTACAGCATGGTGATTATAGTTAATAATACTGTACTTTAAATTTGCTAAGAGAATAAATCTTAAATCTTCTCACCACACACACACGCACACACACACAGTCAGTAACTAATATGTGAGATGATGGATGTGTTAATTAACTTGGCTGTGATGAGCTTTCACAATGTGTATGTATAGTAAGTCATCACACTGTTATCTTAAAAATCTCATTGTAACACCTAAATATATATAATTTTTATTTGTCAATAATATTTCAAAAAATCTAAATCTGGAGGGACATATACTATTTGCAGAGGTTTTCTCCATTTGAAAAATGAAAACTCCTGACTAATGCCTACCTATTATCAGCCCAGGACATTGTCAATGTATACTCACCTAGCTTCTTCCACAAACTAATGTCACTAAGAATTAAGGTTGTTCAAAGACCCCTGTAAGATTATATAATTAGTCCTCCCAGAACCAGGATCAGCTTTCAAACAGGGCTTCTTCCAACACTTCTCTCTCCCTCATAAAAGTTAAGTTGAAGAAGGTTTGGGGATTATGCTAGTTCTCCCTCTACTCCCATCTTCCACATACTTTATTTCTCCTCAACACAGCATCAGAAAATAACATTTCTGTGGCAACACTCTGGTTGATCAGAAAACAATTTTCAAAACAAATTAGTTAGTGGGATTTTTAAAAAGTATGACATTGCCGCAAATTTATTTTACACAGTTTAAATACATTTACCAAACATTGACTGATTTCACAATTTTACCTATCCATCATCTACACTAATAAAAGAGAAACATGGTAATTAGCGTACGACCGCTACCCTTCCCATTGGCTAATCAGCATATCCTTATGCAAATTAACTGTCAGCCAAGATGGCAGCCGGCAGCCATGCACTGAAGTGAGCAGGGAGGCTTGCTTGCTTCAGTGACTGTGGACTCCAACGTTCCCCGCCTAACTTGCCAGCCTCTCAACTGCAACTCTAAGCAACTATGTACTATGTTGCAAATAAGAAGGTAAACAAAACCCCAGAAACCAGTCGGACTGAAAGCCAGCTGGACCGCAACATTGTATCGATGTTTTCAGCAGTGAGGCCTCAGAGCTAAAGCTGGCCCAGAATAAAAAAAAAAAGAAAACAAGGAGCGGTTGGGAGCTTCATTCACTGGCTTCCGGAAAACAGCCCTCAGCCCCTCATCCAGACTGGCCAGGCACCCCAGTGGGGACCCCCACCCTGATCCAGAACACCCTTCAGGGCAAACCAGCCAGCCCCTACCCATGCACCAGGCCTCCATCCTATATAGTAAAATGGTAATATGCCTCCCGGCGCCGGGATCAGTGGAGCAGCGAGGCTACTGGCACCGGGATCAGTGTGACAGGGGGCAGCGCCCCAACCCCCTGATCGTCCTGCGGCTCTGTGTGTGACAGGGGGTGGGGCCACAACCTCCCTATCCACCCTGCTCTGTGTGTGACGGGGAAGGCGCCCCAACCTCCCTATCCATCCTGCTCTGTGTGTGACAGGGTGCGGCGCCCCAACCCCCGCCCCCCCCCCCACGGGCCCTGCTCTGTGTGTGACAGGGTAGAGCCATAACCTCTCCATTGGCCCTGCCCCAAGTGTGACAGTGGCAGCGCCCCAACCCCCTGATCGGCCCTGCTCTGTGAGTGACAGGGGGCAGCGCCCCAACCCCCTGATTGGCCCTGCTCTGTGCGTGACAGGGGGTGGCGCCGCAACCTCCCCATCGACCCTTCCTTGAGTGTGACAGGGGGCGGTGCCCCAACCCCCCAATCGGCCCTACCCTGAGCGTGACTGAGGGTGGCATCGCAACTTCCCGATCAGCCCTGCTCTGTGCATTACGGGGTGGTGCCCCAACTCTCCAATCAGCCCTGCTCTGAGCCTGACCAGGGCCTGCACCTAGGGATTGGATGTGCCCTCTGCCACCCAGGAGCAGGCCTAAGCCAGCAGGTCGTTATCTCCTGAGTGGTCCCAGACTGCGAGAGGGCACAGGCCGGGCCCCCGAGTGCACAAATTTTTGTGCACTGGGCCTCTAGTCTATATATATAAAAGCCTAAGCGACCAGCCAACTGGTCAGTAGCTATCACACACACTGACCACCAGGGGGCAGATGCTCAATGCGAGCTGCCAAGCGACATTGACTTTGCAGAGTGCCCTCTTGCACTCTGGGACCCCTCGAGGGATGTCAGACTGTCGGTTTCAGCCTGATCCCCTCAGGCCAGGCTGAGGCACCCTACCAGTGCATGAATCTGTGCACTGGGCCTCTAGTATAATTTAATATCCATGCTCCTCTATATTGGTTTCTCCACTCACAGTAACACATAATTTGGTCTTTTGTTACAGATCTAACTATTTTTTGGATTGTATTCCATAATGACTTTTTTCAAATTGTTCAAAATGCCAAAGTAAAAAAGATATGCTGGACAAATGGCCTCTGAACATTATGTGGATATCACAGAAGGGATGTACACAGATAAATAAGGAAGGAGAAGGGAACAGGGTGTTGGTAGGGGAAGATAGCTGAGAGCCAAGCACCAAAGCTTTATTAGATCCCAGTAATATTGCACCCAGTGTAAGAGTATATCATCCAAAACATCTGGTTAAACATTGTGGATGGAACATATGCATTTACACCTAAAACTAATATAAGGTTATATATCAATTATTGCTCATTAAAATTTTGTAAGAATTACTTAGATTATCTATAATATAAAAGCCTAAGCAACTGTTCGACCGTTAGCTATGATGCGCACTGACCACCAGGGAGCAGATGCTCAATACACAGGCATGGAAACATGGAACAGACTGATGAATCTCAGAGGTGAGGGGGGAGGGGGGAACCCCTGGCCTGCGGGGATTGGGCCAAAACCGGCCCGGTGCACGAATTCATGCACCAGTGGGGTCCCTTGGCCTGGCCCACAGGGATCGGGCCGATTCCATGCACCAAGCCTCCAACATCCCCTGAGGGGATCCCAGATTATGAGAGGGTGCAGGCCAGGCCGAGGGATGCAACTGGTGCACGAATCCATGCACCGGGCCTCTAGTAGTTACTAATACTGTATTATATACTTGAATGTTCCTAAAAGAATTGATCTTAAATGTTCTCACTACAAAAAAGGGGGTAATTGTGTGATATGATGGAAATGTTAGCTAACCTATGGTGGTAATCATTTATATCTATATATATAAAAGGCTAAGTGTCCGTCTGTCTGACTGGTAGCTATGATGCCCACTGACCACCAGCAGGCAGACATTCAACACAGGAGCTTCCAGGAAACACACTGGCCATTTAAAAATAAACAGCACCACAGACCTGGCACCAACAAATCAACACTCGGTTTCCCCCAAGTGTGACACAGGCCCTGCCACTACCCCAGAGCAACATCCCACCAAATTGCAGCCAATGCTGCCAAGAACCCATGGTGCAAAATGCAGCCCACAGCCCAGCCCAGCCTGGAAACGGTGGGTGTGGGTGCCAAGTAATGACGTCACATAGCAATGCCCGGCTTCCTCTCCCTAGCAACTAGCATCCTTGGAGTTTCTTCAGCCCAGGAACCCAACTTGCTTTAAAGCCAGGTGCAAATATTTTACAGTTTAACCAAATGTTTGTGAAGCATTTTCCCGTGCCTCATCTCATTTGATCCTCACAGAAGTCCTGGAGTAGGTAGATAGGAGACTCAGTAGAATCCTATTTTCTTTTCATTAGTGAGACGCAAATAGTGATATTAAAATATTTCTTCTAATTAATTTCCTTTCAATGCACAAATCCATGCACCTTGACACTAGTATATATATAAAATTTTACACCTTACATTTACACAAGTTTATATATTATTATGTCTCAATAACACCAGAAAAAAGTTAAGTTTTTGAAGAAAAGAAAAAATATGTTTAGATATGACAAAGTTTGGAAGTAATCTTTTCATCCATAAAACAAAGAAATGGACTAGCAGATCTCTAAGTCTTTTCCAGTTCCTACCACCTATAATCTATAACCTATAACCCAACTCCAAATTCTTTAAAGATGAAAATCCATATTTCAGAGCCAAGGTCAAAGATGTATGGTTTATGCACTTACCTGGGAAAAGATAATGTATAGAAAAACATTTTCTATATCAAAATTTTCAAGTTAGCTATTTAGCCAAATATGCTGCACTTCCTCCAGTTAAACCAAAACCCACCTCCCTGCACTCCTTCATGCACAGATTTCTTTATCATCACATGCAATTGCCAGTGTTCCCAGAGAGGGAGCCATAAACAGGTGACAAAAATGCTCTTGGTAATACTGGCCCACCCTGTCTGCAAACTAAGAGAATTTAAGGATTAAGAAGCCATTTAAGCATAAGTCTCACATTAACCAATTTATCCTTGCATTTGCTAATGACTAAAGATAAAAATCTTAATATGTGTGAAGTGTTCTATGCAACAGAATAAACGTGTATTTCCCAAGAAATCATAATTTTTCTATTTAGCCTTCATATGACCCTAAGAACATGCTAGTCATACATTTTTTGTTCAATAGAAGTAAATTTCCAAACTAAACAATGAATATAAAACTAGGAGACCAAGAAACGTATTTTTTTTCTAGTTTCTAGCCTCACTTCCACTCTACTTGTTGTGCTCAGCTGTATCGTCCCTGTGGCATCCAAGGCCCAACTCTACCTGCCACACTCACTCCAACCCCCATCACCACCACCATCTTTGTATCTTTATTCTCAGATAACCTCTCCTTCCAGGATTATTTCCAACCCTACTGTCTCTACACCAAACCAGTGGGGAAGCACCAACAATAAATCTTGGGACAAGGACACTGGCCTGGGACAACTTGCTCAGATGTTTCGGAAATCAGGACAAAAACTGAGAGTTAATTCTGGGCTTCCCCTTGTACTTTACTCAGTACTCTCCAAGAAATCCCATGAAACCTGAGGAATCAGGAAACCCAGGAGTAGAGCAGTCAAAATGTAAAATGTAAATAATGACCACATGTTACTTGGACTTGGGGAGATATGAATTTGAAGGTGTGTTTGTAAGATGTTGCATTCACATTAAAGCTGTAACTATAAAATCTGGCAGATCTGAGATTCTTAATGTCTTTAGGAGGCACCTTCTTCTATGGTGAACATTTGCTGTAGATTAAGTGACAGCCTGTAAGTGTTCATGCATACAGCAGAGGGAACAATTTATTACACTGGAAGAACTTAAACCTAGATCAACATATCTGTATGCAAAGCTTACATCAAGAAACAGTTAAAGTCCACAGCAGAGATTGCAAATTCACCTGCCTATAGGAGTCAGGAGGTAACATAAATGACTGGCCACATATCTGCCATGGGGTGAGGAGAACTATAGGGAATAGAGTGAGTAGAGCCTGTCTGGGGGCAGCTACTACTTAACTCCAGACAACTGTCACGCAACAGTACACGCCTACTGTTGCCTTATGTTTCACTCGTGAAATGTAACATTTCCCAGCTTTTAAAATCCTGAAAAGTACAAAGGAAATCTGTTAACTTATACCAACCTAATGGATCACATTATAGGAAGTCATGCAAAATTTTATCTTCCCCAGCCAAACGGCTTGTCAAGAAGGGGGCTTGTCAAGTAGTGGTATCCGGAAGATTAAGATTAGATAACCTTCCAGGAGACAGTTCCAATTTTCATTGGAACTTCAAGTGTGAAGTCTGGTTCTTTGCATGCACTTAGCTCTCATCAACATTAATAGATAGGAGTTAAGAATTTAATGGGTCACTTATATCAAGATTTTCAAATGGAGATCTTCTTTTTCTTTCTCCTATATCGAACACATTTAATGATCTTTTGAAATATGGATTTCCTACACAAAGAATATTGAGCTGTTTCTATTTACGAAAATGTTTGTACTGTCAGAGACCAAAAAAAGACTTATGTGATTTAACAGGAGATCGTTTCCCTGTGGCATGCATTAAAACTTTTAACATCAAATTAAGTAAAAGTGTCAGGAGGTATTCTTAAGAGCTTGACTGCTTAGGAAGGATTTAGGGATATGAGTGTGTAGCCCAGTATTAGGACATTATTGGTGTTTTTACCTCAGCAAGTGTTTGACAGACACTGTTTCCACAGGATATGATTGTCCAGTCCCTTCATTTATTTCGAATTTTAAAATTAAACTAGCATTGTTATTGGGGCACACAGATTAGAGGAGATCATGAAAAGAGAAATGGGTTGGTGAAAGATAAATTTCAAAAACCAAGCAACATCTTAAATTGAATTGTCTTGAAATAACCCAACAGGAAGGTTATAAAAGTTTAAAACATTTTAAGGGTCAAAAGCTCAGAATCCCACAGCATTTTTAATTAGCAAAACTCAGTTTGTAGAAGAAAGCTAAGCTCTCAAGATTAAATCCAGCTGACGTTCCTGACCGTTCCACTTAACCAGTCCACCTGACTGAGCCATGGACTCGCTTCCTCTGTAAGACACCTGACTAACATTACAGTGGACAATTACCACTAATAGGTTGCTTTCTAGAATGTGAACACATAATTTTTATATTTACTCTGAGTTCCCTAAGTTTTTCACAAGTCACTTTATGTTAGTATTCTTGCTATTGCAATTACATCATTTAATTAAATATTACACAAACTGATGAAATATGAATGTAGAAAGTTTCAGTTTCTATGAAAACCTAGTTGAATACTTTAGAAAGAGTTGATAATGGCAAGTCTAGAAAGAAAATCATTGTGGATAAGATATCTGTGAAAGAGTGGGAAATATTTGTAAAAACCCAGACAGATTCTGCTTTTGGGCTGTTCCACTCTTTAACCTCTAGCTCTGCTTTTAGCAAATTAAAACTAGTAGAAATAGTAGACCATGCATTGTGGGTATGGTATATGCAAGCAAGATTGACTGAGCACTCTAATCAGTGCAGTTACACTGAGGAAAAAAAAAAGGCCTTGACTTCCTATTGGTGAATAACATGAATATTTAAAATATGTATATATTGTTTTCATGAATCCCTTTTCAATTTACTGACATTTCTCAGCCAATGCCAGTCACATCAAATAATAAGGCTTCTTCTAGGTTCATTTCAAATAAATCTTATGTTCAATATGAACAAGGTAGTACTTCTACCAAAATTTTTGATGTCAGTCAGTAGCCTTTGGGTTTTAAATCCTTATCAAGATATCAATGATCTCTTCAGACTAACATGCTAGTAAGGTGATCCATTGCAAAGTTTACATTTCAGTGAACCTAAATCAGGGTAAGACCTATGGAAAATTCTCTACCACGAAGTTGCATTTTTCTCCTTGATCTCATAAAAACTTATATTTTTGTTTCATAATTAAGATAAATAAATGTATCAAATTACTTTATAGTATCTAAAATGAATTATGCTACATTAATCTCTGAAATACTTATAATTAGGTCAAAATTTTGAAAATTGATCATCATTAGTAATTTTATGTGCCAGACACCGCTAATAAACATAGACACACTACCTACGTCTATATAGTTATCTTTCACAGCACGCATTGTATACATGAGAAAATTAAGTGCCAGAGATAAATAAGGTTTTTTAGTCATGGTCTGTGATCTGACCATGCCAGGCACAGCCAGGACTAGGCCTCTGGCTTCTTGAGCTCCAAAGCTGGTGCATGTCACCACAATGCTATCAGGAGTGTCATGGAATATGTACTTTAATGCTACTCAACTAAAGGTGTCAAGATTCTTTGGACTGTCTGGGTTTATTGTTTAAAATTGGTCCATACAATTTTTAAAATCATTGGTTATAATATGCAATTATATCATTTAAAAATACTAAATGCTCCTTCACAAAATATCTTCAGAATAGAAAGGTATACATATACATTACTAATAAGAAAGTACTATAAGGAAATATATAAAGGAAATAATTCTGGGATTTTTAACTCATTCATACAAACATCTATTGTGGGCTTGTACTCAGCACTGAAAATTCAAAGATAACATTGTTATTGTCCTCAAGGATCTTATGGTCTTGGTGAGGAAAAGATAATTAAGAAGTTGTGACATGATATGATATCAGTTACAATAGAGATCCATATTAAATACTGTAGAGATATGAGCAATCAACCCAGAGAACCACCTGAAGACTAGCTGAATGGGACTCCTATAACTAAGGATATGAAGAAGGGGCAGAGATGTGAAACAGGCTGGTCCCACACCCACATGTGGCGGTTGAGGATCTTTAGGGATATTTCAGTGGCTGAGGTCCCCACTGAGAAGGGAGGAGTCCCAGCCCCACACTAGACTCCCTAGCTCAGGGCTACAGTGCCAGGAAGAGGGATCCACATGGCAGCAGACTATGAAAATCTGTGGTACTACATAAACTAAAAAGCTTCTTGCACAGCAAAAGAAACAATCGACAAAATAAAAATGCAACCATAGAATGGGAGAAAACATTTGCAAACCGCATATAAGGGGTTAATATCCAAAATCAGATAAGGGGAATAAACATACATAGAAGAGATACAAATGGCCAACAGGTACATGAAAAGATGCTCAACATCACTAATTGTCAGGGAAATATATATATCAAAACCACAAGGAAATATCACCTCATACCTGTTAGAATGGCTATCATCAAATATACAAGAGATAACAAGTGTTGGTGAGGATGTGTAGAAAACGCAACCCTTGTACACTATTGGTGGGAATGTAAATTGGTGCAGCCACTATGGAAACCATTGTGGAGTTTCCTCAAAAATATTCAAAGTACAACTACCATATGATTCAGCAATTCCACTTCTTGGTAAATAATCCAGAGGAAATGGAAACAGAATATCAAAGAGATATCTGTATTCCATATTTATTGCAACATTATTCACAAGACATAGAAACAACCTAAGTGTCCAGTTAAAGGAGATGTGAAATATACATACATACATACATACATACATTCATAGGAACATTATTCAGGCATGAGGAAAAAATGAAACCCTATCATTTGCAACAACTTTGTTGCAACACAATATATAGCAAACAGTTGTGGGTAGATCTGGGTATAACTTAAAACAAGAAATGAATATGCATGAACAGCCATCATCAAAACAGGTTTTCATTCTGGGGAACTTGAGGATACTATGCTAAGTGAAATAAATGAGAGAAAAACACATATCATATGATATTAATTACATGTAGAATCTAAAAAGTCCCAATTCATAGAAATAGAGTTAGAATGGTGGTTACCAGAGACTCAGAGGAGGGGAAAATGGGGAGATGTTAGTTAAAGGGTACAAACTTTCAGTTATAAGATAAATAAGTTCTGGGATCTAATGCACAACAGCATTGTGATTATAGATAATAATACTGTACTATATACTTGAAAGTTACAAAGAGAGTGGATCTTAAATGTTCTCACCACAAAAAAATGTAATTATTGATGTGAAAAAGGTGTTAATTAATCCTAAGATGATAATCATATTAAAATATATAACTATCAAAATCAACACATCGTACACTTTATTTTTTTCATTTTTTAAAATTTCTTTATTAAGTTATTACATATGTGTTCTTACCCCCATATTACCCCCCATCCCCCCCTTCATGCCCTCACCCCCCTGTTGTCTGTATCCATTGGTTAGGCCTATATGCTTGCATATAAGTCCTTTGGTTGATCTCTCCCCCTTACCCCCACCCTCCCCTAACTTCCCTTTGAGGTTTGTCGGTCTGATGAATGCTTCTCTGTCTCTGGATCTGTTTTTGTTCATCAGTTTATGTTGTTCATTATATTCCATAAATGAGTGAGATCATGTGATATTTATCTTCCTCTGACTGGCTTATTTCACTTAGCATAATGCTCTCCAGTTCCATTCATGTTGTTGCAAATGGTAAGAACTCCTTTTTCACTGTAGCATAGTATTCCATTGTGTAGATGTACACTTTAAACTTACATATTTAATGAGATACACAATAAAGCTTGGAAGAAAAATAAAAAACTTATTAATATGCAAGGCAGTCCTCCCCAGAAGGGAATCTTTTGCCATTGATATTCCTTACAATTGCTGGCACATGATACTAATAACAAAAAGGTGACTTCTGGTCAGTTTTATTTTGTGTTAAACTCTCCATAGACAAGGCGTTGGCGTCTGCCTGCACTCAGGTGGCCTGTTCCAATTACCAACTCATAGGGTTTTGAAAATAATGAAGAATATTATTATCAATAATATTGCAAGTTTCATAATAGGTATGGAATTTATAAGAATTCAGTTGTCCATGTTAATACGTAATGTTATGTAGGAAAGGGTAATGAGAACTCTCTATGCTATTTTTGTAACTTTTCTGTAATTCTGAAATTATTTAACAACTAGAGGCCCAGTGCACAAAATTCATGCATGGGTAGGGTCCCTAGTGGCTGCCTGCTGCTGGCTGGGGCCTTCCTTCATTTTGTGCCGCCCCCTGGTGGTCAGCGCATAGAGAGCAATCTAACTCCCAGTTGCTTGAACTCCCAAGGGGACACTTTGCATATTAGGCTTTTATATATAGAGATAAAATGTTAAAACAGTTATAAGGGTGTGACTGCACCTATAACCCATGTGTGAATCTAAACTGCTGTTACCATCAATGTGATTTGCAGACAAATGGGACTATTCAAGCAGAGTTTAAATGATGTTCCCCTGGTGGACTGAACAACTGCCCAGTGATACACTGACCCTTGAAAGCTCCCTTTTAGCAGCATTTCTTTCTTTTCATGTAAAAGTTACAATAGAGATCCATATTAAATACTGTAGAGATATAAGCAATCAACCCAGAGAACCACCTGAAGACTAGCTGAATGGAACTCCTACAACTAAGGATATAAAGAAGGGGCAGAGATGTGAAACAGGCTGGTCCCACACCCACATGTGGTGGTTGAGGATCTTTAGGGATATTTCAGTTACAGTAAACAACCAAATCAAACAGGAACTATTTGGCTGTTTCAAAGCAGCCTTTGAAAAACTTCTTTGAGTTGCGTTGCCATTTGTCATAGCCACCAAATCCTGGAGATGCAGGGAGAGAAAACTGTGCTGTCCTCCCTCAGCCCATTCATTCTTTCACACCAGATTAGAAGGTCCATGTGGAATTCTTCTTAGAACTCAAATATCTCTCACAAGAAGGGTAGATGAGCATTTTTTAACTGAAAATTATATGCTGAATACTGTTTAGCAGTTTCCATTTCCCTTTGAATAGAAGAGCTTTTAAAAAGAAAAGTAAGATTTATGTGTTTATTCTACATGCCGAGGCCATCAATATCAGCACAGGAAAAAAAAAAAAATAACCAGTGAATTTCCTCATTTTCTTCTAACCAAAAAAACCACCTTACTGATGAGGAAACAGAAGGTTAGGAAAATGAAGAATCTTGCTAAGAGTCTCTTCTCTTAGACTCAGCGTCGTCTATTTAACTTCAGAACACTCATTTCTATATAACACAACATATAGCCAACAGTTTGGGGTAGATCTGGGTAGAACTTAAAATAAGAAATGAATATGCACAAACAGCCACCATCAAAACAGGCTTTCATTGCTATGAACTATTCTGGGGGAATCTGACCTAAAATCACATAGCCCCACCCAACCATAGGAGAAATACTTTAAACCTCCAATACCAAAGCAGAGTCCCTCTGAGCACACATAATCACTGGATTACAATTCTCTTCACTTACACATGTGCAAAGAAGGGTCTTTCAAATGAAGCAAGTATTCCATCAAATACTCAATTAAAGCCATTTCCAGAACGTACAAGAATGTGATTTAGGTCACACACATGATGTCAGAACGTGAATCTCATCAATGCAATGAGGCAGAAGAAAATAAGATTGAAACCAGTTGTTTGGTTTCAGGTAGCTAAAGCAACTGCCTGATTAACTAAATTTTTCTTTTTCTAACTGGTTGTCATGGTATTGTGCAGATGGAATCTTGGACTGAGCCTGCAGACAACAACAAATTTGTGACATTCTGCTTTGACCCTTACATTGCAATTACATTAGGGCTGTCATTCTGAGATGACATGGAATCACAACACAGTCTCTTAAAAATCTCAGAAATTTGGGGATGGGAAAGCCAAGGAGTAAGTGGAAAGCCACATTTTAAATTACTTTAAAGTATGGCTTTATTATTTTCAAATATTGCACACATTCAAAACTCAATATATACAAGTACTAAAAATAAATTAAGAATATGAAAAAATGGCAAAAGGCCTGTATCACATAGCAATATATCATATACAGTTACTTCATTTGCTTTACTCTAGCAGGAAGGCACTTTTACTCAACGAGAGAACTGCAATAACGGTAATAGTTTTAATGCTGATTGCACATTTAGGACATATCAGATGTTTCACGTGTACTTTCTGATTAAACCCCTGCACAAAATTAAGATAGGGGCCAAGATAATCCCAATTTCACAAATAAAGAAACTGAGCTTGGCCAAGATCACAGAGCTAGCAAGGGGTAGGCAAAGTCCCTGTCCACAAAACTCCATGACCTGGAGCCTTATGGGCATCCTGAATAACCTGGAATGGGCACTCTCTAAATGCCGGGTGTCCAAAGCTGATTCCTCTTCAGTTACATTTCTTACCCATCTTCAGCCCATATTTCCAATCGCACTGAGATCAGGGGGGTCCTTTCAAACATAGAATCAATGATGAGGAGGAGTTAATCATTTTCAAATGTAAAAGCAAAGCTTGGAATGCCCAACTCAAAATAAAGACATTTTTAGTTCAGCAACAACATCCAGGATTATAATCCACTTCCAGGATTTTTAAGAGATATATATTTTCCTGGTTTTCCAGAGCTATTTAAATGAATGCTTTAACAAGTGGGTACTGAAATGTCTAGGGGGAGGCAAGAACGGGGAGGGGAGGCTTTGTAAAGTATGTCATTGTCTGGCCGCTATTCTGTACACCTGAAACAAATACAAAATAATATTGCATGTAAACTGTAATTGAAAAATGAAAATAAATAAATAAAGGCTTTAAAACAAAGAATAATGATTTGTCTCTAAGCCAAGGAAATTCGCATCCCTAGAATCCCACATTCAATCTGATCCTATTTTGTATCACATTTTGGTTAGTGCCTTGGAGATGTGCACAGAGGCTGTGAAAGTCTCTTCAGCCTCATTCCCAGACACTGCACAGGGAAGATGGCAGTGATGTCATGCTCTCTGGTGCTCTAGAGGTACAAATAGACACCAAAAATGAATTAAATAAGCAAACACACTGCAGCACAGGGACTCGGTATTATCTGCCCCTAGAGATTCAAAAGTTGAAGACTGACAAAGTATGCATCATGTCACAGTTGGCAGAAATGACAACTCATTATCTTCTAACACAATCCCTAATGTTCATGGCTTAAAAATAAAAGGAAAGGGGCAATAATTTTTCATTTGTTATGGGTTGGATAGATCACAGCTCTGATTTCCTCTCCCCACTGGATTATTAAGTAAAAAGTCAATATGAATATGCAACAGAATTGTGTCCTGCTTTCTTTTTCTGGCAAACTGGTCTTTGCTCCTAATTCCCAGCAGTATCAATTAACAATGCATAATTTTAATAGAGTGCTTGAAAGTACAGGGCTGGTGCTATAAAAATTAATTGTCTTGAGCTGATTTCCTGTAGACACCATTAATCAATATCATGCCATCTCATGAGCAGCTGCTCGCCTTCTTCCCAGTGATTCAAGAGAGAAAAAATGTGAATAAGGTGGCCACATGCTCTGCAGGTGTGTGAGTGACATTTGAATTTTTAACATCTTGGAATGTAAAATATGGGAAAGAAAATGAATAGTTTTGTGTGCTTTTTAAAGCTAAAGCTCAAGTTCTTAAGTTTTCAGAGTGATTTAGATTAAACGATTAAATTAAACAAGGTACAAATAAAGGTGTCTCATAACAATGGTAACTAAAAAAACTGATCACTTGTTTGATGCCAAACTCTAGGATTTACACCCATTTATGTCAAGGAGTATTGTATGTAATCATTTGATATATTCAGAAATAAATGATGCAGTATATATCACAAAGAGTGCTTTTTAAAAAATCTTTAAGTCAGCATATTTGATATGAGTTCCAGGCCTGGCTCTGTCATTTTCTTGTAAGAAGGTGTCTTGCCTTGAGTAAGACAATGTAGAAACTAACATTTCCCCTCTAGCGTCAAAATTTCCTATCTATGATGTGAGGAAGTGCTAAGTGATCTCTAACAGTCTAGTTCTAAAGTTCCTTAACAAAAAGGGGGCCTTGGAGCAATTCACACAAAGATGGAAAACCACACATATTCTTCAGCAAATGTTGAATACCTGAGCAAGCTAATTCTCTAGGTTTGTACTGTTCAATATTACAGCCACAAGAGGGCATGAGATGTGCTGCAGGTGTTAAGTACGCAGCAGATCATGAAGATTTAGAATAAAAAAAAAGGATGCAAAAAAATCTCAATTTTATATTGGTTATATGTGGATATGACAATATTTGGGATATATTGGGTTAAATAAAATACATTATCAAAATTATTTTTATGCATCTCTTTTTAATGTGGCTACAAGAAAACTTTAGGTTGCATATGTGGCCTGTATTCTATTGCCATTGGACAGCATTGGTCTAGGTACTGCTTACTTAGCAGTAAAGAAAACAGATAAGCCCTGACCGGTTTAGCTCAGTGGATAGAGCGTCGGCCTGTGGACCGAAGGGTCCCAGGTTTGATTCCAGTCAAGGGCATGTACCTTGGTTACAGGCACATCCCCAGTAGGAGGTGTGCAGGAGGCAGCTGATCGATGTTTCTCTCTCATCAATGTTTTTAACTCTCTATCCCTCTCCCTCCCTCTCTGTAAAAAACCAACAAAATATATTTTTTTTAAAAAGAAAACAGACAAGTCCCCACGCTTAAGGAGCTTGCACTCTAATAAAGGCAAGAAAAAAAATAAGCAAATAAAAATTAATTTTAGATAACAGTACTATGAAAATTACAAAATAGGATACTGTGCCTGGATATTTTTCTGTGGACAGGAAAAATCTTTAAACCAAGGTGACATTTAAGTTGAGAACTGAATGATGAGATATGGCAACTTGACATGGATCAGAAACAATAGCCCAGGAGTAGGGAAAAGCAAGCCCCAAAACTCTGAAATGGAGCAGACTCGGATGTTTCTTTCTTTCTTTTTTTTTTGTTAATATCTTTTTATTGATTTCAGAGAGGAAGAGAGAGGGAGAGAGAGAAAGAAACATCAATGAGAGAGAATCACTGATCAGCTGCCTCCAGCACAACCCCTACTGGAAATGGAGCCTGCAACCCAGGCATGCGCCCCTGACTGGAATCGAACCTGGGACCCTTCAGTCCACAGGCTGAAGCTCTATCCATTGAGCCAAACCAGCTAAAGTGGGATGTTTCTTTTTACTGGACATTGAAATACTTACATTTACAACACAACATTTACCAAAGTATTATTTAGGTTCCATAATGGATTTACCAGGCACCAAGCATTGCTTTATGAACTGTCAAATATATTACTCCATTTAATCTTCTCAATGACTCTCTCTCTATCTATATAATAAAGAGCCAGGATCGTAACTACCGATTATCACCTAAGGCTCGACCAGACTGGAAGTCAGTGCTGGGTTGTCGTGGTGACCCAGCACTGACTGGGGCCGCTGCAGGCGCCCCAACCCAGCACTGACTGCCTAGGGGGCTGCAGATCAAGCCTGGAGAGGCCTGCAGAGAGAGAGGCAGGGTCTGATCCGTAGCCTCTGTAGCAGCCGTTGACCAGAACTTGCCTCTCTTTCTCTCCCGGCCTGGCCAACAGCCACGCTTCCATTTCTCTCCAGGCCTCCACCAGGGCTGCTGATCAGCCCCGCCTTTCTGATCAGGCCCCATTGATAGGCCCAGAGATGCTGACTGGCATGGAAACTAACCAATCAGAACCAAATATGGGTCAACTGTGAGGAGCCAATGGCTGCCTAGGAGGCGGAGCTTTTGACGCTAACCAATCAGAACCAAATTGGATGGCAGAGGAGGGCAGTTGGGGTCAAGATCAGGCCTGCAGGGCAGGGCAGGGCAGTTGGGAGCGAGATCAGGATGGCAAGGGAGGGCTGTTAGGGGTGATCAGGCAGGCAGGCAGAGGGGTTAGGAGCAATCAGGCGGCAGGCAGGTGAGTGGTTAAGAGCCAACGGTCCCAGATTGTGAGAGGGATGTCCAACCGCCAGTGGGATTGGGCCTAAACAGGCAGTCGGACATCCCCCAAGGGGTCCCTGATTGGAGCGGGTGCAGGCTGACTGAGGGAACCCCCCCACCCCCATGCACGAATTTCCTGCACCGGGCCCCTAGTGTGTGTGTGTGTGTGTGTGTGTGTGTGTGTGTGTGTGTATATACTAGAGGCCCGGTGCACAAAAATTTGTGCACTTGGCAGGCGGGGGGAGGGGGGTTCCCCAGCCCGGCCTTTGCCCTCTTGCAGTCTGGGACCCCTCGGGAGATAACGATCTGCTGGCTTAGGCCTGCTCCCGGGAGGCAGAGGGCACGCCCAATCCCTAAGTGCAGCCCCTGGTCAGGCTCAGAGCAGGGCCGATTTGGGGGTTGGGGCACCGCCCCCTGTCATACTCAAGGCAGGGTCGATGGAGAGGTTGCGGCGCCACCCCGTCACACACAGAGCAGGGTCAATCAGGGGGTCGGGGAGCTCCCCCCTGACACGCACAGAGCAGGGCCGATCAGGGGGTTGAGGACCTCCCCCCTGTCACTCACAGAGTAGGGCCGATAGGGGAGTTGGGGCACCGCCCCCTGTCACACACAGAGCAGGGCGAATCAGGGGGTTGGGGTGCTGCACCCTGTCACACTCAGGGCAGGGCCAATGGGGAGGTTATGGCTCTACCCTGTCACACACAGAGCAGGGCCCGTGGGAGGGGTGGGTGTTGGGGCGCCGCACCCTGTCACACCCAGAGCAGGGCCAATCAGGGGGTTGGTGTACTGCACCCTGTCAAAAACAGAGCCGCAGGGCAATCAGGGGATTGGGGAGCTCTCCCCTATCAGGCACAGAGCAGGGCTGATCAGGGGGTTGGGGCGCTGCCCCCTGTCACACTGATCCCGGTGCCGGGAGCTTCGCTGCTCCGCTGATCCCAGTGCCGGGAGGCATATTACCCTTTTACTATATAGGATAGAGGTCTGGTGCATGGGTAGGGGCTGGCTGGTTTGCCCTGAAGGGTGTCCTGGATCAGGGGGGGGGTCCCCACTGGGGTGCCTGGCCAGTCTGGGTGAGGGGCTGAGGGCTGTTTTCCGGAAGCGAGTGACTAAAGCTTCCAACCGCTCCTTGTTTTCTTTCTTTTTTTATTTTTTTTATTCTGGGCCAGCTTTAGCTCTGAGGCCTCACTGCTGAAAACATGGATACAATGTTTCGGTCCGCCTGGCTTTCAGTCTGGCTGATTTCTGGTGTTTTGTTTAGCTTCTTATTTGCAACATAGTCCATAGTTGCTTAGAGTTGCAGTTGAGAGGCCGGCAAGTTAGGCGGGGAACGTTGGAGTCTACAGCAAGCAAGCCTCCCTGCTTGCTTCAGTGCCTGGCTGCCGGCCGCCATCTTGGCTGACAGTTAATTTGCATATACTCACTGATTAGCCAATGAAAAGGGTAGCGGTCATACGCTAATTACCATGTTTCTCTTTTATTAGTGTAGATATATATATATAAAATAATTGATGATACAGAATGAAGAAACTAAAGCGCAGAGGGTTTGAGGGATCTGCCCAAGGATGTCCAGTGTGTGAGAAAGAGTGGAGATTGAAGCTCCCATCTTCACACTTCACATGAAGAGCACTTGCACTATGGTGCCCTCTGTCATCTTCACCCAAAGTAGAGAGTGCAAGCAAAAAAGATTTCCCAGCAGAGTTGTGATGTCTTTGTCACTATTTTCCATTCTGCTCTTTACTAGTATTGCTCAGTGGCTCACAAGAGGAGTGAGTTCAGAGAAATGCAATCACCACCATTAAGCATTTGACAAATTGGGGCACAAGTTAGCCCTCAGGCAACAGTGACTAAACAACATTGTTTACTTGTAGGAAGGAAGGGAGAAACTCTTAATCCCTTTCTCTCTTCCTTTTAATTACTGAACATCCATGTTATTCATTACATTTGTTGGATGCTTAGCAAGCATTTTGTTGGTGGTTCAAATGACCTTAGGAAGATAACTGAACACTGCAGGTTTGGGAGGCAAAAAGATTTGGGTTTAAATCACCTCAGCTTCATCACTTAAAGGCTGTATGATCTTCAACTATGCAACCTTGACACTATTAAGTCTCCAGTTTCCTAATATGTAAAGAGGGCATAGAAGGACCTGCTCTTAGATGTGTTGTGAGGGTTGGAGGATCCGGAGTAGTCATTCCAGAAGCTTGAGGCAGCCCTTCAATCAATGCATGCAGTACAATTCTAGGTGTGACCACACTTCTGCACTACTTGTTGTGCAGAATCTGAGGCATGGGAAGTTTGAGGCTTCTAAGATCCTTGGGCATCCCTGAGTTAAATTAAGATTGTAATTTATCCTTTTCTCAGCAACGTAACTGATACATTTCTGTAAACTAGGGTATCCTCACTCTGGCTCCCAACCAAATCTATTCTCCATCAGGTATCATTGGGTCAATGGCAAAAACTGGGAACCATTCTTTAGTTACTAAATTCTTTCTATGTGACTAAAGAATAACTCCTTTTATGAACTGAAGTACAATCATGACCTGAAGTGGCTTCTGAAAGTAGAACAACTGGTTTAGTTGAATTCCAAAGGAAATGTCTTCATACTTTCCGATAACAGTAGTTTCACACTTTTGGACTGCAGCTCTTTTTCCAAAAACAGAGTACAGAGCTTGAAGGTCTCCAGTGACGTCCCCATCAAGGCTGTGACGCAAACTGCTAAGTCTGGCTCCTGGGAAATAGCTCACTGCTTAGCAAGAATCTAAGCCTGAACAATGAGAGGAGAGGTTTGTCAACCATGAAATTCTGAGAGTGAATGTGGGCAGGGGAGGGCATGAAGATGTAACCTCAAAAATGTATATATCTACGTACTGATGAAACGTGAACAGCATAGTCCCTAGTTAGTACTGGTGATGTTTCTAAGAATTTGGGCTGGCTATAGCAATAAACAACAAAACCCATATGGGTTCAGAGTAAGAGGTGGAATGTTTCCTCTCTTATCTAATGTGAGTTGTCCCAACAAGCAGATTTTTCTCTGTCAGGGAAGTGTTTGAACTTGTTCAGGCCCCTAAGAAACCCACATCATCCAAGTTGCCTGACAACCTTCTGTCCAATCACCCACAGATGGCTTTTAGTAACTATTCCATACTTCTCTGTAAGCACTGAATTGGGGCTGGGGTTTGGGTATTTTATTTAATTACAGTGGATTATGGGGAGATGGGACCAGAAGTTCCCTAAATTTAACATCAAGAGCAATCATAGATGAGGCTGTGAAAAGGGACCCCACGTTCCCACCATCACAATGCCTTTGTCTTGCATTATGGGGGCTGAATTGGGTAGACTGTATATAAGCTTCAAGGAAGCCTTGGTGTCTCCTTCCTTGAGTTACTTCCCTGCCTCCTTTTACAGATGCCTCAGAATGGAGGTCAGAGATCAACTGTTCCAATTCTCCCTTTCTGGAACTCCACAAACTCTCCTTCATAAAACACTTAAGCTTCACCTTAGTTCCTATGCACTGACAGAGAAACCCATAATTAAAAGTGCACTAAAGATCTAGTACTATATCCTGTTATTTACCAATATTTCCTTAATATAAACTTTCCTCATAGATTGCCAGAGATTACTGAGAGCATGTTGAAAGAATTGCTTCTCAGTAGAGATCCGTTTAGCACTAAGAAGCATATACAATCCTAACACAGAATTTAGACCTTATATTATAGGTGGAATATCTAACCTAAATTTGCAGTTTCCAACTCGTGATATCAAAGGACATGGTCTTTCCATTTTGTTCTGAAGGCAGTAGCTCTTGGTTTTTATGTCCACCTTCGCTGTTTCCCTTTCTTTCTAAACCTCAACATAACTGGCCCTATGCTGAGAGGTATGACTGACAGGTCATTTAATTAAAACCTATCAGAGTTATCCCCAAAAAGGTGGAGATCTTGGACACACAGGAGGTGCTCAATAGACCTGAATTAGACCATTAACCTTGCCAGTAATGGCTGCAAACCATCCATGGGTTTCCCATCATCCTCCAACTTTATATCCAATTAAAATACCTTCAAATGATTTTCAAGGAGATCCAAAAGGGGGCAACGAGCAGTGAAGAAGAAATACGATGTGATTTAAAACTAGAAAGATTCTTAGAATCATCTAGTCCAACCTCATCACTATGCTGTGAAGGAAATGAGGCACAGATTTAGGAGGACTTGTCCAATGACACAATGCTTATAGGGCTGGAGTCTGGGAATATGCCCCAAGTCTCATGACTTCCGAGCTAATGTTCTTTTCCACTATCCAATTTACCAAGCCCAGAAATAGCTCTGACTCTTATCCTGAGACTCTCCTCCAGCTGTCCATGACAACAAAATCTGTAAGAGTCAGCATTGTTAACTGAAAGGACCTGCCTTCAATGTCAGACCTGGGCTCAAGCCTAGTTGTATATAAACTCCCAGGAGGTTACCAACAACTTCCATGAGTCCCTGTTTTCTTATTAAGCAGGGCTAATGCCTGTTTTTGGTGCCTATCTGAACTGTTGTGATTTCAAAAAATTTGGGAGATGTGAAATTGCTGTGAGAAGTGTTAACTGTAATGATTCTCAAATTCCACTGACCTGACAGGCAGGGCACTAGATAGGTGAGGGGAAGAGATACAACACCTACTAAAAGTTTCCACATCTAAAACATATGGAACTAAGGCAAAACGATTTCCCAGAAGCTCTGAGATCAGAGAAAGACCAGGAGGGAAAATGAAGATGGAAGAAAAACGTGTGATATCAAGGTGTTATTTGGGTGACCAACTGCCTAGGTTGTCCCTGTTTTGGCACTGAAAGTCCTAGCCAAGCCAGGATAGATGGTCACCCTAAAATACAATGTTTTTTAAACACCTAAAATGTGAATCACTAGGACATTGTATTCACTTATAGAAAAATAAAAATATTTTCAACTCAGCAGTTATCTGTGAACTTTACCCCTCTTCTCTGAGGTCAGCAATGTGAGGTAAAACTGGGTAAGTGCTTTAAAATACATACATTTCCCTACCTCTAATGGTCATTGGTTTATTTCCTACCTCATAGAACATGATAAGCAGCAGGAAAACAACAGCAAGATAAAATGGGTGACTAAAGAGGCAGGATAAGATTAGAAAACATCAAAGAATACTATTTTATAGTCCTTCTGCTCACCCAGCCAACCCAGTCAGAGTTGTGTATCCTGGCAGTCCATGTGCAGAGCCTAAGAAGCTTGTCAGACTCAGTATTTAACATGTTATTTAATCTTACATTTTGCTCCCATTTTTATAAAAACTACTTGAGAAGTGCAATCACTGATTCCTGACAATGTGGACTATCTCTGACATCTATTGTTTTAAACATGCAACTTCAAAATGCAAGGCACTAAAAGGCATTGTTTCAACTCTATTTATTCCAATTGGCTTTTCTGGTCAAGGCTCTTAGAGTGAGTTCTCTTGGCCAAGACTGGAAAGAGTGTCATATTCAATATTCTAAACTATTCATCCCAGGTTCTGAATTAGGATCAGGCAGTCTGCCTGAATATACACCAATCCTGAAAACTATTCTGAAGAGGTAATTTTGCAGTGGGAAGAATAACTTCTTTAGGGACTGTGTGCAGAAAGCATACCAAGAAAAAAAAATGAAAGGCTTTGGAAAACTTCTGGTGTGCGACCACTTTTAGAGGTTTCACCAAAATATTTATTCTGGTTCCTCCATCTCTCTAGAGCAGATTTCTGAATATATGACTTGAGGACATTTTTTCAATCCTTCTGCCTCCCTCACCAACTTGTTTTCTAGTTTTGTAAGTAGAGACATACATGAAAATTATATGTGGGGTTTTTTTCTTCAAAACATGGGGAAACTTAGAAAGTAAAATATATGAGTAAGTTGCACTCATAAAGAACTTATATAAAAGCTTGCTATTAACTCTACTGGCATACAAGTTACAGTGAGCCCGAGATATTGTCCAGCATTATTCTTTCCATGATTCTTTTGGATCACATATAATTATGCCCAGGTGGAGCTAAAAATAGTTTTAAATTCTGATGAGATATAAAAGCAGGATAAAATGACAGGCATGGTACACTTACTGAAATAATCAATAGTACCTCATACTTCTGTTCTTTCAAATCTCCTTGAGAAAAATGATCTATATATATCAGAGTGGATTATTGACTGGGAGAGGATAAAAAACAAAAGCCCTATTTGCCCATGACAGAGTCAAAAGACCATGAGAAGACATCATTTGTCTTTAAAACTAAATTGGTAACTTGTACATTATACATTTCATTATCAGGCATAAGTTTATCATTTGCCTTGAAAAAAAAAGTGTTCTGTTATGTGTGTGTGTTTTTAATATCTTAGCTGCAGCTTGTTTCTCTGTATATAATCCTATACATGTTCTGTTTACCTCTCTCTATGCAACCTCATATTAATAGCACTTATGAGCACTTACTATGTTCAAAGTCCCAAGGACTTTACAAATATTTATTTAATAGTCTTAATTGATATTAAGAATAGTAGATAGTGTTTTTTTAAATATATCTTTATTGATTTGAGAGAGTAAGGAAGAGTAAAAGAGAGATAGAAACATCAATGATGAGAGAGAATCATTTACTGGCTGCTTCCTGCATGCCCCATACTGGGGATGGAGGACACAAGCCAGGCATGTGCCCTTAACTGGTTTCGAACCCAGGACCCTTCAGTCCCCAGGCTGACGCTCTATTCACTAAGCCAAACCAGCTAGGGCCAGATAGTGTTTTTATTCCCATTATACAGAAAAGAAAACTGAGCACAGAGATGTTAAGGGACTTTGCCAATGTCACACTAGGTTCCAGAACCAGGATTCAAACCCAGACAGATGAGCCACAGTCTTCACCACTTCCTTTCCAGGCCATATTATTTGCTGCCTCTACTCGACTCCCATTGTTTCTCAGTCCCTCAATCCCTCAAAGGTTCTTTCTGGCTTCAATGCCTTTGCACATGTTCTCTTTGCCAGCAGAATTCTTCCCTGCTGGTACCTTCTCTTCATTTCCCTATAAGCCTGATGGCCATATACTTAGGAGGCTTCTCCTGCATACCATCTAAAGTGTATCTATTTTGTCACTCTCTCTTTTTGTTCCTTGCAGATATATATATATATATATCATAACAGTCAGCACTATTTATAACTATTTTCTTTCTTGCTTGTTTCTGTCAGATTCCCCAACTAGAACATTCTCCTCACAAAAGTTGTCTTCATCACTGCAGTGTCCCTTAGCACTAAGCACATTACCTGTCGCATAGTAGCAGTCAATAAATATTTGCTGAATAAATAAATGAATATTAAAACATCTTTATATAGTCTGGACAAAGCACCTCATTGGAACAACTTTTGGGCTAACCTGAAGCTGTGTCCAGGTGTACATTCAGAAAAAGAGATTCTGGGTCAGGGTTATTTAGAGAACATGCCTCTAGCATGTTCTATGAATGTGAGTCCAATCCCAAGACCCTTTATACATCTGTCTTCCTGCAAATAGAGAAAGTCATGTTGCAGCACTCTGCTTTAACTGTCAAATGCTGCCTAGATGGGCAGCAAACAACTAGTAAATTCAAATCTAGAAGAGCCTGGACTGGAGGGGAGCCAATCTTACATCCCCTACACTCTTGTACTGCCTATAGATGCATGTTTCTTAGATTCTAACTTTTTTATAAAACCTATCTAAAAGTTTGATGCTATAGAGGCAATTAGGTTGCCAATTATTTCTGTCAACCTCAGAATGATGGTAAGACTAGAAACTCTCATTGTCAAAGCATTATCATATAATTACCTTATCTGAGCTTCCAAATTGAATAGTCACTAGTCCAGAGTTAAACTGGCCAAAAATTACCACTCCAAATTACCATTGTTTACTGGCTTTGCCTGGGACCAGAGGTCTTTACTTGGTTTCCATTCCAGCAGTCTAATGAAGAGAAGTTTTAACTGTAGGATCTGTTTGGTCTCACAGCATCCTACAAAGCCATGTCACCACTTTGCTCGGGCAAAAGCTAATCAAACCTCAAAATAGCATTGATCAAACATTGACTATACCAGTCAGGGTCATGGCAAGAAACAGGTGGGACTCAAACTGAGTCATTTAAAGAGAATTTAATAAAGTAATTGTTTATAAAATATGGACATGGTCTAAGAAAACAACAAAAAAGGGATAGTGCACTACACTAGGACTAGCAATAGCGGGGTGCTGTTATTACCCTGAGACATGAAAGAGCAAGTGAACCCAGTGGTTCCCAGAAGCATATTCCAGAGCAATTAGCTATGGGGAGTAGATGCATGGAGTAGGCCATCTGGCAGGGAGTTATGGCCTTTAGAGGAGGGTTGTGACAGCTTGTAGCAACCATGGCAAGGAGGAAGCAGGGGAATAAATACCCCATCCTACTCCTACTCTTATCACCCAGTGATACAACCCAACTGGGATCCAAAGTTTCTGAGAAGTTGTGTGATCCAATAATGTGGCCATAAATCTTTCCCCCGCTAAGTTGCACCTATAGCATACCACAGAAATGGTGCTCCACAGAATGGGTTTTGGAAAATGCTGGAGAGGATGACTTCTGTTATCTCTCCCAGCTCTAGCATTCTGTGCCCCTGACCAGTAATGAGTGGGAAGGTATAGGATATACATCAAGTAATAGCATTGCCATCCTGTATTAACTGACATTACTTACAGAATTACAGCAAGACCCAAGATGCAGGATGAGTTTTTGGCCACTGGATTAACAACTGTGGAGAGGAGGGAGAAAAAAATATTTTTGGATGAAGTAGCAGAAATTCATCCAAATTTCTTTTTTAAATGAGGCTGGAGGTTACTGAGAATTCACTAGAACCTATTAATTGCCTTCCCAGAATCATGATTGTGACAAGGGGTTCATACCAGATGCTCCTAAGCATAATGAGACTAATTTGTAAATGTTCCCATAATGCACTAATTCTGAAGGAGCTCGCTGTCAAGGGAAAGTTTCTCCTGACCTCAGTTAATGACCTCCTTACATCGTGAAGCATGAAGATTGATAGATCTTGTAATTTTATCCCTGTTAATTTAACTGCAGATGCTATTCTTGGGCAACTTGGTGATCACAAGATTTGAAATATTGATAAGAGTCTATAGGATGGCAGTAAAGAAATAGTAATTTTTAGCAGACTGTGAAGGAACATACAGCTTGTTAAAGAAAACTGGCTGCAGCTCAAAAATGCATGGGAAATTGACAGAGTGGGAAGCATTTAAGATAGAGTCAAGGAAGTAAACTGTAAAATTTATATTTATGAAGCCAGGAGTGCCAAATGAGCAACAGAAACCAATGCTCAGTATGGAAGGGGAGACATATACTGCAACAGAGAAGCCAGAAATATTAAAAATATAAAAGCACATGCATACTGTAATACTTCACCACCTCAACATTTGCAACTAAGAACTGCTGAGAATATTCCCAACTGGGATGCAGCTCTGCCTGGACGGTGATGGGCTGCCCAACACCCACGCCATCCCAGCACATGGGAGGAGTATTTACTGGTGATCCCTGCATGTCCCTTGGACCCTCCCTGCTCCCTTTATTCTGCCACCATGCTGGCTCTTGGAACATCTGTATATCAGAACACCCAATTGACAGGTTAGAAAAATCAACTGTACAACTGGCAGGGCTGTGAAAGATAAGAGCCTTTGTGAGAAGTTCTAAGAATGTAAGAAAATGCATTTTGTGCAGAATACATTTCTTTTAGACATTGTCAGATGATGTTGTTTTATTTAAGCTATAACTCACCCCTAATATACAGGGGAATTTTGACATCAGGCCAAGAAAAAAAATGTTGACAATCAGTTAATTCCTTGCCATTCTACTGAGATATACAGTATTATTTCCTTCTCAGTTATGAAAAAAAAAGAGAGAATTTCAGCAATGGGACTAGCCAGTTAAACTGTGGGGAGTCATGTCTATAGCCAAGAGGGAAAGAATCTGAATATTTTCATTATTTCTAAAATCTTTACCCTTAGAACTAGAAAAGGAGAACAAAGGTATTAAAATTGGTACCTTCAGCTCTTCTTTCATCTCACTTTACTCATTTCTATTGACTATTCTAGGAAGGAAAGACAAGTAAAGTGGAAGAGGACATATAAAATAAACATGGAGGAGAGAGGGGGAAGACTTGGCATAAAAGTCAAATGGCCCAACTGGTAGTTACTGGGACCCAAATATGTGCTGTAAAAAATCCTTTGAGATCTTTGAGGATATGGATTTTTTCTGCTCATAAGTGAAGAAACAGAATGACATCTCCTGGGGATAGGCACCTGTGACACTGCATATTATAAAAAATACTAGAGGCCCGATGCACGAAATTCGTGCAAGAGTAGGCCTTCGCAGCTGCAGCAGCTGCCTGGATCCCTCCCTCGCAGCTGCGGGTGGCTTCCTCTATCCTGCGGCTGCAGCCCGGCTTCATCTGGAAGGACATCCAGAAGGACGTCTGGTCTAATTAGCATGTTACACTTTTATTATTATAGATATATTTGGTAATCAGTCCACAATTCTTGGTAAGTATTGAGAGTAATAAAGGTATGTTTTTGCGAGGTGAATAAAGTGACTTTTGGAAGCAGGTAAGGATATGTTGCCAGGAGACCCAACCCCATGATTAAAGGGTTGGAACTTTCAGTCTACCCCTTCTGCTCCTAACCCCCACCTCCAGGGAGGGGAGAGAGACTGGAATTTGAGTCAACTGTCAATGGCAAATGATTTAATCAAACATGACTATGTAATGAAGCCTCCATAAAAACCTAAAGGGACAAAGTTTGGAGAGCTTCAGGATTGGTGAACACGTAGAGGTGCTGAGAAATGGTGTGCCTAGAGAGGCATGGAAGCTCTGCACCCCTTCCCACGTAACTTGCCCTGTTATGCATCTGCTCCATCTGGCTGTTTCTGAGTTATATCCTTTTATAACCAGACAATCAATGAGTCCATGCTGCCCATCACTACTTGAGCCAATTAAGCAGAGACAGGGCAAGTTATGAGCATTTATTCCAATACTGCCAGTAGTATGGGAGAGCAGCAGGTCATCAACATAAATCTGCTCTGCCCCCCACTATAAGCCAGCTGCTTATATTGGGTAGAAGGACAAGGATTACATGGGGAAGTAGGCAAAAGGTATGCCAAATGGGCAGTTTGCAGGTAATGCAGGCTGGAGATTTGCAAAGGCTGGGGTCTTCAAAGAGCTGGTGGCTCTGGTTTCTATAACAAGCTTGTTAATCTTTCCATGAATAGGCAGCTCCTGGATGGGGAGGATGGGCCGCATTTCTAGGTGAGCTCCCAGGTCCCATGGGTAACTCCCAGCCAGGTTAGAATATGCTTTCTTTAATCAGAAAAAAACAATCACGGTTAACAGAGCATGATTAATATTTCTTACACTATAATGCCGGTCCCCAATATTCTATTTCTGCTCCTATCACTTATACAGTAAACCAGTGATCTAGTTAGTCACATGTTTCTCTGAGTTCTGTAAGTTGCTCTAGCAAATTAATGGAGTGTGTAAAGGGGATTGTGAGAACCTCTGAGTTATAGCCAGTTGGCCAGAAGTACAACCTGGACTTATGATTGGCATTCCTACTTGGAAGGGGCTGTCACAACTTCTAATCAGTAGCACAAAAAACCTGGGCTTGTAGCTGGCAGCTGCAGTGTGAAGGGGTGTGTGGGAGGTGGGGGAAGTCTTGTAGCACTAAACCCTTAACCTGTGGAATCTGACATTATCTCCTAGTACAGTGGTCGGCAAACTGCGGCTCGGCAAACTGCGGCTTGCGAGGCACATGCGCTCTTTGGCCCCTCGAGTGTGGCTCTTCCACAAAATACCGGCTCTTCCACAAAATACCGACTTCTGCACATGGGCCACGAAGTTTCAATCGCACTGTACATGCACGCCCCCACGTGGTATTTTGTGGAAGAGCCACACTCAAGGAGCCAAAGAGCCGCATGTGGCTCGCGAGCTGTGGTTTGCCGACCAGGGTCCTAGTAGATAGTGTCTAAATTGAGTTGAATTCTCAGGTACTCTTCTGGTATCTGAGAACTGTTTGTTGGTATCAAGGGAACCACAACACCCCCGGTTGGAATTGGGTCTGGGAAACCTAATTTAGTACCGTATCAAAAAGGCTGGTGGGAATGCAGACTCTGTGGAGAACAGTATGGAGCTTCCTCAAAAAACTAAAAATGGAACTCCCATTTGACCCAGTGATCCCACTTCTAGGAATATATCCCAAGAAGCCAGAAACACCAATCAGAAAGGATATATGCACTCCTATGTTCATAGCAGCACAATTCACCATAGCTAAGATCTGGAAACAGCCTAAGTGCCCATCAATAGATGAGTGGATTAAAAAACTGTGGTACATCTACACAATGGAATACTACGCTTCGGTAAAAAAGAAGGAACTCTTGGCTTTTGCAACAGCATGGATGGAACTGGAGAGCATTATGCTAAGTGAAATAAGCCAGTCAGAGAAAGATAAATACCTCATGATTTCACTCATTTGTGGAATATAGAGAACAACATAGACTGATGAACAGGGACAGATCCAAAGACAGAGAAACAGTGATCAGACTATTAATCCCCAGAGGGAAAGTAGGGGAGAAAGGGGGCAAGGGGAAGAGATCAACCAAAGGACTTGTATGCATGCATATAAGCCAAACCAATGGACATGAACAACAAGGGGATGAAAGCATGAGTGGGCGGGGGGAGGATGGGGGTTTAATGGGGGTGATTAGGACACATTTGTAAAACCTTAACTAATAAATAATTTTTTAAAAAGGCAACAATACAGGACTAAAATTCCTATGGTCCTGGATTCTGATCCCAATTCTGCTACTCTCAAGGTCTGTGTGTCCATGAGCAAATCATTGAAGTGCCTGCCTTCAAGGCCTGAGTTTGTTTGCCAAAGGATGGAAGTTCCCATCCACTTCTGTCTCCAATCCCTCAAGCTGTGTTCATAACTGAAAAATATTTAAGCCAAATGGCCAAGCAGAATTGAGCTTTTAGAGAGAGCCTGCTTTCAGACAGCTGACAAATCAGCTTTCTATGGTTTCTGTTAGCCAGAAGCTACACTCACTAGTATGATAAGGCCCTGGATCTCAACAAATATTTTTCATTTTTCTAAGTCCTCAGAGATAACTGAGCTCCTGTCTGTCTGTCATGCCTTTGAGGTCACCAGTTGCCTGAAAGTGGCCAAAGGTGGAATGCTCACACTACCTGAAAAACCAAGACCAAGATGCTACAGCCCTAAAAAATTCTCTGAAATCCAAAACCCTCCACGGCTACAATGGCATCCAAGCACCTACTCATGCACCAGAACTCACAATACATACAGTTGATAGACTATTTTTGCCAACCTGTTTTCTTTAAGTTCTGAATGTCTTGGATTCAATATCAGAGGTTTTCTTTGTTCCCTTGTAAAAGGCATTGCCTGACAGGTACAAAGAAAAGTATAGTGAGTGACATGTTTTCATAGAACATATCACCAAAGCTTTATTCTGAAGCTTGAAGCATTAAGTTCTTGAATATATATTTTAAATAAATAGAAAAGTAATGATGGGCTCCCAACAACTGTAAAATTAGAGGTTCTAACATTATTCTAACAGATGGCATCTAGCTTTGTGCTATCGTGATAGAGTCAGCAACAGTCTTCATTATACAGAGATATTCTTCATTGTATGATCTTCACAATAGGGATTAAGGAAAGGATATAAATGCAGTAATTTAGCAGATCTTATTGTTGGAAAGTGCTCATTTACTTCTAACTTGCACCATGACTGTTGCTTAAAAAATGTTTTCCTGCTGTTTTTTTAGCAGTAGGGAGAATACAACACATTATTGTTAAGGTTGTTGATTCTAACTAGCTTTCATTAGTTATAAAAACCCATAAAAATTCAATAAATACTTCGTTTTTTCTAAAGAGCATTCAAGGGTGGGTACTATTAATGTGTTCATTGTGTCTAAACAGTATTAGTCCAAGAGAAATAATGAGGAAAAACATGAATAGAAAATGGAAACTATTCTCTGTTAGTAATGCTTTCCATGCAATAAAGCATTCACACGAATAACTTGCTTACTACTTATAGGCTGGCACAATATTTTTAAAATTCCCTTACAGAACTGGCCATCCATGTTTAATGGAATTTTTCTGCACAAATATTATATAGTCCCTGATGGAGCCATTAGCTGTTCATGGAAACTGTCCATCCTGATCCTATTCCTCTGAGTAGCCTTACCCGTCCCCACACCACAAGGCAAGTAGCCAATTAAAAATGAAAGTAGAAGCCATGGCTGCTTTAGCTTTATCTTAACATAGCTTATTGACCCTGAAAGGCCTATTACAATGCACTGAACATGTTAGATGCTCAACAAATGCTTCATGTTTAGAAATGAATCCTGGCTAATAACCACAGTCTCAAAATTGCTTGTTTGTATAAAAGCTAGATTCAAAAAAATACTGTCTGTGGAAACTGGACTGAGACAATAAACTCATTGCTTCTTATTCTAATCATTTTTAAGATCACAGATCCTTTTAAGAAATTGATGAAAGTAATGAACTCTCTCCCCAGAAAAATTCACATGTACACATATACATTTGATTTTATATAGAATTCTATGTGATACCATAAAAATGTTTAAAGTGCATAAACATTTTAAAAACATTTAAAGATCCCAGGTTAAGAATCCCTCACATTTCAAAACAATAAAATGATCATGGAAGTGCTGGTGAATACATGATATCAATGTAATTGAACAAACAATGACTAAATTCTTTGCAGTGTTATCTAGTTCAATTTTTAAGAACCACTATTATATGCATATTATGAGGCATTGGATTTGGGGGCTGATCTTTTACATCTCAAAGTAAATTTTAAATCTACCAAAGAAAATAAGCATCTTGAAGCTAAGGGGTCCGTGTCTCTGAATCCACAGTCCCTGGCAACTAGTTGGTATTTGTTGTGTGTATTGGACGAATACATGGTTTTCTTGCAATTTCTGTAAATAGCTATGCTTCATTTAAGTGTTTGCATTTAGGTCATTAAATGCTTGCATGGAAGTGCAAAAAGCCTCTGTCAATTCAAGATTATTCAGAAAAGAAGATAAAGTGTATTGCAAATTGTAATGTGAGTCAATGGGAAAAGTGATTTACCCTACAAAAATGAAATTTACACAAAACTAGTGCATAAATCAGGATCTCCTCTCTCTCATGAATAATTTGAGTCACCTAGTATAATTTATAGCCTTTGTCATGAAACCAATTTAAAACCCTATTTCAATTTTAGTATATCTTCTGTTGAAGCTAGCACAAATCCTGATGCAGGAAACTCATCTGAATTGCATAAATTTTTTTTCTGGAGTAAGGGATGTGAGCTCTTCAAACACCAGTCACTTTTTGTTTTGTTTTGTTCTTTAGCTCTTTGCTGCGACAAATTTTGAAATTTTCTATATCACTGTCACAGAGAATTCTCTTTATGTAAAGGTTATACATAGCTAGTAGCTCCAACTAAAGAAGCAAGTAGCATACTGCGGGGAGTCACTTTACTCTTTTTCCGGAAATAGAAAATTCCAACTTCTTGATTGGGGAAAAAGATTCATGAGAAAGGATTTTCTTACTTCAAGCAGGAATACCTTATTATGGTACAATCCCGTTTAACAATAGCCTCTCAGCTTAGAGGTGTCACACTGATTATCCAGGTATTAACCTTCCTCCATCTATAAATTAGTTTGCTAGGTCTGCTAAAACAAAATACCACAGACTGTATGATTTAAACAACAGACATTTATTTTCTCACAGTTCTGAAGGCTGGAAGTCCAAGTTCAAAGTGTCAGTAAATTTTATTTCTACTGAAGCTTCTCTCTTTGGCTTGCAGATACCACCCTCTTGCTGCCTCTTCACATGGTGTCCCTATGCATACTCATCCCTCATATCTCTTCCCTTTCTTGTAAAAACATCAATCCTATTGGGTTAGGGCCCCACCCTAATAGCCTCATTTTAACTCAATCACCTCTTTAAAGACTATGTCTCCAAATATTGTTACACTCTGGGGATTGGGACTTCAACCTATAAATGTGGAAAGAACACAGTTCAGCTTATAACACTGTGGAATGCAGGAAACTGACAGCTTAACTTCTCATTATCCTGCCTTTCTTGATTCTGGGACCCATGGTGTTTCTGAACCTATTACTAGTTACTTCAGCTTACTTTTCTAGTGCTGCCAAAGTAACCAGGGGCCAGGAAGAGATTTCTCTGTAGAATCCTGAGTGATTTGCTTGTTTTACTTGACTGTGTGTGTGTGTATGTGTGTGTGTGTGTATGCACGCGCGCAAGTGTACTCTTCTTGATATAGAAAACAAACCTTCTGTCCCTTATTTGAACTTAAGTATCAATAAATCAATGTCAATAATCCCACTTACATCTGTGTAGAACTCTACACTAAGAAGAGAACTGTGGAAGAAAATCCAACAAAGGAGAATGAAAAGGGACAGCCATACAAAAGGCAAGACAACTGTGAAAAAAATGATCTTAAAGGAAGAAAGGAGATTTGAATGTTCCATAGACACTTTTAGGCATGCTGACCAATAAAAGGTCACAGAGTTTGGATTTAAGAAATCATTGATAATATTAAGAACTCTACTTCAGTGGACTGGAGTGAAGTTTTTGAAGCCAAATGAAATTGCTTGAGATTTTAATAAGAAGTAGTTAATCAGAATAGTGAATATCAGAAAGTATTTTCAAGACACAGAGAGAAACACGACAGCAAGTAGCTTGAAGCGTGGTTGGGAGAATATGGAGTGCCAACAAATGAGTTTGTAAGAATGGGTGAACATGGTCATATGCTTAGGACAAGAAGGAAGCATAAAGACATCAATTGATAATTAGATTAAGAGAGAATATAACAAATGAAGCAATGTTTGGAGAGAAAGAAGGGGATAAAGTATAGCCAAGAACATACTGGGAAGTTGCATGGAAGACTTAGTAAAGAAGAGAGCCCACATCCTTCCTTCATCAAAAACATCAGGAAAGAACAATTGTTAGCCTGGCTAAAATGGAAGATATCTAAGCCACTCGTGGGGTGGTAATACCAGACACAAGTCGTTCCCATTTAATGCCCATTTGATATGACATGTTTCATATGGAAGCTGTAAAAAGAAGACCTTTGGGAACTAGCGTCATCTTCCAAGTTCATTTTGCTAAAAAATCAATTAAGCAGTGTTAATTCACCAAATTTATCAGTTCATTTAAAATTTATTTTCTCTTAACTATTTATATATTTATAGCAATTAGTACTGGATGAGATTTAACAGATTTTTGAAGATTTGAGGGAAGTTTTGGTTGACTGATTTTCATTTTGTTCTTTATACCACCATTTTAAGGAATATTTAATCTGTCAAAGCAAAGTATCGTGAAATGCTTCAATCTAATTATGAACATATATAATATTCAAAAAAGTGTTAAATACCAATAATCAAAAATTTTAGTGGTTCCTATGGGGTTTCAAGTTATATTGATTCTAATATATTTTACTCATTTTTTGCCTTGCTCAATTTTTGCCCTGTTTAAAATCCTTTTGCCAATATATCAAGTACAACATCCCACTTATATTGTTATTATAGCAATTAGTCAACAAAATTTAATGTGGTATAGTTGCTCTTCTTATTCCTTCAGTTACTTCCCTCCCCAAAAATACAGTATCCTCAATAATCAAGGAGTTAATGAAACTGTCAGCTATTAAGATTCATCACAGAAGATTTTCTAATTCCATCTCTAAAAGCTCTGTTGTGGTCTTCAAAAGGCTAGAATTAATATATAATCTCCACCACTTAGTGCATAGCTATATTACTTGAGCTCTTTATGACTGCTGGAAGACCAAGTTCATGATTTTCTCCAAGGGTATTGGGATGCCAGGGCAGCATCAGCCACGAAGTCACAGGGGACCTGTGATTCTAAGGCCAGAATCAGCTCCACAGAAAACTAGGATGCTAGCACACAGGAGCTCAAAGAAGAACTGAGTAGGAGTGGCCACCTGGGGGCTCTTTTAACTAATAGATTGCTTGATCTCTCCGTCATGTTTTGTATTTAGATTTAATGTAGTTCAAACTGAAGTCCTAATCACAGGGCCTATATAATAATCCCATATAAGCAGTTTCATTTCCTTGTCCATCTTTGAATGGTTCCAACCTTTCATTTTTCTGCAACTGTCAACAAGCCTATGGCTTTGGATGCTTTACATTGGAGCATAAACATTCATTCTTAAAAGATGGATATGGAATATATGATACCAAGACACATTTTATGTGGGCAATAACAAATTAGATTATATAAGCATATTTAAAGAGTTCTTTGTGGATGGAAGAGGGTATCTCTTGATCCATCCATTTTGGCCTGATATTTGATTGCTGGTATTTGGCCTCATAAGGAATCTGATACACAACCCAGAGTCAGATTGCAGGGCCACACTCACCAAGTCAGCTGCAAAGTATGTAGGGAGAACAGCTCTCCATAATGGTTAAAAAGTGGAGCCAGGTTTCCCAAGTTTAAGTTCTGATCAGTAATAAATTCAGTTCACTTATTACTTAATATTTGGCTAATTATCTAATCTCTTCGTGCCTTTGCTTATAAATATCTTTACATGTAGCAAATATGTATAAACTCATCCAATTCTCACCTAGTTTCATAAAGATATATATATATATATATATATATATATATATATATATATATACACTCACACATATATACATATATACATATTTGGCACATAATGCAAACTCAATAAATGTGTTGTACACATTTGTTTTGTACACATTGGAAAAGACTATAGATCAAAGCTCACACACTTTATAATTTCTTCCATTCTTGGCTTTTTGCACAGCAAACCTAAAAATGTTGAACTTCAAAGTCAGGATGTCTCTGATATATAATCTATTCATTCATGCCAAAAAATTGTGTTTTTATTGATTTCGGAGAGGAAGGGAGAGGAAAAGAGAAATAGAAACATCAACGATGAGAGAGAATCACTGATTGTTTGCCTCCTGCATGCCCCACACTGGGGATCAAACCTGCAATCCAGGCACCAGGAATGGAGCTGTGACCTCCTGGTTCATAGGTTGATGCTCAATAACTGAGCCATGCTGGCCAGGCCAAAATATTTTTTTGAATGCATACCAAATTATGATTTTTGCTGGACACATAATTTAAAAACAGTGAAAAATAAAACCAGGGTGGTCCCTACCCTCCAGCAGTTTGCAGTCTAGTAGGGAGGACCTCCGACTATAAATGAAGAACAATTGGAATGTAATGAATAATAGAAGGAATAGAACAGACGTAAAATAGATGTAAAATTTAAAGCTTCCATCAGTTTAAATCTGAGCTAATGATCCGTGGCAACGGGAACTGCTGCTGGGCAAGAGTAGAAGTATTTTAGCCTCATAGAAATTATTCATGTTTGGAGTAAGTCTCCTTTAATACACTTGTGTCTGTGTATGTTGAGGTAGCTGTAGCAGGATTCACCTATCTCACCAGAAAGAATCAAATACTAAGCAGTGAAATCTTTCCCTAAAAGAAATCATGAAAGATGGAGAGAGGGAAATTAGGATAGAGTAGAAAAATACTCCCCCCCTGATTTCTCTCCATGGTCAGTCTTCTCTGTCCTGGAGCCACATTTCTGTGCTGTTTACATCTTCATAGGCAGCTAGGAGAGCTGAAAAGAACACTTCAAAGAGTCCTGGGCTACTCCATGCCATGGAAGGCCTTCTGTATGAGCTTTGCAAAACTAACAAGTGGTGGGGGGGGGGGGGGGCATCGATCCCGTGGATGTAGTTGTGACAAGTCTCTCCATGACCGAAGAAATACAGATGTGCATTAGTAGTATTGGTAACCAGCTGTCTTGGTTTGCCTGGACTGAGTGGTGTCCTGGGATATGAGACTTGCAATGTTAACTGGGGACATTCCCGAAGTAACCAGGACAGGGGCCATCCTCACAGCAGGGAAGTCTCACAAAGGCAGGTATCTGTTTTACATTCTAGAGTATCCTCAGTGTGGGGCCCCTAGAAATGAAGTGTGGTAGTTAAATACTTGAGGTTCTGGGGTCAGTCAACATGTGTTCAAATCCAGCTTCCATCTACAAGCTGTGCAACCTCACACATTTTACCCTTCCTCTGGGAGTCTCAACTTCCTCACTTTCAAAATAGTGTGATGTATTTCACAGGTTGTGTTGTAAGGATTAAATAAAATAATGGATGCAAAGCTTTCCACACACTTCATAGCACACCATCAGCACACTGTATGCGTTATTACCTTTAGTAAGTCCTCAACAAATACTTGTTGAATGAATAAATAATTGAATGTATTTTTTACAATTCTATAATGTTTCTGACACTTACAAATGTTTTTTTCCTCTGGATGTTAGGAGCTACAGAATAATGAATATGACACCATATTGCCCACCCTCCCTATCCCAAACCACCCCACACCACAGCTCTGCTTACACTTTCCTACACTTTTCTAGATCTGTTCATATTCCTTTAGAGCAGTGGTGCTCAACCTTCCTAATGCCGCGACCCTTTAATACAGTTCCTCATGTTGTGGTGACCCCAACCATAAAATTATTTTCGTTGCTTCTTCATAACTGTAATTTTGCTACTGTTATGAATCGTAATGTAAATATGTGATATGCAGGATGTATTTTCATTGTTACAAATTGAACATAATTAAAGCATAGTGATTAATAACAAAAACAATATGTAATTATATATGTGTTTTCCGATGGTCTTAGATGACCCCTGTGAAAGGGTCATTTGACCCCCAAAGGGGTCGTGACCCACAGGTTGAGAACCACTGCTTTAGAGTCTCTATATCCCATTAAGGCATGTCTTGAGCAAAAGGGCTTTTCATTGTCCTAACAATGGATAGAGTCACGTTCTCTCCATCCTCCCTCACCTTCAGCCTACCTCCTGAGGACCACGCGGCTACCTTGTAATCATTCCTACATGGGGAAATACTTGGTTGATTGAGCTGGCATCCAAGGAGCAAGCAGAAAGGGAAGAAGACAGGATAAAACCACATTGTGTTCTTTCAACAGTGTGGGGAAATATACAACAGGAGCCAGGTCAAACCTAATCAGTCAGGAGAGAGAGGTTGGTTTTCATCAGGCAGCAGACTGACTTTGAACAAAACCAAAAATGATCAATATGACAAAGGGTTCACTGTATAAATGAAGCAGCCAACAAGTGTTATAACATCTAATAAGGAAGCATTTTAGTTTCTGAAGTAAAAGATTTCTGGACTCCCAGGGAAAGATGGAAGGAAAGATTGAGAAAAATTACAGAAAATGCATTAATACTACCCATGACTTTCAAGGAGCTGGAGAATTTTTCTTGGTGCATTTTAAACCTATACTCAGTAACCTCACCAAAACTCTGATATATCCCCCTTTGGAATCACACACACACACATACACACACACACATATACACACACACACATACACACACACACACCATGAAAGTCACTGGTGCTATGATCCATGAGTATACATGGAAGTGGATCTCGTATGTCAGGAGTGATGTCAGTGGGAAAGCAAGACTGGGAATCCATGGTGGTGGGTAGGGTACTGGACTAGAAGACCAGAAATCTTCATTTCAACCTAGTCCTTTTGTGACGGTGACAAGTCATCCACTTCTTTGATCTTTGCCTGTTCTAACTGCAAAAGGATCACAGGCATTTTGTGCATTTCTCCTGTCTAGCATACTTGTAGAGAGGAGTAAGATCACACACATGGAGACACTCTTCAGACGACGAGAATATATACATACTTTATATTATCAATAGTAAATATCAGATTCAAAAATCCTGTCAAAAGGCCAGAAGAGTGTAATTCCTCTGTAATGATAACAGTTCTCTGTACTAAGTAGGCTTTGAATATGAAGGTATTTTTAAGCGACAGGAGATCACTATATAATCACTCACTACTCAATATTTTCAAGATCTTGTTCAAGCTAGTTTTAACTTTATTGAAATAACAAGTCAAAGCTTTAAAATAGATATTAATTAAAAATCCCTTTCTATAGTAGATACAATGTAAGCTTATTCTTTGTTTATAAAGCATGTAGTTCACATTGAGAGAAACAAGTGGTTTCTGATTACAAAGTATATTGAAAAATACAACCATCATCAGATAGCGTGTGTTGTATAAATAATGCTCAATCATGTGAGTCAGCCAACTACTGTGGATACAAATATATTTTTTTCAGTCATGCTGGCTATTAATCAATGGTAACACCAATGAACAGAATGAAAAATTTCATCCAAAACTGACTATTGACATGTTGCACATAATATTGCCCATTCATTATCCATATAATTAGTCACATTGATAGCTTCAATAAGAGGGCTTTGTTCTTTTTTTTTCTGGTTTCTTGGGTACTTAACAGTGTTTTATGAAGGGACCTGAAATCTTTTGTGATTTGAAACTTGGCTCACATGAAAGTCACACCTGGAATAAATAGCTGGAGCCATACTGAGTCTTTTATGAGCATATCAATCCAGTTATATTAAGTAAATACTGTCATCAATTAAAAGGACACACTGCTTTCTGAATCACTGTGCCTAATGGCATTCAGGAAGTGTCAACAGCATAGGGTCAATATGTAGACCTTTCAGAACAAGAGCCCAATTTGCCACTTGATTGTGCTGCTTAGACTTACTACCTATTCATGTCCAGGTTCCTGAATGGTTTCCTCTCTTCAGTGTTAGAAACCAGAAAGAATTAGCAATCAATCAGTAATTATGGACAGAACACCCATTTTACAAGCTGAGCACTGAGTTAGTCTATGTGGATTTTGACTTGGCTCCTCTCTAAGACAAAATACTCTTTCTACTCTTGAGGAGATTACAGTCTAGTGGAGAAATCAAAACATATAATTGGAAAATTAAATAGCTATGCAAAATGTAATACAGTGGCTGAAGTATAAGAAACTTCAAAAAACAGTAACTGATTCAATACTAAATGAATAATACTGAGACCAGTGGTTTGCAAACTGTGCTCCAGGTAACTCCAGGTGTTCAGCTGGAGGCAGCTCACAAGGGTGCAGCAGAAAAGAAGAGAAGCACCAAATAAGTATCAGCCAAATCCACCATCCAGGCTTCTACCCCCACTCTTAGTTTTTTTTTTGTTTGTTTTGTTTTCCTTTTCTATTTTTGTTGATTTATTTTCTGTAGAGGATCTTTGCATAAAATTTCATATCAAGAAAGGGCCTCAAATTTATGATTTTAGAAACCATTGATACATTTTTATTTTATTTTTTTTTATTTTTTATTTTTTAATAATTTTTATTTCTTAAAGTATTACAAAGAGTATTACATATGTCTCCTTTTTTCCCCCCCTTGACATTCCCCCGGCCCCTACCCCCCGCCCCCCCCCGCCCTGTGTCTTGTGTCCATTGGTTAATCTTATATGCATGCATATAAGTCCTTCAGTTGGTCTCTTAATCCCCCCCCCCAACCCTCCCCAGGCTTCCCACTGTAGTTTAACATTCTGTTCAATGTTGCTCTGCTTCTGTATCTACCCCTGTTCATCAGTACATACTGGTCCCCTTTATTTGTCCCAACCTCACTGGAGTAGTCTCAACCTCACCAGGGCCGTCTGAGCCTCACCAGGGCCGTTTCAACCTCACCGGGGCCGTCCCTACCTCACGGGGGCCGTTTCGACCTCACCGGGGTCGTCCCTACCTCACGGGGGCCGTTTCAACCTCACCGGGGTCGTCCCTACCACACCGGGGCCGTTTCAACCTGACCGGGGTTGTCCCTACCACACCGGGGCCGTTTCAACCTCACCGGGGTCGTCCCTACCTCACGGGGGCCGTTTCAACCTCACCGGGGTTGTCCCACTGATACATTTTTAAATGCTATAAATTTCAAAATCACATAGTGTATCTCTATGACCTATTATGGTATCAGAAGGTTCCTTGGTGGAGAAAGACTGAAGACTTGACAGATGTAAATGATTTGGATAGTTATAAAATTTCCAGCTTAATGGCTTCTATAAAAAACACTAAGATGCCTGAATAAGTGGTAGTCCAGGTGCTATGCCGTGGTTAGGGTGTGGTATCTTATAGTCTAGATTAGGCAAAGTTGCTGTGCAAGAGTGACTTAAGAGGCATTATCTTGGAGGGAAACCATATCAAAATCCACACAGTCACTATTTCATAGGAAGAACCCATGTACACAGATGCAAGACAGGTATCAGCAAACATAGTGGAGAACAAGAAGTTTGCAATAAATGGACAGAACTTGACTAGCCTGACAGGAAGTCAGTGTAAGTGCAGTTCCTGGACCAGCTAAGGCAAACACCAGAGCTAGATTAGTTTCAGAACTAAGAGTAAGAGTCCTGGCTTGCTAAGAAACACTGGACTGGAAAAACATGAGGATGGGGTCCTCTTCTCCCAAAGATCCTTTACTCTTGAATTGAGTAGGCAGCCTCTATTCAGAGAGATGAGCAGAGAAAGCTCTAGATATCCTGATACCATTTCTCTCTTCAGCTGACCTTTGGGCTAGAGAACAGGGGGGATCAATTCTGCTGTTACTGCCTGAGAGATAAAGTTGTAGGAAGTCAAATGCATTACTCAGAGCATTTGCAGTTAATAACAGAACTGGTGTGTATTTTCTGAGCACAAGTAATATGCTTTTCTAGATTACACAGATAAATAAATATACAAACACATCATAAGCATTATTGAACTACAAGCACAAAAATTGATAATTTAAGCATTGAAAAAATTATTAGAAGAGGTGAGTTTCTTGTAGAATTAAAGATAATGAACAAACAAATCTCAGAAGAAAAAAAAAAAAACAAGAACAGGGCTAAGACTGGGGAAGTCTCAGCAGCAGAAACCTGAGGATCCCCTCTCTGGAGGCTGCCCTTGAAGATTCCAAGTTGTTTTCATGTCTGCATGACTCCAGTCACCCCTCTTCAAGTTCTCAGGAAAGACAGTATCATTGGCTGTTACCAAGGAGTTTTAAGCCTTGAGGTAATCAAGTATAACAAGGAGAAAGGGTAAGTAGAACTAGGAGAACTCTGTAAACCAGGAAGCCTCTACAGGATGTGACTATTGCATATACTCTATTCACTGGTCTATGAGTCATGGGAACAGACATCTAAGATGTACTGAAATACGATGAACTCCATCAGTCACATATAGTGCTTGTCGATGACAAGTGATCTTGAAAAATGGAAACAAAGAAAGTTTCTCTGCTTTCTTTGACTGTTTGGTAGAGCCCAGTAATGAGATGAGTACTCCTCCAATATGTTCTTAGAACATGTTCATGCTTACCCCAGGATTATACATACTATTATAATTGCCTGGTTGTTTTTTTGTTTTGTTTTTTGTTTTTTTTGTTGTTGTTACATCTCAAGAATAGGACCTGTTTCTTGTTCACCTCTGCATCTCTAATTCCTGTAATACAGTTAGAGGATTAACAAACATTTCTTACCTGTTGAATGAAAAATATGCCTGTCAGACTCAGGATGGACTTACCTATTGGTCAGACTCAGGAAAGGTGTGCATTCTCCAGGCAAAGGTTTTGAGTAAAATAACAGGAGAATAGAGGAAGATGAGACCCTTGATCCAGGACTCACACCATGAAAGTGGGTGGGAGGCTAATTAGAAATAAATCACACAGTAAGGTCATGGGAAGCAGATCTCCATGACAGAGGCTGAAGCAAAGGAGCCTGGAAGGTGGTTCTGATCTCAGCACATCGTGGCCCCTAAGGCAAAGAAAGCCTGGCTGATCTTATTAAACGTTGGGGCTGTTATCTCCAAACAGGTTCTGCAACATCAAATGCTGAGTGCTCTTCTTTCTACACTTCCTCTTACAAATATGTGTCCTAAAAGGAGAGAGGTAAATGGGAAGGAGGATGGCTGTGTGGTTCCCCTTGAGCCTCATCCCCTACCCAAAGGGAAATTGTCAATATTTAACTTTCTGTATATAACCCTTCCATAAACTTTTTATATAACACCTGATTTCCAGAAATCTGATTATATCTGCTGTTCCCCAGGGGGATTTCTTTAATTGTAGAGGTGAGGAGTTTTCCTTCTCTAAAATAAGTCATGTTGGTCATACATCCCACGGATGAAATTCAATGATAACAAAACCACCCCCGTCCAGCTACCATTGAGGCCCTCTAGAAAACAACACTTCTCTGAACAGTGTTGCCAATATAGCTGAACTTGACCCAAACACTAGCAAAACACTCAGGTCTTCCATGATTATCCTTAGAGTTAACTGAGCATGTCTTCTTGTGGATCACACTTATCTACTCAGAAATTTTTTAAGTCAATTATTTTATTGCGGGAGATAAATTACTCAAACGTTAACTTGTTGTAGGCAAAGGAAAGAAACATATTAAAAGTTAGGTGTGTTGGTAAAGGAATCAGAGTACTAAAGGTTCTGCCCAACAAATATTCTGAATCCAGGGTTTCTGTATTTCTCCATGCCTAAATTTCTCCTGGGTCACTTGCTATTCAAAAGATTCAGGAGACCAAATAAAATAGGATTATTTTGGTTTTATCAACTAAGAGTCTTCAGATCTTCTCTCAGCCAAAGCATCCAGTGATAATATGATTTATGCTTCAGATTCCTCTGAAGGATTGGAAAGTCTCTTTCACATCGCATTACCAAGCTCCCTGCTCTTGGTCCTCTTTACCATGTACTCATTCTTCAAGCATTTTCTAATCTCCTGATCAAGATCATTGCAATAACCAAAAAATTTCAGAATGCTGTGATTTCTGTGAAATTCCTTAAGTGTTAATCAAGACATTGCATTCTTCAGTGTTCAAGTGTGGAGATAAGTCAGGATGCATCTTTAGGAGAAGGTCACAGAGCACAACAGAGCAACCCGCCTGGCAGCCACACCAGAAAGGCTGAAGCAGAATTCACCAGTGAAGATGCCTCATCCCAAGGCCCGCTGACCAAGGATGCCAGAGCCAGGCCATCTCCACAAGGAGAACACTCCTATGCCCTCCACAGCTGACTCACTTTACTCTGAATTTTTAAGGTATAATTGTTATAACATAGTATAATATGACTGTTTGTTTAACTTCACATTATTGCTCATGCTAATTAATTGCCTGATCTTTAGAATCAAAACCAGAGTCCCCTAGTGGCTAGGATGAAGACCCATAGCTGATACAAACAAGGGGGCTGGAGCCCAGGAGAGGAAACTTCATCTATTCTGGCAGGAAACCCAAAAAGGGAATCTGAACTAGGAGGCAGACAGCTTCTACAGTAACATAAGTACCAAAGAAAAGGATGAGGATATTACGAAATATAGAATACATAAAAACGTAACTATTTGAAACCAAATAGCAGCTCTGTCCTTTAATAAAGCACTATATTGCCTTCTCAGAAAGCATATATCCAAAATTATAATAATTCAGATTGTTTTTGGTTCCACTCAGAAACATTTTGTTAAAAGATTGCCTTACATCGTATTTGAAAAATATAAGCAGACTTTTACCAAATATAGATACAAGGATCATAAACTGAAAATAGAAACCAGAAGACAGACTCAGTGGAAACCAAGGGAATAGTGACATTGTATTACACTTGGCAGTGAAGAAATAGAAATCTATAGTGATTTACTACCTTTACATAAGAATAAAGAATTGGGCGAAAAAATATTTAAACTATCAAAAATAGTAAGACACTTCTTGGCAGTAAGTAAGGAAGAAGATTTATTTAACTGTGGAGAAGGTTGGCAGAAAAGGAACTAAAATGAGAAACAATAATATCACATATTAACTTTGTTCTTAAACATCCACATTTAATGTATCAACTTTGGCTGTTGTTATATGCCTTGGCAACTCAATAAAGTTACTGAAATGGAAAATTGAAAATTTTTATTGTGATATTTCCAATTTCTCCTCTAGTGGTATAGTTTAATAATAAGCCATTACATATGCTTTCAGCATTCTCATTAAAATGAGTGAGCTATCATTTTTCTTTCTATTCCTAGTTATCAGCAACTTTATTTACCAGTGCATATTAGGTGGAACGCAAAGCTCAGCTAACCACTGTGGTTGTACTTTCCGAATAGGCAAGTATTATCTATTTTAAAGCTGGAAAAAATCCTAAGTAGTTTCATATTCCATATTTCATTATATCAATGAGGAAACTGAGGCTCAGAAAGGTTAAGTAACTTGTCTTCAATCAATAACTAGTTGATGGCAGAGTAGATGTCATGCTTCTAGAATGTTCTACTACAGCAGACTATCCTAGAATCCAAATATTATTTCAATAGCAGTTGTTGAACATTGGCCTACACATTCCTGTCTAGCCAAAAAAAAAAAAAAAAAAGTGGCCGAAAAGGATCCTTAATTTATTGAAAGCCTACTTCATCATTATCACAGGGAATACCAGATTGCAAAGGACTCATATTTCAGTTATATTCCCCAGTACTTGGGAATGGATATTTTCCTTGTGGCTTTTATGAATCTGCCCTCACCTTTTACATGTTTTAATTGTCTATAAAATGTCTCTCTGCATTCAAATCAGAGTTGTGCGGAATGTCAAAGACTCCCTAATTTGTAAGGTGATATCTTCATAAAGCTGCATTAATTCATCCATTGGTCTTTGCAGAGTAAATCTACCTCTAATCTGGTACCTGCCATTAAGCTGCTCATATCACTAATTTATTTCCTTTTTAAACAGCAATCTGTGCATGCCATCTTTGGCTCAGGGTCAACATAAAGCATTTACATTAACCATTAACCCTCCTGAGGCAGTGGGCTTGATCGGATGAGAAGCCAAGTGGAGCTGAAAGAACCAGGAAAGGGTCCAACTCTTAGTTCAGGTGCCAATAAGCCATGTGACCTTGAGCAAATCATTTATCTCCTCTGACCCTTTCTTCGTGTGCAAAAGGTAGGACATCAGGTTCCTGACCCCAAAGATCTAAAACTCTGCATTTCTAAATTGCTAATTTTTAAGCCAAACATTATTTTTTATGCTTGTATCCTAAATTTCCAACCCATGTATTCCATACACCTGGCCCAGATTTCAGTCCTAGCATTGAGACAAGTAACTAAACTACAATAAAATGTAATGTCTCCCTTACCATATTGTGAATTCCATAAAAGGTTAATTCATTTTTATAGGCTCAGTGCCTGGCAGAGGTGACATTCTATAAATGTTTGATATATGGACGGATGGATGGATGATTGCCACAGCAAAATAGTAAGAAAAGCTTAAGTGTATGAGTTTATGTTATCTCTGTAAATAGCCCAAAGATCATTATCCTAAACCTTATCAGAAGAGCTAGCACTTAAGTGTAATTTTGCCTATTTACAGCTTAATGGACTTCACAATACATCTCTTATAGCCTAATCTCTTCCTGCCTAATGTTATACTTTTTTTTTTAGGAGGAGGTGCCAGATAGCGAACCCAGGCCCTCAAATATACACATAATCTTATACTCTTTAATTTACTTCTTTTTTAAAAAAAAAAATATGGTTTTATTGATGAGGGGGGGGGGGGGGAGAGAGAGAGAGAGAGAGAGAGAAAGAAATCAGCTGCCTCCTGCACGGCCCACTGGGGACTAAGTTGGCAAATCAAGAATGTGCCCTGACCAGGAATCAAACCAGCAATTTCTGAGTGCATTTGAATGATGCCCAACCAACTGAGCACACCAGCCAGGGCAACCTTCTTGCTTGACCGTGAACTTTCTGAGAGCAAGATCTGTGCCTGATTTATCCTGCCATCCTGTACCTATTCATCCTGCCATTCCGTACCTATTCGCTGCACTTATGGGGTCTTCCATCAATTTTAACCAATTAAATTAATTTAAAACAGAGTAGTTTCAATATAATTGTGGCCATATAAAGTAAATGATACATTTCATAACAATTTAATTTTCCAGGGAAAAGAGTTTAGAATAGGTTATGTTTGATGATAAAACTCTGACTTTTTGTCCTTTACCCTTTAAGCATTTCAAAATCTCACCCCTATAAAAATCTCTCAATTTTAGTCACTTCATTTTCCTTTATATGTGGTCAGTTCATAATTAATGTAACATAGTTAGGTCTAATGGAATCTAAAAGATCTCCCAAAGGAGAAGAAACATGAAGAGTCCTTTTTACTTCAGTTTACAAATAAAAGTCACAGTAGAGTTGTAGTATTTGCATAGTTTCAGTTTATATAAAATCCAGTGGCATGGCAAAAGCATTCCTCTTGCCTTGCATGCAAATCATCTCCATGTTACTTCAATAGACTCTGTCAAATGTTAATAGTCCACCACTCTGAGTGATATGGAATAGCAACTGAATATTGAGTCCTGGTAGAACGTCCTACCATCTTTTGACTTATTATCATGTGATTTCAGTGTATTTACTTTCGGAAGATGTCTTTTTATTCCCAGGCATCTACATTTTTCTGGTTGAGGGTTGCTTTCCCTACATTCAGTTCTTTCTCTTTTTTAGGCAATATAAGTTTCACAACTTTCACACATTCACAATTCCATACTGTCATAAACAATCTATATTAACACATATACAATGTCAATATTTTCTAACTCAGTTTTTAAATAGTCATCACAACTTTAAGTATGCTATTAATCCATTATGATTATTGTTACAAATATGATTTCTTCATGGGGATCTTCACTATTATAAGCAGTACTTTATATTACTGTTAGAAATATTACCAATAAACCATAATTGTTAGGACACCATTATTGTATTTACTATTTGTTTTATCAGGTCCTACATTATCAACATGGACATATTTATGTCTAAACTAGAGGCCCAGCGTGCATGAAATTGTGCGCTAGCAGCTCGCTTCTGCTTGCCTCAGCTGGCCCCCCGCCCATTGCCGCTAGTACCCCGCCCTCTGCCACTAGCTCACGCCCCACCCTCCACCACTAGTAGCTCTCCACCACTAGTAGCTCTCCACCGCTAGTAGCTCATGCCCCACCCACTGCGAGAGCCACTGCTCCTTTGGTCTTGAAAGCATTATGGTGTCACGGCCATAGGCCTTTTATTAGTATAAATAGACTTCAAAGGAACCAGATTATCCCTTACTTCTCAAAACTTGCTGTCATGTTAATAAAAATAATAGCTGAGATTTATTAAGCACCTGCCATGTGCCAGTTACTGTGTTAGCACAAAATGCGTTAACATAGATCATGTCATTAATGTTCTCAAGGATCTTATGGGGTAAAAGCTTTAATTAACCCCATTTTATAGGGAAGAAAACTAAGGTTTAGACAGGTTAATTACTCAAATGCTTACAGCTAGTAAATGATGGCGCTAGAACTGGAACCCAGACAATTTCACTCCAGATTATTATATTTGGGGAAGAGGATGAATCTGTTCATTTTGGAAGGTACCATAATTTTTGTATTTGCATATCAAACTCAAGTTTGCATATCATTTGAAAATTCTGTCTTAAAATCAAAAGCACATAGAGAGTGCAAATTGAAATATTTGCAATAAGAATTACAGGTTATCAAAAATATAATGAATCATTATTACTGCAAAATTATCAGAGTACATCAAAGTAGGAACGTAATGTATTATATAATTATCAGCATAGTTTTCTAACTGTGAATTTGCTAGTGTTGATTGATTAATTTTATACTTAAGCTTATTAACTGTATACCTTAGCAGATTTTTAGTGTCTGAGGTTTAAAGTTTAATTTCTTTTCACAAAGATTAAACAAAGATTTTCTAGCTGCCAAAGATAATAAAGCAAAAAATGATTAAAAGTAAATTTAACCACAAAGATTTTGATAGTACCACATTACATTATATCCATTTATAAATTGATTTTTATAAAAAAGCAAATATGGAAAATCTGACATTCATTGTTTCCTTTATTATTTTCTGTTTGCCATAGTGCAATTAAAATCACATTTATAAGGATTATGTGCGTAAAATAGCTATGAACCACATTCTCTCTGAAAGTTTAAAGAATCTATGAGCCTTTTAGAAAATATGCCTAACATGTTATCTTAATAAAGATAGCTTACAAATAAGAAATATTTCCTGGTTTTATGATCTGAAGCCAAAATTATATAAAGCTTAAGAGGCAAATACTCCTTGCTTTTAAAACTATGCAACCTAAAAAGTTTAAATATTTACACTGGAAAGCAAATAAGTACTCTGAGAATATGAGAATTCACCCAAAGAGCCTTTAGAACCAAATGATGCATTGTGATTCATTTTGAAGCCACTGCTCTATTTACACATCAAAAACTTATTGAGGGTTTGTCATATTCAAGACCCTGAGACATACTGTATGGTATATGTCCTCAAAGAGCTTATCTTTTGGACTGTCTTGTTTATTTTCTATGTTCTTAATTATGAAAATAATAGAACGGACACTTGTTTCACAACACCTAGATTTAAGAAAGGTTACGTATTTTAAGTACTTCTTAGCCTATTTTTATTACACAAAAATCCAGGTAGTTATATTAGAACCAATAACTCAGTTTTCCATTTAGAATTCCTTATATGCAGACCTTCTAAGTCCTATGGTAGTTTTGGTTTGCAAAATCAGTCTACTAAAATTTCACTTAAATTGAAATAGAAATGATACTTAGACACAAGGGTGACTTTACATGAGTATATTTTTTAAGAGCCATATTGCTTTTAAAAAGAAACTGAAGAGAAAGGGAGCAAGGGTAACAGGGTAAGGTCATAAACTTGGTGACTATAAGAGACAAAATCGGATTCCAGTACTGATTTTGCCCCCTACCAGAAACATGGACTTAAGTAATTTCAGTTCAGTTCTATTTTCCTCATACATAAACAGGCATAATTATGTTGTTTCCCTATTACAGTTTTTGTGAGGATTAAGTTATATAAGTAAAGGATTTAGCATAATGTTGGGAACAACGCATGTGTTCAATAAATGGTATTCATAATCATAATTAGAAAAGAGGTAAATTGGGGAGGAAAGGTTACACAGTTGGTCATTTTTCAGGGATGTTGCAATAAAAACAAAAAAAATAACAAAAAGAATTTAGATAATAGTTTATACTTCCATTATTATAAAACAATGAAATTTGAGTTGGACTAAAGAATGAATGCAAGTATCTTTCATCACTATAAGCCATGTAGTTAAGAGATGTGCAAATACTACTTGACCTAAGGAAAAACCACAGGCTCTGAGGAAATTGTGGATAATTAACTTGTTAAATAATTCACTAAAATTAACCATTTGTCATGATGTGAATCACATGATACTGGTTGAAGAGACTGTGTAAAAAACAATGATGTTTACAATTTAAACTTCTATGTACCAAATTCCTTACTTGAGATGAACTCAAAGATTCTATTAGAGGTATTATCCCTCTATTCCCACTTTGCTGAAGGTTTTTATCAAGAAAGGGTGTTGGATTTTGTCAAGTGCTTTTTCTACATCAATTGATATGACTATGTAATTTTTATCTTTCAATTTGTTTATGTGATGTGTCACATTTATTGATTTGCGGATATTGTACCATCCTTGCATCCTGGGATAAATCCTACTTGGTCATGGTGTATGATCTTTCTGATGTAATGCTGAATCCAATTTGCTAGAGTTTTGTTGAGGATTTTGGCATCTATGTTAATGAGAGATATTGGCCTGTAATTCTCTTTCTTTGTTAGTCTTTATTTGGTTTTGGTATTAGGGCAATGCTGACTTCATAGAATGAGCTTGGAAGTGTTCCTTCCTCTTGAATTTTTTGGAATAGTCTGAGGAAGATAGGTTTTAGTGCTTCTTTGAATGTTTGGTAAAACTTCCCTATAAAGCCATGATAATAAAATCCTTATATGTCAAACCTACAGGCAACATCATGCTCAATGAGCAAAAACTAAAACCATATCACCTAAGAACAGGAACAAGACAAGGATGCCCACTTTCACCGCTTCTGTTCGACATAGTACTGGAAATGCTAGCCATAGAGATTAGACAAGAAGAAGAAATAAAAGGTATCCAAATTGAAAAAGAAGTAAAACTGTCATTATTCACAGATGACATGATACTGTACATAGAAAACCCTAATGACTCCATCAAAAATTATTAGACTTAATAAATTAATTCAGCAATGTAGCAGGATACAAAATTAACGCCCAGAAATCTATGGCATTTTTATGTACTAATAGTGAACTTACAGAAAGAGAGATTAAAAAACAATCCTATTACCATTGCACCAAAAAATTAAGATACCTAGGAATAAACTTAAATAAGGAGGTAAAAGACCTATACTCAGAAAACTACAGGACTCTGAAAAAATAAATAGAGGAAGACATAAACAGATGGAAGAACATACCATATTTATGGGTTGGTAGAATCAACATCATTAAAATGTCCATACTACCCAAAGCAATCTATAGATTCAATGCAATCCCCATTAAAATACCAATGGCATATTTCACAGACCGAGAACGAACTCTCCAAAAATTCATCTGGAATAAAAAAAAGACCCAAATAGCTGCAGCAATCCTGAGAAAAAAGAACCAAGTAGGAGGGATCTCAATACCAGATATCAAGCTATATTACAAAGCCACTATTCTCAAAACTGCCTGGTACTTGCACAAGAATAGATATATAGAACAATGGCATAGAATAGAGAACCCAGTAATCAACCCAAACCACTATGCTCAATTAATATTTGACAAAGGAGGCAAGAGCATACAATGGAGTCAAGACAGTCTCTTCAATAAATGGTGTTGGGAAAATTGGACAGATTCATGCAAAAAAAATGAAACTATACCACCAACTTATACCATACCCCAAAATAAACTCAAAATGGATGGACTTAAACATAAGACGGGAAACCATAAAAATCTTAGAGGAATCCACAGGCAGCAAAATCTCAGACATATGCTGAAGCAATATCTTAACTGACAGCTCCTAGGGCAGTGGAAACTAAAGAGAAAATAAATAAATGGGACTACATCAAAATAAAAAGCTTCTGCACAGCAAAAGAAACCATCAACAAAACAACAAGAAAGCCCACTGAATGAGAGAACATATTTGCCAATGTTATCTCCCATAAGGGTTTAATCTCCAACATTTACAGAGAACTCATACAACTTAACAAAAGGAAGATAAACAATCCAATAAAAAAATGGGCAACAGACCTAAATAGATACTTTTCGAAAGAGGACATAAAGAAGGCCAAGAGACATATGAAAACATGCTCAAAGTCACTAATCATCTGAGAGATGCAAATCAAAATGACAATGAGGTACCATCTCACACCTGTCAGAATGGCTATCATCAACAAATCAACAAACAACAAGTGCTGGCAAGGATGCGGAGAAAAGGGAACCCTTGTGCACTGCTGGTGAGAATGCAGACTGGTGCAGCCACTGTGGAGAACAGTATGGAGTTTCCTCAAAAAACTAAAAATGGAACTCCCATTTGACTCAGTGATCCCACTTCTAGGAATATATCCCAAGAAACCAGAAACACCAATCAGAAAGGATATATGCACCCCTATGTTCATAGCAGCACAATTTACAATAGCTAAGATTTGGAAACAGCCTAAGTGCTCATCAGCAGATGAGTGGATTAGAAAACTGTGGTACATCTACACAATGGAATACTACGCTGCTATAAAAATGAAGGAACTCCTACCATTTGTAACAGCATGGATGGACCTGGAGAGCATTATGCTAAGTGAAATAAGTCAGCCAAAGAAAGATGAATATCACATGATCTCACTCATTTTTGGAATATAATGAACAACATAAACTGATGAACAAAAACAGATCCAGAGACAGCAAATCATCAGTCAGACCATCAAACCTCTGAGGGAAGGCAGGGGAGGGTGGGGGGAAGAGGGAGAGATCAACTAAAGGACTTGTATGCATGCATATAAGCATAACCAATGGACAAAGACACTAGGGGGGTGAGGGCACGAGGAGGGTGGGGGGGCAATGGGGGGATAAGGACACATATGTAATACTTTAATCAATAAAGAAAAAAGATTCTATTAGAATACCTAAATTAGGGCTATACCAGAAAAATAGGTAAAATAAGGGAAATGTCAATATCTTACTTATTAATTATAAGGTTGAACCATATAAAAGTAGCTATTGCTACTTTTGTAAGTTTAAAAATCATTAAATATCAGGGAGGAACCAAGATGGCAGCGTAAGGTACAGACCAGTGCGTGCTGCCTCCCACAACAAAATCGAGACTACCAACTATAAGACAAACAGCTATCATTCAGAACCATGGGAAAGCTGGCCCAGTGGAAGCTCTACAACTGGAAGGAAAGAAAGAACATTGAGACTGAGTAGGCTGTGCAGAGGCTCCAAGAACGGTGGTACCGAGTCGCGCTCCAGGCGGGCTGCAACTGGATGCGCAGTTTTTTTTAATCGGAAGGGGCTGCAGACTCTCGAGTCCACTGAGCTTGTTTGGGACTGGATTCTGAGGCCCCAGACCCCTACGGGGAGAAGCAGGACAGCCTTGCAACGGGTCGGAGAGCGAGGGTGGCTTGCTCGCGGAGCTGCCCGCCGGCGCTCGGGGACGCGGGGACATGGAGTCGCAGAGAGGTGAGGAGTTGCAGAGACGCCATTGCCCTTTGCCCCGCCCTTGTGATTCGCCAAGAACAGAGGTGCAGAGTCACACGCCAGGTGGGCTGCAACTGGATGCGTGATTTTCTTCAATCAGAAGGGGATGCAGACTCTCGAATCCACTGAGCTTGCTTGGGGCAGGATCCTGAGGTCCCAGACCCCTATGGAGAGAGGCGGGACGGCCTTGCAACGGGCCGGAGAGTGAGAGTGGCTGTCTCGCGGTGCTGCCCGCCAGCGGGGACACAGGGACATGGAGTCACGGAGAGGCGAGGAGTCGCAGAGATGTCATTGCCCCTTGCCCCGCCCTGGTGATTCCTGGGGACCCTGCCCTACTCAATTTACATCCCCACCCAAGCTGGGCCAGTGGCACAAAGGGAACTACCTGCGCCTTTGCAGCCCAGCCCAGCAGACTGCAGATTTCAACTCCTCGTATACATAAGGGACACACTCAAGAAGCAGAATCAGGTTCGGAGGAAGCCAGAACCGGATCCGGCTGGGCCGGCAATGTGGAACTGCTGTACCAGCAAACGCACAGGCAGGTCCACCAGATCCAGTCTCACATGGGATGCTGGGAGATGGCAGACAGGCAATCTGTGCACTTGGTAGAAAACGAAATCCAAGCAAGCATACCAGATATTCAGCCACCAGGAACGCCTGGAGATTTTGTCCAGCAAGGAGCCGCCCACCAAAGGACAGAAAGCCAAACTTCGTGTTGCTGAGATGGCCCCCGTGAGGCCGAGACGGCCCCTGTGAGGCCGAGGCAGCCCCGGTGAGGTTGAATCGGCCCCGGTGAGGCTGAGATGGCCCCGGTGAGGCCAAGACGGCCCTGGTGAGGCCAGAACAGCCCCGTTGAGGCTGAGACGGCCCCGGTGAGGTTGAATCGGCCCCGGTGAGGTTGACACGGCCCCTGTGAGGCTGAGACGGCCCCTGTGAGGCTGAGACGGCCCCTGGGAAGCCGAGAAAAATACCACATGATCTCACTCATTTATGGATAATAAGGACCATTATAGACTGATGAACAAAAATGGATACAGAGGCAGAGCAGCATTGAGCAGACTGTCAAACTACAGTGGGAAGCCTGGGTAGGGTGGGGGGGGGGGGGTAGGAGATCAACCGAATGACCTGTATGCATGCATATGAGAATAACCAATGGACACAAGACACTGGGGGGTGGGGGAGGCCGGGGGAATGTCAAGGGGGGGGGGGGGGGAAGGAGACATGTGTAATACTCTTTGTAATACTTTAAGAAATAAAACAAAATTAAAAAAATAAATAAATAAAAATAAAAATCATTAAATATCACTAATTTCAGAAGTTTTAATCCAATTGGGAGTTTCTTGACATACTCTATTCTGAGTTCAGGGTAGCATTTCAAGTCCACCACAGCACACTGGAATGGCCCAAATCTCCTATCATCTTCAGAGCCACTGCAAAAATGGCAGGTTAGACAAAATAGCAAACACCGAATCAATTTCCTAAAGGAAGCTAAAGAACATAAATAAAATGGCATTATGAAAATATACTTGGCTATGTCACATCTGCCATAAGAATGCATTTTTTAGTGTAATCCTTGAGTAATCCTTGAATCACCAATTATCCTTGAGTAGCCAATAATCCAATTTTACCAGTTATAAACCTATGCACATGTCAAGGCCCCATCTGGAATAATTTTAAGCTCTGAGACAAATCTTTTGCTTAAAAAAATCCAACTTCAGGGAATAATATACATAGTAGCCCACACTAATATCAGGTGCCTCATTTTTTCCAGGGTATATGGAAAACCTTTCTTACCAATGCACTTGCAGTAAGGTGGGACCATGTAAATAGTTCTTGCCAATGAAATGTAAGTGGGAAAAATGAGTATCACTTCTTAATGCTGAGAAGGGAAAGGCCCATATAGTTTCCCTTTATGCACTACAACAATCAGGGAGGTCTTGAAAGGAGATTGCAGAGCCACACAATCAAAAGAGCCTGGATTGTCAATGCATCTCATGGAGGGCAACTGCCATGAAGACCACCCAAGACCATTGGGTTTCTACATGAGGGAGAAAGGAACTTTTACTGTGAAAAGGCACTGAGAGCTTGGAGTTGTTTGTTACCACAGAATAACCTAATTTATCTTAACTACTATTATCTCCCAAAACACCCAAAACAACTGATTATCCTTTAGATACTTTGCTTAATAGACTACTACTAGGCTATAAAAAAATGCACACAAAAATATATATAAATATTGAATATTCTAAAATAACATCAGGAATTAAAATACCCCTTTTTTTCAATTCTTCAAATTTTCTCTACTTTAGAGATTTTTCAGAAATTTAAAACTCAAAATATCCTCCCCACACATACTTTCAGAAAATATTTGGTTGTGTAGCTTTTGTTTGGCTTTTAGTTGTTTGATTCTGTTTTAAGGAAAAGTTATTTAGGGTTTGAGGCTGAAAATTTGGACCTGGAACCTGAGATGTGAGATCTAAAATCTTCAATCCTGTTTTCTAAAACATGTCCAGAGGGGATTGAATTAAAACCTTCAGAGGCCCAAGCACTGAAGAAACCTTATTTCATCCTGACCCCTCTACCCATATGTAATTCCAACATGGCAAAACAAAGTCATAAATATTTATAAGGAATTCTAATAAAGTTTTACTCTTTTTTTTTTTTTTGTATGACTACTACACTGTCCCTTCATTTACTTGTTTATTTTTTAGCTTAGGACCAACTATCATCAAGTGACCAAATTAGGTTTATTTGGCCTTAAAATTTATAGATGAAATTGGAAGGATAATACATATTAAAGAGAACAGTTTACAAAATAATAAAACTGGGCTCTCTTTAATTAGTTAGAATGAGATCCATATAATATCTAAAAATATTAAAGTAATAGCCAACAAAGTAATATAAGTTTCAGCTATGAAAACAATCAGTTTCTAGCATTGCTCAGGATACTCTGATCCATTGGCAGCAACTGTCTTAATCCTTCTACCTTTGTTTCTTCCTTGGTACTTGTCCTCACCTGCTCTACCCAAATTCTGAACTTTGAATGCCTGTGCTTTTGAACTTGATCAAAGAATTTGCTTCCTAGCTTTTGACCCCTGACATAACCCCAGGATTCAGAGTGTACTTGGCCTCCAGCCCAACCTGTTTCTTTCCAGTCTTAAAGAAAAACTATCGCAACCACCAGTGAACAATTGCCATGTGTTAGGCCTGCTAGGCACGCTGCACACATCACCTCAACTAATAGCCACAAAGACCTTAATTGATAAATAGTTTTATCACCATGTTGTGATTAAAGCAACCAAAGAACTTGAGAAAGGTTAAATGGCAAGAGGCCAGGATTTGATCACTGATCTCAATCCTATGCTTTTAACTCTGATTATACTATCCCTGCCTCCAATTTTTAACTTAAAAATAAATATTTACTGACCACCTACTCTGTTCTGAATTCTGTGCTAAATCATGGTTATACAGGTGTGAATAATACAGACGGGTCCCTAATTTCATAGCAAATGCATTCCAATGGAGATCATGACATAAACATGTAACTAAATAATATCATTTCTGAATCTGACAAGTGCTACGAAGGAAAAAACAGGTTAAAGTGATGGAGGACTAGAGGAGTAGGTGGCAGCATTAGATGGCTGATGAAGAAAGACTTATTGGAAGAAGTCACTCATTTGAAAATCTGGACTAGGAAAATTCCAGAGTGAGGGAATTACAAGTTCACAGGTACAAGGTCAGGAATGATGTGCTGTCTTCAAAAAACTAAAAATCATCTAACGTCACTGAGCGTAGTGACCCAGGGGAGGATTTGTAGAAGAGATGAAAAAGGTAGGCAGAGTCAAGTCCTACAGGGCCTAGTTGTCATTGCTAAGAATTACAGGTTAATTCTAGGTGCAATGAGTGCCACATTTTGAGGAGGGAAGTGACATGATGACAAAGCTTTTTTAAAATACAGAGAATGTATCATTTTAAACAATGAAGAGAGAGAGAGACTAGAAAGATATAAATGCACAAGGTATCCCAAAAGGTCAAGGCACAAAAACCCTAAAAGGAAATGGATATTCTGTACTTTCAGCAATCAGTTCTATTGCAAAACAACAATGGAGTTCATGGGAGATGAAGAATAAGATTTTAATTTCCTATAATTTAGTAATATTTATGGGTGCCATCTCTTCAGACTAAGAATATTCTCCCAAGGTGAAATGTCCTCTCTCATGTTGGTAATCTGAAATCATGGTTTCAGAATTCAAGACAGCCCCTGTAATAAATCCCAGGCTGTACAGTTTCTACTCCCAAAGCATGCTATCTGTGGAAAATGAGCACATTACAACCATAAAATAATTTTATTAAGCACTGCATATTGAGAAAGAGAAATGGACAGAATTCTTGTAATCGAGGACTTGTCTTCTTTTATGGAAGGAAAATAGATGGCGCCACTTGTACAATATCCATCCAGACAGACATTACAAAGATGGCTTTTACCATGCAATGTTTTCTTTTGTAGTAAAACCCAGAGGGCATGGTACTGTAAAAATGTGAACCTCACCAATTCGGAGACTTTGTTATTAACAAATAAAACTTTGGACAGAATTTGGTTATAGAACTTACAAGTCCCATCTTTGGGGACTACAGATAAATCTCCAAATTCCTTTCAGAAATATTCTACCCTTCTGCAGCTTTCAAAGTTCAGGGCAGGTGAAACATCAAAGTTAGAAAGATAAGATTATAATCAAATTGTTGCAATTTTTCCTTAAATCCATGCCATATTAACTAGTTTAGCAGGAATAGCAGGAAAAATGAAACTAACAAGTTCAAAATCTGGAATTTAGAGCCAGAAATTCAAATGTAGGGAGAAAACACAGGAACTAAGTGCGTTCCAGAAAAAAAATAGTGTCTTAGAAGTAACAAAGAAAAAATATTCAGTGCATTTCAACAACTAAGCTGCAGGGTAACTTCATGCCCCTGAGAAAAAGAAAATCTTTATTTTCTCATAAAAGAATAAAGAACACACACATTTCAAGAACCATAAAAGCTGTAACTAAGGAAAGGCCATCTGGGCAACCAGATTATCTTCACAATACAGTCTTCACTATTTTATTTGGTCCTATTTTATGTACCACAGAAAATTAGATTTCCATCACTTTCCTTGAAAATGTTCTGCCAAACTATTAGATATTATTGCTAAGTAGTAACCAGTAATCCCTACCAAGTAGTTTAAAGCCCTCTGCCTGCCTCTTACTGATATCCTTTTTTTTTCAATAGGACCATATTACAAAAATAATTTTTTTGTGAAGGTTAACATTTTAATTGGGAAAATGGTAGCCAGGAGTGGCATAGTGGTAAGTTCAATTCTGAGGCACACGCACATACCCCAAGGAGAAAAATAAAATAACCTATAAGGTTTCCTTTCACCTTTTATTAATTTCAAAATAAACAAATCTCTAGAGAGAATGATCCCTTTTCCTTCATGGGCACCCTTTGGGGTAGGATTCTTTGTGAAATTCAAATATTCTGGGCTGCCTGACATATTTGTATGGATACATGAGGCATAGCCAAAGGTGTCCGTCCTACTTTCTCTAGCTACAAATTTCAAAGAAAAACAACGTTCTCTCCAAGCTCACTCTGAGGTAGCATATCACAGTGCAAATACTCAGAATGAGGAGTCAAAGATTTGGAGTCTAAGCTCAGCTCTTCCAGGATCCAGTGGTGTGAGCACAGGCAAGGCCTTTGGTATTCTGTGCCTCAGCTTCTTCATTCACACTGTGGATTGCCTTAAAGTCTCCCTTCATCCACCAAATGTTATGGTGTGGTTATATTCATCTAAGAAAATAAAACTAAACAGATAGTCCTTCTACTAAAGATATGTTGATATCAATTGTTACACAATGTTGGGGTGAAGAATAAAAATGCATAAATTCATCGTGCAGATAAATATGCTATGTTTTAGAATACGGGGTATTGGTGAAAGCTTGAAAAGAAATAGGGTAAACCTTCCTTATGTGTGAGCAGTAAGAAGAGTTTGATTGTGTTTTAATATTACTTCAATGTCAGGTTCTATGTATACATTTCATTGTAAGAAAAAAAAGTCAACTAATTTAAAGAAGATGGTGAATATAAAGCCATACTGTCATGATCTGTAGTAATTCAAAACTAGAATAAAAGGGTAACCAATACCCCCAAGTAGACACCAAACTCATTTTGGGGGGCAAGTTTAATCTCCTTGCAAAATATGGTAAATTAAAAAGGTTTCTTCTCTTCTTCTTTCCCTTGAAATTGTGGAATTATCAAAACTGAAAAGAAAGAGGAGTCGACCAAGATGGCGGCGTAGGTAAACACCGGAGACCGCTGCCGCAAACAACCATTTCAAAAATACAACTAAAAGACTGAACGGACATCACCCAGAACCACAGGAAGGCTGGCTGAAGAGAGACTCTACAACTAGAAGGAAAGAGAACAGCAAATCGAGGCTCAGAGGCGGCGCAGTGTGGAAAATACAAAGGTACCGAGGTGCGCGCGAAAGCGGGCTGGTGGCTGAGGGCGCGGTTGTCGTTTTCTGTCGGGACTGAGTCTCAGACTCTGGGCTCCAGATCCGGGCGAGTCTCTAGGGACCCAGACTCAAACGGGAGAAGCGGGATTACCCGGCATCAGTTGGAACCTGAGGGCAGCTTTCTCTCCGAGGTTTGCAGCGGCTGCCGGGGTTCTGAGAAGCAGAGCCTCTGGGAACGGGACTGAGCGTGGCCATAACTGCTCCCTCCGCCCGCCCTGTTGATCCCGCCCCGCCCAAAGCCTGCGCACAGCCATTTGCTGATCGCCTCAGGCAAAGGCTGGATTAGCGCCTCCCCAGAAGACAGAGTTTTCCGCACAGCTGATTACTATAGCCAGCCGGCCTGAGGGTCAAATCCCCCTAGTGTTAACTACAACAATTAAGGCTTGGCTAGAACAAGACTGCGCACAGAGACCACAAGGGGGTGCACCAAGAAAGCATAAAAGATGCGGAGACAAAAAAACATGACAGAAATGGAGGATATGGAGCTAAGAATCGCAATTTTGAGGGCTTGCCATAAATTTGTGCAGAACCTCACGAAAACTAATGAGACCCTCGATGCTACGATAAAGAAATTAGAAAGTAAGCATACACGGACTGAAATAAAGAATATTATACCCAATAGCAGACCAGAGGAGTACAATAATCAAACCAAAGATTCGACAAAAAACACCCAATTGGAAAAGCAAAATGAAAAAAGAATCCGAAAGTGTGAAGATAGTGTAAGGAGCCTCTGGGACAGCTTTAAGCGGTCTAATATCAGAGTCATTGGAGTGCCAGAAGATGAGAGACAGCAAGATATTGAAAACCTATTTCAAGAAATAATGGCAGAAAACTTCCCCCACCTGGTGAAAGAAATGGACTTACAGGTCCAAGAAGCGCAGAGAACCCCAAACAAAAGGAATCCAAAGAGGACCACACCAAGACACATCATCATTAAAATGCCAAGAGCAAAAGACAAAGAGAAAATCTTAAAAGCAGCAAGAGAAAGAGGCTCAATTACCTACAAGGGAATACCCATACGACTGTCAGCTGATTTCTCAACAGAAACTTTGCAGGCCAGAAGGGAATGGCAAGAAATTTTCAAAGTGCTGAATACCAAGAACCTACAACCAAGATTACTTTATCCAGCAAAGCTATCATTCAGAATTGAAGGTCAGATAAAGAGCTTCACAGATAAGGAAAAGCTAAAGGAGTTCATCACCGCCAAACCAGTATTATATGAAATGCTGAAAGGTATCCTTTAAGAAGAGGAAGAAGAAGAAAAAGGTAAAGATACAAATTATGAACAACAAACATGCATCTATCAACAAATGAATCTAAGAATCAAGTGAATAAATAACCTGATGTACAGAATGAACTGGTGATTATAATAGAATCAGGGACATAGAAAGGGAATGGACTGACTATTCTTGGGGGAAAAAGGGGTGTGGGAGATGCGGGAAGTGACTGGACAAAAATCATGCACCTATGGATGAACACAGTGGGTGGGGAGTGAGGGTGGAGGGTGGGGTGGGAGCTGGAAGGAGGGGAGTTATGGGGGGAAAAAAGAGGAACAAATGTAATAATCTGAACAATAAAGATTTAATTAAAAAAAAAAAAAAAAAAAAAGACATGCAAAAAAAAAAAAAAAAAAAAAAAAAATGAAAAGAAAAATGTAAAAAGGTGCTGGCACCCTGAATAGGTATTCTCTGATTAAGAAGTTGGTTTTATTTGTTCTCATCTTTCAGGACCAGGGTTTGGGGTTCCAATAAATTATTTACCCCTAGTTATATAAAACAGTGTTTCCAAACTTTTCTGATAGGACCTTCCATCAGTTAAAAATGTTTGATATATATATATATATATATATATATATATATATATATATCCCCAATATTTATTCTTTTATTAATCTATTAATCAGGTAATATATTACATATACCATTATATATTACAAAACATACATATAAATAAAATTGTTTAAAATAATTTAATGATGAAATGGATCATTTTATTTTCTTGATAGCCACAATGCTTCATATTATAATCAGCCTATATCTCAAAATACAATATATACTTAAGGCAAGATTCATTGTTAGTAAAAGTGGACATAAATCCATATTTCACATGTCTTATTTATTTCAATGGGAAGAAGCTGACTTCTTGTAAGACTGAATTAAATAGACCATCAGCATTGTTACCTCCCAATGTGGCTAATAATTCTTACTATACTAGCAAAAGCTTCAATTCCACCAATTTCCTGCTATTTGCTTATGCTTGTATTATTAGTATTATGTTCTTTACAAAAATTCTTTTAAACTACTTTTCCATTTTGTGACTGCTGGTTTGGTTAAAACTGGATAATAGAATCCTTAATCCCTTAATGAACAGACATAAAATCAGTAAGACACAACACAATGGAAATAAAAGAAGTTTATTTTTAACCCAATTAACCATGTTAGCCCCTCCATGTTGTGGATCACCCAATATTTCCTCAAGATACCTCTGCAAAGGAGGACAGGAGAACAACTGACCTATGGGTAAATGAGGGTGCCAGTAACAGTCTGTTTATTATATATTTGCAAGAGCTTAGGGTTATTTTATTAAGTTTTTTAAATTTATCTTATTGTTGAAAGTATTACAGATGTCCCCTTTTTCCCCCATTGACCCTCTCCACCCCACCCTGCTGCCACCCTCCAGGCCTTCACCACATTATTGACTGTGTCCATGGGTTATGCATATATTCATATGAATTCTCTGGTTAATCTCTTCCTGCCCCTTCTGCCCCCTTCCCTCTGATATCCCTCAGTTTGTTCAATGCTTCTATGTCTCTGGATCTGTTTTGTTCATCAGTTTATTTTGTTCATTAGATTCCACATAAGTGAGATCATGTGTGGTACTTGTCTTTCTCTTCCTGGCTTATTTCACTTAGCATAATACTCAATACTCTCCATAAATGCTGTTCTTTTTTTTTTTTTTTTAAACACTTAACAGTCATTTATTTTTCTTTCAATGATTTTACAAGAACACATCCCAAGACACATATTACATAATAATCTCCTACTTTTAAAAAATAGTAACAACATAAGGTTTTTCATACAAAAAGCAGGGCTCTCCATCCCCCCAATCCCAATAATGTGCCTTAGGCGTTGTCATTCCCGAACAGGGAGCTTCAGGCCTGAAGTAAAACAGGCTTCAGAAAATAAGAGTGTGTGTGGGGGGGGGGGGGGGGGGGGCGAGGATTGAAGAGAGGCAGCCGGGTTAGAGCTAAAGTGAACTATTTTCAAACACAGGAAAAAAGGAAACAGAATATTCTAAATATGTTGCTTTCCATTTGAGCATGAAGTGCGTGCCCAGTGCTGATTTATCCCTTTACACATTAAGTGTTGGGGTCCAGCCCCAGCAGGTCCAGGGGTTCCCAAAGGGGTGGACGGAGTTGGTGAAGAAGGAATGACACAGAGACAGCGTTCAGTTGATCAGCAGCCTAGCCAGGTTCTCTAGCCAGGTTCTCCATAAATGCTGTTCTAATGCTTATTCCCTGCAGCCTACATTGAAAATCCCCACAGCCTAGTTTGGAAATCAAGAGTATAAACAGTTGTGGTAGGTAATTGAGCCTGTTATCTGAAGCATCTGATACTTTGCTGGAATATCAATGGGCCATGATTACGTTCTAGGCACACATCAGCATACTAGTCCTCCAGCTGAAAAGGGAACTTTTATGGAGTTTAGAGGCTAAGCTCTCTTGGAACAGCATTTATCACCATGGTGACTGGAGTATTCTTTCTTCTCTGAGCTTCAATCATGAAGTCAGAACAAACAACAATAACAAAGCTATAAAAGACATTTGTTTGTCTTGAATACTCATTCCATTCTCAGCTCCAAATATGATTACTCTCAAGCCTCAGTTATTCTGGGAGGTGCTGCAAAGTGTGTTCATTGGTTAAAGGTCATACCATCATAGCATTCTGTGCATTAGTGATCTTGAAATGATTAGCCATACTGTATCAGCGTAGGCTGCACCTACACTTTATCTTACAGTAGTCAGCTTGGGCTGCCATAAAATACCAAAGATGGGATGACTTAAACAATAGAAATTTATTTCTCACAGTTCTAGAAGTTGGGAAGTCCAAGATCAAGGTGCTGACAGACTCGGTTTCTGGATAGCTCTCTTCCTGGCTTACATACAGCTGTGCCTTCTCAGGGAATGCTCTTATGCCTTTCTTCACTACTGAAGTGAGCTCATGAGCTGGCTAGTGTCTCTTATTATGAGGACACTAATCCTATCAGATTAGGGCCATAAATTATAACTTCTTTTAACCTTAATTACTTCCATAAAGACCCTATGTCTAAATACAGATCACACTGAAGGTTAGAGCTTCAACATATAAATTTTGGGAAAACAAACATTCAGTCCATAACATAATCTATATGCTTTCTTTCAGCAAATATTTATTGAGTTCCTTCTGTGTGCCTGGCACTATAACCAAGTTGCTGTTCTCATTCTAGAGGAGAAACTGCAGACAGCATGTTTTTTTGTGGAGTTTTTTTGTGTGTGTGTATGTGTGTGTACATGCATACATGTACACACACATATTAAAAGAAAAACTTAAGTAGATTAAAGAGACAGAGAATGAGAGAGTTCAGAGAGGGGGCTAATTTAGAATAGATGGTCAAAGACAGCCTCTCTGAAAAAAAGGACAAAAGAGTAAATATCTGATGTAACTAAGGAGCAAGCCTCTACATATTTAAAAGAAGAAAGTCCAGGCTCAAAGAATAGGTAGTAGCATGATCCTTGGAAAAAACAACAACAGCAGCAGAAAGGCCACAAGAGCCAGAGAGGGTGTGGCAGGGTATGGTGGAGAGAAGGAAATAAGAGAAGTGATATGGCAGGAAGTAAGGTCTTGGGGACTAGGGTCAAGTTCATGTTGTCACAATGGGAAGCCATTGGGTGGTTTTTGAGTAGAGGACTGACATGAGCCAACACCTATACTTTCAAAGGGTCACCCTAAATTCTACATGGATAATAGAACATAGGGGCAAGATGGAGAACAGGACAAGTTTTTCATAAATACCAATAGGTGGTTCTGGTTTAAAAGCGTGGTAGTGGAGGAGGTCAGATTTCAAACCCCTTTGGAAGGTAGAGGTATCAGGATTACCTGATGTACTGGATATGAGATTTGAAAGAAAAGATAGGGGGTAAAAAGCTCTGTGGCATCAACATCATTCTTGGGTTCAAAACAAAAGAGGAATCTAAAAGTCACCAAACTTAGAGTGTGTCCTCCCTCTCCTAGCACTCCATACTTCCAAATAAAACTTTTCAGGTGCAATTAATCATGTTTGCACTGGACTATTTAGCAGCTCTCCTCAGCCCCTTCCCCCATTAGAATATAAGCTCCTAGAAGGTCTAGCTTATATCCATCTGTCTAGTCCAGTGGTCGCCAACTAGTGATCTGCGGACCACTGGTGGTCCGTGAGATCTGAAGGTTGGCGACCGCTGAACTCTAGTCCATCCTTATATCACCTGCACCAAGCTCAATGCCAGGCACCTTTTGAGCTCTCATTGAATATTTTAAAGCAGTGATTTTCAACCTTTTTCATTACATAACACACATAAACTAATTATTAAAATTCTGTGGCACATCAAAATATTTTTGCCCATCTGACAAAAAATAGGTATAATTTTGACTCATTCATACCAAATGGCTATTGTTGTGTTGGCTGTTGTCATCTTTTTATTTAACAATCTAAGGGTAAGAGGTCAGTGCCCCTGACTAAATAGTCAGGTATTGTATGTTTTAAAAATACTTGCAACACACCAGTTGAAAATCACTGCTTTAAAGAATAAACAAATGTCCAAAGCTTTAGAGAGAATCAAAGATGGCGGCATAGGTAAACACCGGAGACTGCTGCCGCAAACAACCACTTCAAAAATACAACTAAAAGACGGAACGGACATCAACCAGAACCACAGGAAGGCTGGCTGAGGAGAGACTCTTCAACTAGAAGCAAAGACAACAGCATTACGAGGCTCAGAGGAGGCGCAGTGTGGAAAATTTAAAGGTACGGAGGTGCGCGCGCAAAGCGGGCTGGTGGCTGAGGGCGCGGTTGTCGTTTTCAATCAGGAGGGAGTCTCAGACTCTGGGCTACAGATCCGGGCGAGTCTCTAGGGACCCAGACTCAAACGGGAGAAGCGGGACTGTCTGGCTACGGTCCCTCCGAGGTTTGCAGCGGTTGCGGGGACAGAGAGGCAGAGTCCCTGGAGACGGACTGAGAGCAGCCATAGCTGCTCCCTCCCCCCGCCCTGTTGAGCCCGCCCCGCCCAAGCCCTGCGCAGAGCCATTTGCCAATCGCCTCAGGCAAAGGCTGGACTAGCGCCTCCCCAGAGGACTGAAGTTTTCCACACAGCTGATTCCTACAGCCAGTCGGCCTGGTGGTCAAATCCCTCTAGTGTTAACTACAACAATTAAGGCTTGGCTAGAACAAGACTGCGCACAAAGACCACAAGGGGGTGCACCAAGAAAGCATAAAAGATGCGGAGACAAAAAAAATGACAGAAATGGAGGATATGGAGCTAAAAAACGCAATTTTGAGGGCTTGCAATAAACTTGTTGAGAGCCTCACGAAAACTAATGAGACCCTCGATGCTATGATAAAGAAACTAGAAATTAAGCATACACGGACTGAAATAAAGAATATTATACCCAATAGCAGACCAGAGGAGCACAAGAATCAAACCAAAGATTTGAAATGCGAAGAAGCAAAAAACACCCAACTGGAAAAGCAAAATGAAAAAAGAATCTGAAAGTGTGAAGATAGTGTAAGGAGCCTCTGGGACAGCTTCAAGCGCACTAATATCAGAATTATAGGAGTGCCAGAAGATGAGAGACAGCAAGATATTGAAAACCTATTTGAAGAAATAATGGCAGAAAACTTCCCCCACCTGGTGAAAGAAATGGACTTACAGGTCCAAGAAGCACAGAGAACCCCAAACAAGAGGAATCCAAAGAGGACCACACCAAGACACATCATCATTAAAATGCCAAGAGCAAAAGACAAAGAGAGAATCTTAAAAGCAGCAAGAGAAAGAGACTCAATTACCTACAAGGGAATACCCACACGATTGTCAGCTGATTTCTCAACAGAAACTTTGCAGGCCAGAAGGGAATGGCAAGAAATATTCAAAGTGATGAATACCAAGAACCTACAACCAAGATTACTTTACCCAGCAAAGCTATCATTCAGAATTGAAGGTCAGATAAAGAGCTTCGCAGATAAGGAAAAGCTAAAGGAGTTCATCACCACTAAACCAGTATTATACGAAATACTGAAAGGTATCCTTTAAGAAAAGGAAGAAGAAAAAGGTAAAGATACAAATTGTGAACAACAAACATGCATCTATCAACAAGTGAATCTAAGAATCAAGTGAATAAATAATCTGATGTACAGAATGAACTGGTGATTATAATGAATCAGGGACATAGAAAGGGAATGGACTGACTATTCTTGGGGAGGAAAGGGGAGTGGGAGATGCGGGAAGAGACTGGAAAAAAATCGTGCACCTATGGATGAGGACAGTGGGTGGGGAGTGAGGGCGGAGGGTGGGGCGGGAACTGGAAGGAGGGGAGTTATGGGGGGTGGGGAAAGAGGAACAAATGTAATCTGAACAATAAAGATTTAATTTAAAAAAAATGTCCAAAGCTTTGAGCAGTCTTGAAATTATATCTTACTAGAAGCAATTGAAGGAAATAAGGATGCTAAAAGGTGAATATTTGCATTAGATAGTAGATAGAACTATAAAGATTCTATATTTTTTGAGTTTACCCTTTTATATGATTAAACTCATTTTTAAAAGTTTTAAATGGTATTTTAGAAAAGAGAAGAAGGGAAAGGGAGAGAGAGAAAGAGAAAAATTGGTGTGAAAGAGAAGCATCGATAGGCTGCCTCCTGCACATCTCCTACTGGGATCAAGCCCACAACCCTGGCATGTGCCCTGACCAAAAATCGAACCAGTGACTTTTTGGTGCATGGGATGACACTCAATCAATTGAGCAACA